>NC_048304.1:74025654-74386788 GCF_013100865.1 Trachemys scripta elegans
CTCTGTTTAAGAGCCGGGCTGCCCGAGCGCTACCGGCTTCAGGCAGCCCCCGTGCCTCCGGAGGCCGGGAGGGAAAGTGCCCGGCTGGGGGCGCAGGGTCCGGAGGCATAGGGGCTGCACAAAGCCCGAGCGCTACCGGCTTCACGGTTTGCCGGGCAGCCTCCAGACCCTGTGCCCCCGGCTGGGTGCTTCCCCTCCCGGGCTCCAGCTGCGCTGGGGAAGCGCCTGCTGGGGGTTGCCCGGCAAACCGTGAAGCCGGTAGCGCTGGGGCAGCCCTTTCCCTGTGGCTGGGAGTGGGAGGGGGCGGAGTTAGGGCGGGGAAGGGGCAGAGTTGGGGTGGGGCTAGGGGTGGGGAAATGGGTGGGGCCAGGGCCCGTGGAGGGTCCTCTTTTTTTATTTATTAGATATGGTAACCCTATAGCAGAGTCTAGTGCTGCTTTGAATTGGTGTGCCCTGGTCTGGGGGAGCTTGCTTCTGATGATGAACTTGGAGAGCTTAGGGGGGTTATTGAAGGCCAGAAGAAGAGGTTCAGGAAAGATTTCTTTCAGCATTGGGTCCCTATTGAGTATGGGTTCTAGTTGTTTGATACCGTAGTTAGGCAGTGGCCTCTCTCTGACCCAGAAGGGGAGGGACGACTCCCACACCCCTACAGGTACTCTGAATGGGTTCTAGGGTGGGGGAGGGGGGTAAATGACAACTGGGGTGTGTGCAGTCAGAGGGGGTTTTATTTTTGTATTTAAACAGATTCTCTTAGAGTATATATAAACAGTGGTGTGTGTGTCTCTTGAAATAAGAGTATTAAGAATCATAGGCTACTGTGTGCCTTTAAAAGTGTCCCTCAAAGTCCATGCCCTGAAGAAGTAACAGACAACATACAGTGGGGCAAGAGATACAAGGCTCTGTATGAAGGCACCTGATTGCTAATTTTGCATCTCATGGCAATCCTCCCCTCCATACCCCAACTGAACTGTAAAATAGAGAGTCATCTGTGAATTCCCTTCGTCCTGCAGACGTTCACCTCTGGGGACTATGAACCATAAGGATCTCAACTATCAGCTGAGCTCAAATGTCATGATGGTACTTCAGGAGAGAAGTGGTATCTCCGGTATCTAGAACCACAAGCTCAGCACCGTCACCATGAAGACGACAGCTCTGACATCATTGCTCAAGACAGAAAAGGTAGTATTAGCAGGAGTCAGATAAATACCAGACTTACTGTAACTATTACTGTAACCCTTCTGATGTTGGTTTGCATTATATAGCAACCTACAGTAATTAGAAAGGCAGTAGAGGGAAGGGAGAAAAAAATTGGGCCCTGCGGGGGAGCGGGGGGAGAGAATATGAGTGAATTAGCAGTGTTACAGACAGAGCCAGTAGGCTGAGAATATTTAAATGCTTAGAGAGAGTATGTCAATTAATTGTAGTTAACTCACGCAATTAATTTGAGTTAATCACAATTAAAAAATTAAGTGGTGGTTAATCACACTTAACAATAGAATTCCAATTGAAATTAAATATGTTCGTATTTTTTTCTACATTTTCAATATTGATTTCAATTACAACACAGAAAACAAAGGGCACAGTGCTCACTATTTTTATTAAATATATTTGCACTGTAAAAATGATAAATGAAATAGTATTTTTCAATTCACCTCATACAAGTACTGAAGTACAATCTATTGTGAAAGTGTAACTTACAAATGCAGATTTTTTTTTGTTACATAACTGCACTCAAAAACAAAACAATGTAAAACTTTAGAGCCTACAAGTCCACTCAGTCCTACTACTTATTCTGCCAGCTGCTAAAACAAACAAGTTTGTTTACATTGACATTGATACTGCTGCCTGCTTCTTATTTACAATGTCACCTGAAAGTGAGAACAGGTGTTTGCATGGCACTTTTGTAGCTGGCATTGCAAGATATTTACATGCCTGCTATGCAAAATATTTGTATGCTCCTTCATGCCTCAACCACCATTTCAGAGGATACGCTTCCATGCTGATGATGGGTTCTGCCTGATAACGATCTAAAGCAGTGTGGACTGATGCATGTTCATTTTCATCATCTGAGTCAGATGCCATGAGGAGAAGGTTGATTTTCTTTTTTGGTGGTTTGGATTCTGTAGCTTCCGCATCAGAGTGCTTCTTTTTTAAGACTCCTAAAAGCATGCTCCACACCTTGTCCCTCTCAGATTTTGGATGGCACTTCAGCTTCTTAAACCTTGGGTCAAGTGCTGTAGCTATTTTTAGAAATCTCACATTGGTACCTTCTTTGAGTTGTCAGATCTGCTGTGAAAGTGTTCTTAAAACGAACATGTGCTGGGTCATCCTCTGAGACTGCTACAACATGAAATATATGAAGAATGCAGGTAAAACAGAGCAGGAGACATACAATTCTCCCCCCCAAGGAGTACAGTCACAAATTTAATTGCTGCATTATTTTTTTAATGAGCATCATCAGCATGGAAGCATGTCCTCCGGAATGGTGGCCGAAGAATGAAGAGGCATACGAATGTTTTGCATAGCAGGCACGTAAATACCCTGCAACACTGGCTACAAAAATGCCATGCAAATGCCTGTTCTCACTTTCAGGTGACATTGTAAATAAGAAGCAGGCAGCAGTATCGCCTGTCAACGTAAATAAACTTGTTTGTCTTAGCGACTGGCAGAATAAGAAGTAGGACTGAGTGGACTTGTAGACTCTAAAGTTTTACATTGTTTTGTTTTTGAGTGCAGTTATGTAACACAAATGCAGACTTTTTTTTGAAGTTACACTTTCACAATAAAGAGATTGCACTTCAGTATGTGTATGAGGTAAATTGAAAAATACTATTTCATTTATCATTTTACAGTGCAAATATTTATAATAAAAAATATAAAGTGAGCACTGTACACTTGTATTCTGTGTTGTAATTAAAATTAATGTACTTGAAAATGTAGTAAACATCCACAAATATTTAAAACAAATGGTATTCTATTGTTGTTTAACAGCACAATTAATCGTGAAATTAATTGCATATTTTTTTTAATTGCATAGTTATTTTTTTAATTGCTTGACAGCCCTAATATAGAGAGACAGAGAGAAAGTTGTGTAGGATTCAGGTCTAATATAATGTTGATGCTCAGCACACACACATTCTAAAAAAAGAAGAACAGGAGTACTTGTGGCACCTTAGAGACTAACAAATTTATTAAGCATAAGCTTTCGTGGACTACAGCCCACTTCTTCGGATGCATATTCTTTTTCTTATATTGTTCTTCTTTTTGCGGATACAGACTAACACGGCTGTTATTCTGAAACAACACATTCTAAAATTTCTTGACAGTGAAGGTCAAGCAGAGCAGGAATCTTTTACCTTTCATGCTGTCAGATTTTAGAGAATAGTTGGATATTATTGACCTGCATGTAAGATTCATTTTTCTTCCTTTATAAATAATAGCAAGAAAGACGTACTGCTTAACTTAACCTTCCTCTCAGAGAGGGTCAGTACACTCTATTACACCAAGAGGCGCTTAAACTGGAGGCCTCCCCACAGATAAGTGCTAGCTTATTAGATGACTGCAGAGCTGATGGGGAAAAAGTAATTAAGACCACACCCCATTCTGAAACAGGATGCATTCATAACTTCATTATTTAATCACACTGCTCTTGGTTACAAGCAGTCTGCATCTTTATATTAGGGGTTCAGGCTCAGCTCTTTAGGCATTGCTTTGCTCAGTTGCAAAGCCTAAGTGACTTAAGATGGCCAATTCTCATTTTTCCTAAAATGACTTAGGCACTTAAGAACATAAGAATGGCCATACTGGGTCAGACCAAAGGTCCATCCAGCCCAGTAGCCTGTCTACCGACAGTAGCCAATACCAGATGCCCCAGAGGGAGTGAACCCCTAACAGGTAATGACCAAGTGATCCCTCTCCTGCCATCCATCATCACCCTCTGACGAACAGAGGCTAGGGACACCATTCCTTACCCATCCTGACTAATAGCCATTAATGGACTTAACCTCCATGAATTTATCCAGTTCTCTTTTAAACGCCATTATAGTCCTAGCCTTCACAACCCCCTCAGGCAAGGAGTTCCACAAGTTGACTGTATGCTGTGTGAAGAAGAACTTCCTTTTATTTGTTTTAAATCCATTCATTTCATTTGGTGGCCTCTATTTCTTATATTATGGGAAGAAGTAAATAACTTTTCCTTATTCACTTTCTCCACATCACTCATGATTTTATATATCTCTATCATATCCCCCTTACTCTCCTCTTTTCCAAGCTGAAGAGTCCAAGCCTCTTCAATCTCTCCTCATATGGGCCCCATTCCAAACCCCTAATCGTTTTAGTCGCCCTTCTCTGAACCTTTTCTAATGCCAGTATCTCTTTTTTGAGATGAGGAGACCACATCTGTACACAGTATTTAAGATGTTGGTATACCATGGATTTATATAAGGGCAATAAGATATTCTCAGTCTTATTCTCTATCCCCTTTTTAATGATTCCTAACATCCTGTTTGCTTTTTTGATTGCTGCTGCACACTGCGTGGACATCTTCAGAGAACTATCCACGATGACGCCAAGGTCTTTTTCCTGATTAGTTGTAGCTAAATTAGCCCCCATCATATTGTCTGTAGAGTTGGGGTTATTTTTTTCCAATGTGCATCACTTTACATTTATCCACATTAAATTTCATTTGCCATTTTGTGCCCAATCACTTAGTTTTGTGAGATCTTTTTGAAGTTTGTCACAGTCTGCTTTGGTCTTAACTATCTTGAGCAGTTTAATATCACCTGCAAACTTTGCCACCTCACTTTTTACCCCTTTCTCTAGATCATTTATGAATAAGTTGAATAGGATTGGTCCTAGGACTGACACTTGGGGAACACCATTAGTTACCCCTCTCCATTCTGAAAATTTACCATTTATTCCTACCCTGTCTCTTAACCAGTTCTCAACCCATGAAAGGATTTTCCCTCTTATCCCATGACAACTTAATTTACATTGGGACCTTGTCAAAGGCTTTCTGGAAATCTAAATACATTATGTCCACTGGATCCCCCTTGTCCACATGTTTGTTGACTCCTTCAAAGAACTCTAATAGATTAGTAAGATATGATTTCCCTTTACAGAAACCATATTGACTTTTGCCCAACAATTTATGATGTTCTATATGTGACAATTTTTTTCTTTACTATTGTTTCAACTGATTTGCCCGCTACTGACATTAGACTTACCGGTCTGTAATTGCCGGGATCACCGCTAGAGCCCTTTTTAAATATTGGCGTTACATTAGCTATAGTCCAGTCATTGGGTATAGAAGCCGATTTAAAGGACAGGTTACAAACCATAGTTAGTAGTTCCGCAATTTCACATTTGAGTTCTTTCAGAACTCTTGGGTGAATGCCATCTGGTCCTGGTGACGTGTTACTGTTAAGTTTATCAATTAATTCCAAAACCTCCTCTAATGACACTTCAATCCGTGACAGTACCTCAGATTTGTCACCTACAAAAGCCGGCTCAGCTTTGGGAATCTCCCTAACATCCTCAGCCGTGAAGACTGAAGCAAAGAAAATCAGGACTGTCCCTATAAAATCAGGATATCTGGTCACCCTATCCCAGAGCCAGTACCTGTGTAGGCCTTTATCAAGGCCTCAGCCTGGGGAGTTGCCAGGCTGGAGCTCCCCATGCCCTTCCCCAGCACTGCTCTGTCCAAGGTCCCCTTTGCTCCTTCAGACAGCTAGGTCCATCTCTCTACAAAGCTAGAGAGAGAGACTGACCTAGCGCCCACCTTAGGCCTTCTTATACTCCCAGCCCGGCTCTGATTGGCTGCCTCAAGCCTGCTCCTGATTGGCTCCCTGGGGCAGCCCTTTCCCAGGGCTGTTTTTAACCCCTTTCACACCAGAGCGGGGTGACTGCCCCGCTACAATAGCTTACACTGATGTTACACAAGTGTCAATTTTCTTAATGTAGTCGGGACCAGATGCATTTAAGGAAAGAGTGGGTATTGGAAAAGACAATAGTGGATGCAGGGGACAAGTGGGTAGAAGAGACAAGAATGGATAGAGAATGAGACACACCAATAGGGAAGTGTGAGACTGGAGAGAAAAAGCAGTTTACACACCATTCAGCTAATCCACCAATTATTCTTATACACAACAACGGAGTGCCAGTCACTGTATTCTCCAGGTGCTGAACTGAAACCATTTGCAGCCAGCAACCAATAATATTTAGTAGAATAATGGATTTGAAAAGTCATCAGCAATTTATAAGAAAGTTACTTTGAAAAAAAAAATCCAAATTCCCTGAACATCAGACAGTATCACCCAAATGTAGCACTGCATGAGATGATTATTGATGAAATACGGAGGCTGCTAAGCGTTGCTAGCTTTCTTCTTAGAAAGATGAAAACGCTTACTGAGGTTATTTGTTTCTTCTACAGAAGCGGAATGCTGTTCCATTGCATTTTTTGCAGTTTTTGGCTGAAGATGTAATCTTATCCTTAAAACAGAAGGAAACAAATTCCTATCACTCTTAAATTTTTTTCTGGGATTTAAAAAATGAAGTTGCAAGTTTTTTAAAATTCAGTTTGTTCTCTAAGACACATCTGAAATAGACATCTACCATTTGGGACAACTCTATTGATTGGGTCAGCGATGCTGGCATAAGATTACAGCTAGGTAAATAATTAATTATTCAGTTTGGCAGTAGTTCAAAAAAAATATTGGTTCAGGTCAAACCCAATCCCCCTTTCTCCCCCCTCCCCATCAGCAAATTGTAAAAGTCCATTTTGTGTTGAACAAAACATGAAACACATTTCCAGGTGAAATATTTTGTTTTGGGCACTTTTGAAGGGCCAGCTTTGCCAGGTGAGGGGGAAAAGATGCCCACCTTACAACTTTTAGCACAGTGCGTGGGCACTACTTCGGTTGTGGTAGGCACAGTTTAAATCCCCATTCTGGAGCAGGGATTTGAACACAGGTCTCCCTGCTCCCCGGCGAGTGGCTTAAGCATGAGGCAAGAGGCTATTCTGGGCTGAGTTTCAACCTTTCCTGTTGATACTATTGCACTTTGTATATATAATTAAATAGTAATTGGAGCAGGGACTTATTTGAACTTGGTCTCCTACACCCCAGGTGAGTGCCTTGCCAACTGGGATAAAAGTTATAAGGTGGGCTACTCCTCCTCTGGCCCTTTTGTGAATATAACCCTCAACTTTTTCTGTAACTGAAATTATTCAGCAAATTTGTGTCAGATTTGCAAATAGTTTTGGGTTAACAACTGTATTTTTGGGGGAATAAACTGTTTGTCCAAAAAATTTTCCCCAATAAATTACATATGTGAAAAGCACTTTCTACAAAGCCAGTTTAGTGTTGCTCGCCAGGGACAGCTAATGCTTTTACTAGACCAGAAAGCACTATATTTGAGCATCACTGGTAATGGAGATTAGATCACACCCAGAGCCCTCTTATCAGAGGCTGGTCAGTGGCCACCAAATGGTAGACATAGCAGCACAGAAACAAAGGAGCAAGACTTTGCTCCTTTCGTCTCCCCACATCTCCCCCCAAAAAGGCCAGCTTATATCATGACCCCCAGAGCACCTGCCTTAAGTGCTTGGGAGAGTCACACGTTAAGGAGCAGTGCTGGATCTGCAAAAACTTTTAGCCCCACCCAAAAAGAGTGGGATATCTGCCTCAGGACTCTCCTAATGGAGTCTGCCTTCCGCCCGGCTCCTGAGCTGTCCAGGCAAGTTGCACTGAGTGCCTCGGACTCCGTGCGCAGCGCACCACCAGCACCCGGCTCCCTCCCGGCACTGTTCACCTTTGCTGGTGCCTAAGAAGAAGGCCAAGAAGCACTCCCCAGCTCTGAGCCAGAAGGCCCAGGGGTCATCTACCAAGGGACCCGGCCTGCCTGCAAGGCTAATCCAGAGCCAAGCAATCGTGCCTCCGGAATTGGGGCTCCCAGCCCCCTTAAAGGTCTGTCACAAACTCCTGAGAGCGGTATGGGACCCACACCCCTGCCTGCATCGTCGTCATCCCAGGCTCCCCAGGCACAGAGAGAGCACGGATCTACACCTGCTCCAATAATGACCTTGGTGCCCCAGGACTTGACTAAGGCTCCCCAGGAGGGCAAGCCCGCTGTTAAGACCCCTCAGGGTTTGGGGAAAACTGCCAGTCACCGGACTGAAAACACTGATCTTCTCCGCCGTGTTGAGAATCCAGGGGCAGATCCCAGTTGCATTGTCGGTCGCCCAGGCTGACATCCAAATCCCCTTGGCACTATTTACTGGCATGGGGTCTACGCTTCCCCTACTATTCACAGCACTGCTCACTGTCTCGCCAATCGTCCTCCAGGTGTCGGTCCCAATCACTGGCACAGTGGGAATTCTCCCTGTCTTGGCACTGGTCTCACTGGTACAGTCACCGGTCAAATATGCCTGGTCAATGGTTGCTGGTAGCCACGACCAGTAAGCAAACGCAGACATCGATAGCTCCTCCCTGGTCACTTGAAGGTGGTTCCTCTGGTACAGAGAGCCAATTCAGCCCATCGCCCAGGTCCCATCGGCATGATTGGGCACCAGAGTCTGCTCCCTCGTCTGCAGCACCGCAGTGGCAGCATGGCCCGTGGCCAACGCGGTGGCTGTATTGGAGCGCGTGGGGGCCGTATTGGAGCAGTTGTGATGATGCCCCTTCACAGCACTTCTCAGTGGATGCGTCAGAGCATCGGTTGGCGGCCTCAGCAACGCTGGGCCCAGTACTGGAAGCCAGTTCCAAAGTCGGGGCAGAGGACACCTAAGCCTACACCTAAGCCTCCTTCTTCGATGGTGGCCAAGACCCCAGCACCTTGACCAGTGGTCCAGTCTTCCTTGTCAGCCCCAGATAAGGCGGTTATGGAACCTTCCAGAGCTAACCCGCCAGATGACTTTAGGGAGCATAAAGCCCTTCTCCAGCACGTGGCCGAGAACTTGGGGCTTGAGGTGCAGGAGATGGCAGAGCTGGAGGACATCCCCTTCAATGTCCACTCAGCCTCTATGCCCGCTCGGGTCGCCTTGCCTGTACATGACAGGGTCCTCAAGATAGCCAATACCCTGTGGCAGATGCCCTCCTCCATCCCTCCCACATCGAAACGGGCCAAGAAAAAGTACTTTATGCTGGCCAAAAGTTTCGAATACCTTTATACCCACCCACCCCCGGACTCGCTGGTTGGGTCTGCGGCCAACGAGAAGGACAAGCAGGTTCCCACCTCCTCGTCTCCCAAAAACAAGAGGCCAAAAAAAATTGATTTATTTGGGAGAAAAATTTATTCAATCACCAGCCTGCAATTCCAGGTGGCGAACCATTAGGCCCTGCTGGGCTGGTACAATTTTACTAATAATATAAGGAGATATACCTATCTTAGAACTGGAAGGGACCCTGAAAGGTCATCAAGTCCAGCCCCCTGCCTTCACTAGCAGAACCAAGTACTGATTTTGCCCCAGATCCCTAAGTGGCCCCCTCAAGGCTTGAACTCACAGCCCTGGGTTTAGCAGGCCAATACTCAAACCACTGAGCTATCCCTCCCCTTAATCTCTGGGATGGTCTTAAGAAGTTCCAGGAATCCCTCCCTCAGGGTCTGGCCCAACAGTTTGGCACCCTGGTGGAGGAAGGTACTGTGGCAGCCACATGTTCCCTGCAAATGGCATGGGACGCGGAGGACTCAGCGGCAAGGGTGGCCGCATCGGCGGTGGTCATACGATGCAGCTCCTGGCTCCAAAAGTCGGGCCTCTCCCAGGAGATGCAGGCTTCTATCCAGGACCTCCATATTGACGGAGGTGGCAGGTTTGTTTTCTGATTGAACGGATACCAGGCTGCATGGGTTGAAGGACACTAGGGCTACCCTTCACTCATTGGGCATGTACACGCCGCAATCATCCAGGAAGCCCTTCCAGCCACCACTGACATCAAGACCCTGGCAACCCCATCAGGGATCTACAAGGAGAAGAGACACTAGTTTTTGTCATCATCACCCTTCTTCCTCCTGCTTGCCAGCCCAGCCTGGGCCCTCCAAACACCCAGGGGGCCAAAAGCGATCATTTGAGGATGTGCCCGAGAGCGACGCTCCAGACAGTCAATCGGAATCTACCCTGCCTTTTCCTCAACCGCCTATCTCTCTACCATTTGGCTTGGTTGTGGGTTACGTCGGACCGCTGGGTACTGGACATAATAGCTTGGGGCTACACCCTACAATTCTTGGCCGCCCCTCTTTCCTGCCCCCCCACTTTCCCGTCCCTCTTCAGGGACCCTTCTCACAAGCAACTCCTCATTCAGGAGGTCGAGAAGCTCCTGGGCTTGAGGGCTGTGGAGGAGGTTCCTCGGGACATGGAAGGAAGAGGATTCTACTCTCATTCCTTCCTAATTTGAAGGCCAAAGGGGGCCTCTGACCCATCCTGGACCTGCGTGGCCTCAACAAGTCTCTCAAAAAGTTGAAGTTCCACATGATCTCCCTGGCCTCCATCATTCGTTTCCTGGATCCGGGGCACTGGTACACCACTCTCAACTCAAGGATGCCTACTTTCATGTCTCCATATTCCTGGGGCACAGGCGTTTCCTGCGTTTCATAGTGACTGGGTGCCACTTCCAGTTCATGGCGCTACCTTTTGGCCTGTCCTCGGCCCTCATGGTGTTCAAGAAATGCGTGGCACTGATAGCGGCTTACCTGAGACATTGAGGGGTCCACATCTTCCCATATCTCGACAACTGGTTCATCAAGGGCAGATCTCCAGAGCAGGTGCAACAGAGCTTTGATCTGGTGTGGTTCATCTGCAACAATCTGTGCCTGTTAATAAACACAGAGAAGTCCACGTTAACGTCAGTTCAACGCATAGAATTTATCGGAGCGGTTCTCGGCTCTACGGGGGCCAGGGCCTTCTTTCTGGAAGCGCGCTTTCAGGCCATGTTGGATTTGATCGCCCACATAAAGAGCCATCCGCTCACCACGGCCCACATGTGCCTGCGACTGATGGGCCACATGGCTGCATGCATGTACATGATCAGCCATGCCCAACTTCATCTGCGGCCCCTGTGGGCATGGCTGCAGTCTATATCCTCAGCAGGCATATCCCCAGCAGGCATGCCCTGGACCGAGTGGTCATGGTACTGAGCCACATCCTCTCGTCCTTGGACTAGTGGCTGGATCCCGAGTTGGTGCTGCAGGGGGTTCCCTTCATGACTCTGTCTCCATCATTCACCCTGGTCTCGGATGCATCAGACCTGGGCTGGGGAGCCCACCTGGGCCGCTCAACACCCAGGGCTGCTGGCTACAAAATGATCTAGCCCTTCATATCAATGTCAGAAAGCTCAGAGTGGTTTGCCTGGCCTGCCAGGTGTCCTTGCCACACCTGAAAGGCAAAGTGGTGCAGACCTTGATGGACAAAACAGCCGCAATGTATTACATCAACAGGCAGGATGGCGCCAGGTTTTCGGCCATTTGTCAAGAGGCGCTCAGCCTCTGGGACTTTTGGGTGCAGCATGCCATTCATCTGGTAGCCGCCCACCTGCCTGGAACCAGGAATGTCCTAGTGGATCGCCTCAGCTGGACCTTCTCGTCTTGCCACAAATGGTCGCTTCATCCGGAGATGGTCAGCCTAATCTTTCACAGGTCGGGGACTCCCCAGGTGGACCTGTTCGCGTCCTGGAAGAACAGAAAGTGCCACATGTTCTGTTCTCTGCAGGGCAGGGACAAGGGCTCTGTCAAGGCTGTATCCCCACTTTGAACTTTAGGGTACAAATGTAGGGGCCTGCATGAAAACTTCTAAGCTTAACTACCAGCTTAGCTCTGGTTCCGCTGCCACCATTTCAATTTTTCCCTTCCTGGGAAGCCTTGAAAAACCTTCACCAATTTCCTGGTGAATACAGATCCAAACCCCTTGGATTTTAAAACAAGGAGAAATTAACCATCCCCCCTCCTTCCTCCCACCAACTACTGGTGAATCAAGATCCAAACCCCTTGGATCTTAAAACAAGGAAAAATCAATCAGGTTCTAAAAAGAAAGCTTTTAATTAAAGAAAAAGGTAAAAATCATCTCTGTAAAATCAGTATGGAAATTAACCTTACAGGGTAATCAAACTTAAAGAGCTCAGAGGACTCCCCTCTAGTCTTAGGTTCAAAGTTCAGCAAACAAAGATAAACACTCTAGTAAAAGGTACATTTACAAGTTGAGAAAACAAAGGAAAACTAACACGCCTTGCCTGGCTATTTACTTACAAGTTTGAAATAGGAGAGACTTGTTTAGAAAGATGTGGAGAACCTGGATTGATGTCTGGTCCCTCTCAGTCCCGAGAACGAACACACTCCCAAACAAAGAACACAAACAAAAACCTCCCCCCCCACCCCCGATTTGAAAGTATCTTGTCCCCTTATTGGTCCTTTAGGTAAGATGCCAGCCAGGTTACCTGAGCTTCTTAACCCTTTACAGGGAAAAGGATTTTGGAGTCTCTGGCCAGGAGGGATTTTATAGTACTGTACACAGGACAGCTGTTACCCTTCCCTTTATAGTTATGACAGGCTCCCTGTCAGACTCCTTCCTAATTCTGTGGTCGGGAGCTCTTATGTACGCCTTCCAGCCAATACTGTTGATCCACAAGGTACTGCTAAAGGTGAAGGAAGACAAAGCGTCTGTTATCCTCATAGCCCCAGCGTGGCCTCATCAACACTGGTTCAGTGTGCTGCTGAGTCTCTCAGCAGCCACCCTGTTGCAGCTACCTCTTCGGCCTGATCTGCTGTCCCAGAACAACAACAGCCTGCTGCACCTGAACCTGGCCTCACTGCACTTGACAGCTTGGCTGCTGCGTGGCTGAGTATGGATTAATGGGAGTGCTCCACTGGTGTCCAACAGGTCCTGCTGGGCAGCAGGAAACCTTCCACCAGGGCTACCTATGTGACAAAGTGGAAGCGGTTCACCTGTTGGGCCATGGATCAACACATTCATGCAGAAGAGACCCAACTGCAGGACATCCTGCATTATTTACTGCATCTTAAGCTCCAGGGCCTGTCGCTACCTTCTATTAAGGTACACCTGGCGGCCATTTTGGCGTTCCACCCTCTGTTTTAAGAAGGCTGTTTGGTCTTAGCATATCACATGACGTCACGGTTCCTGAAAGGTCTGAAGTCCCTTTACCCACATGTCCGGGACCCAGTCCCACCTTGGGACCTGAATCTTGTGCTGTCAAGGCTCATGGGTCCCCACTTCAAACCCTTGGCTTCCTGCTCCCTCCTCTTCTCTCCTGGAAGGTTTCCCTCTTGGTCACTGTAACTGTAGGGTGTCCGAGATCAGGGCGCTCACGTCGGAGCTGCCCTATACTGTCTTCTATAAGGACAAGGTCCAGCTGCGTCTGCACCTGGCTTTTCTGCCCAAGGTTGTCTCCCATTTCCACACTGGTCAAGACATTTACTTACCAGTCCTCTGTCCAAAGGCTCATGCGACGGATGAAGAACGCAGGCTGCATACCCTGGATGTCAGACGGGCGCTGGCCTTCTACATTGATAGAACGAAGCCGTTTAGTAAGTCAACGCAGTTGTTCATTGCTGTCACTGACAGGATGAAAGGTTGCACAGTGTCAGCCCAGATTGTCTTGGATCATGGCCTGCATCCGCTACTGCTATGAGTTGGCAAAGGTGCTCCCGCTGGCGATCGTGACTGCTCATTTGACTAGGGTGCATGTGTCAGCAGCAGCCTTCCTGGCACAGGTACCGATCCAAAAGATCTATCGGGCCACCACCGGGTCATCTATCCACATGTTCGCATCGCACTAAGCGGTGATCCAGCAGGCTAGAGACAATGCTGGCTTTGGCAGAGCAGTGCTGCAAACTATAAGACTAAACGCCGAATCCACCTCTGTTGATTCTGCTTGTGAGTCACCTAGAATGGAATCGACATGAACAAGCACTTGAAGAAGAAAAAACAGCTACCTACCTTTTGTAACTGTTGTTCTTCGAGATGTGTTGCTCATGCCCATTCCATTATCCACCTTCCTGCCCCTCTGTCGGAGTTGTCAGCAAGAAGGAACTGAGAGGGCATAGAGCCAGTGCCACCTGATATACCGCGGCATGAGCACAGCACTCCAAAGGGCAACACAGCTGACACTACAGGTACCACTGAGGCAAAAATCTCCGATGGCCGTGCACATTGGCGCGCACCACCTCGAATGGAATGGACATAAGCAACACATCTCGAGGAACAACAGTTACAAAAGGCAGGTAACCATTTTTTCTGGAATATTTGGACTTGTTAGCACAAAACAGGGCTACAGAATGCAGCATATCTGCTGTATAACCTTTTTTTACCCCTCCATGAATATACAGACAGAGTGCCAATCTAAGAATTTAGAAACTGATCACTTGTTGCTGAAAGATACCCATGATACTGCTACTGACACATGATACTCTTCACTCTTAGTGAAGGACTGGAAATTTAAATAATCTGTACTAATTCCCACTGTTCTGTGGTTTTCCTTTCAGTCCCTCTCTTTTCTGTCCACTCTATTCATGAATGTTACTGCTTCTGCGCTATGGGGAGCAGAAGAACTGAGTGTGTATTGTAAAAAAAAAAAGTGACTAAGTTAAAAGAAATTGTGAATAAGGCAAAATTCACTTGAGTAGTAACGCAGTCATCAAGGGGTTAATTGGGTTATTTACATTTAGGGGGTGGAGCCATGCTCCACCACTCCCAAACTTCCTATTTAGTGAGTGGAAGGCCACTCTGTGTTATGTAATTGAATAAAGCCGCAAGCTCATTCGCAGTCTAAGTACTGTTGACTGTGTTTCTTGTGTATAGAGCACTCTCTTTATAAAACTTGACAAAACAGGCTTCTCAAAGCCAGGCAGGTTTCCAGGAAGGTTTATAAAAATCATGGTGTAAAAATAATGCACGGAGAAGAGTGAGTGTGATCCTGAATGTAACCACTGACACTTTACTTTCACCACAACATCTCGAAGGATGTGTCAAACCTTAGGGTGCCAGTTCAGCAACATGCTTAATCACAAGCTTAATTTAAAGAGCATGCTAAATCTTACTGATTTCAATGGGACTTAGAGATATGTTTAAGTGCTTTGCTAAATCAGAGCTTAGTTAAACCTCAGAAATGTCTCCCTTGTAAGGAAAGTAAATATCAATGAACTGATTTTACAGACAGACACAGATGTTAAGCGATTTGCAGAGTTCACGGGGAGTCATTTGCAGAGCATGGCGTAGAACCTAGGAGTCCTGGTCCCGTCCTTGCTGTATTCAACTGAAGCACATTTCTCCCCACAGAAGAATGTACTTCAATGGATGAATATATTACAGTATCAAGTAACTGTAGCCACTTTTCGTATTTGCACCTTACTGCTCCTTCAGTGATCAGTATACACAAGGCATTTTATCTCCATAATATTATATGCACCAAACCATTATTTTAAAATGCATGAACCCTCAAGCTTTGGAAAAAGGAGTCTTCTGAATGGAAATAGCTATTGTCAGATTTACAAAAATGTATTGTGATGGTGGTGCTGGGGATATGTAGCTCAGTGTTCCTCCAAAAAAATCTTGTGGTAGGTGATTAAAAGATCAAACCAGGACTCCCTTGGTTTAGAATTTTCCTGTTATGCTATAATTAAGAACTCATGAGTCAGAAAAAGCTTTATTCTTCAAACTTTCGTCTATTCTATTCTTATCTTTTTCATTGTTCTACTTAATTCTCCTCCTTTGTTAGTTGCCACCCCCCACCTTTAATTTTTTCTTCCTTTTTTCCCCAAGCTGTATCTCTTAGGGCTTGTCTACACATGTTAGATATTTTGTTCCTGGCAAGCTGGGGTATAAACTGCGCTAACCTGTTGTGCACTAAGGGCACATCTTCACTAGCAACATTAAAGCGCTGCCGTGGCTTGTGTAGTCGTGGCATAGCGCTGGGAGAGAGGTCTCCCAGCACTGTAAAAAAACATGCACTAAAAGTTCTCTAGTGTGCTTTGATCTGCTCTAGTTTCAAAAGGGGTAGATCAAAGCGCGTACTAGAGAAATTTTAGTGTATGGCAGCAGATTCCAAACAGACACTTAGAGCTTGTCTACACTGGAACTTTACAGTGCTGCAACTTTCTCGCTCAGGGGTGTGAAAAAACACACCTCTGAGCGCAGCAAGTTTCAGTGCTGTAAAGCGCCAGTGTAGACAGTGCACCAGCACCCCTCATGGAGGTGGGTTTTTTAGACCGTGACCACACAAGCCACGTTAAAGCGCCGCCGCGGCAGTGCTTTAGCATTGCCAGTGTAGACTAGCCCTTACTGTACAGCAGGCTAGTGTGATTTACACCCCCACTTGCTGCGAACTACGTGGTCATGTAGACAAGCCCTTTTTCTTCCTTTCCTGTCTCTCGCTCAAACTTTCCTTCATTTTGTGCTCTCCCTGTCCCTATGGAAGAATAACTGACTTAGCTTTATAATAAAGAGGGATTTGTATATTGTACAAAAACAAGCTATTTTTCTTATTTTCCTGTGGAAGGAGGTGGATCTGAGCTGAAGAAGAATAATCTGTGGAAATCAAACAACTATTGCATGGAATGATTCAGATTTTTTGCCCATCTCTAATTTTGTGTTCAAAAATTCTTTAGCACCACTAACTTCATAACAAAGCCTTTTTAAACGCCTTTGACTTTTAGCATTTAGGCTTTAACTTGGGCACTTTGTGTCAACTAATGAAGGAAATCTACATTTTGGGGATTGATTTAAAAATTACAGTAAATGGCGATGGAGAATCATGAGAGCTAAGGTCTATAAAATTATATGCTACCACATCATTTACTAGCTGAATCATAATAATCTTTGGACTACATTTACTTCCATTATGACTGACTGATGAGGTGAAAAAGAAAGGTATATGCCTAATACTAAAAAGACCAGAGTCACTTAGACAACACAGTGTAGAAGACATTCCATAAATGTTTTCCTAAATGTAATGTGATGTGTTTATATACACATTTGCACAAAAAGGGTGGTTTTTAAAGGTCATATCAGGAGAATGAAAATATTTTCCTCTAACAGAAAGCTTTATACTAAATTTGTTGGCTATTCACAGTACGTTCACAAGGACATTTAATATTATAAACAACAGAGAAGACCCTTCTGTTATTGCCTTCTCTCCACTATGTTTGTACAGCAGGATACTAATGTGCATTATTTTATCCCATGTTAAAAAATACATTTTTGTCAGTGAAGACATAGCCTCAGCAAAGATGGAAGGGTGTTCTGATATAGAAGAACTAAAATGGCTGTGTCCAAGGCCTACTAGGAAACTCTGTGGGCCACAGAGTCATTAAAAAGACATAGGGGACTCTTGCCCCATTTACATGTTTCTCTTGTTCTGTGCATTTTTTCTGGTATTCACCTTCACTCTGTCCTCTTTACTATAATCTTTGATTAAAAATGTACAAGAGTCCTATGAATATATACAGAAGCTAACGCCTTCCCTTTGGTCCTGTCTTTTTCCCAGAGAGAAACTGTGGAAGTCCATTTTGGTCTTGCTTTTCTCCCTTGGTTCCATGGGGAATGCATGCTGTAGAATCTCTTGGCCATGCACCTGAATGCTTTGCCACTGGCTATTAAACTAGGTTGAAGAAGTGTATTCTGAGCAGTGGAAAAATACAGAATATTTCACAATGAAACACTTTGACCCAATGTATAATAACACAATGCTTACATTTCTAGTAGGTCTCATTACAAGGGAAGCGTTTGGTTAACACTTTGTTTTCTTCCCCCAAGGAGCAGACCGTACTGAAGTTGAAAATGTTCAGTTGTTATGAATGGATAACACATGTACATGCACATTTTCCTCAAAGTAGGTAACATCATTAATTCAAATAATTTTTATTCAACTAAGTAAATAGGAGCAGACAGAATAATCTTTTACTGCTCCAGTAGAAAGAGGTTGAATGTGCCAACAATCCCAGTGAGGAGAATTCCTGGGACATGAGAGGAGTCCAGAATACTGAACAGTAAACATGGGGCAGCAGCTCATTCTCAGTGAATCCCTATTGCATGTGCTCTCAACCTGGGGGAAGGGATTATGAAAATGTCCAGGACCCTCCCTTTCTTTATGGCTAGATGGGGAAAGGATCTCAAAATGTTTTTCTGTTGTGGCATGGGATCAAGGTACAGAAAAGTTGAGAACCACGGATCTATCCCATAATCAGCATATAAATTCTATACTGATCTTTTCCTACTCCTTACAGTAAAATCGCATAGTATTGACCAAATTAGATTTTAAACTCTGTGGGACAGGGATAGTGTCTACTTGCGTATTTGTTCAGGACAACAGGGCCCTGTGAGGTGTACAAACTCCACACAATGGCTAGGGAAGGGTTAATCAGCTGCAGTGAGCTCACTCAGCCCTGCCCCACTTCACCTGCAAGAGCTGTCAGGTTTGGAGGGGGCAGTTAAAAAGAGAGAGCCAGGGAGGGAAAACAGATTTCTTGCTCCCTGAAGGAAGGCTGGGCTGAGGTTAGGAGCTGGAGCCAACCAAAGACTGCTACATGCCAGTGCCTTCTTGAGGGCAGGTAGGCCTGTTGTAGGATTATTGTGTTTCTTTTTGACCTGGGGTATTGGGTTTTCCGTCCTGCCTGGGACCCGCTTATGGTCTGTGTGGAACTACTGCAGTCAATGCGCCTCTCCTGAAGGGAAGGGCCACTCCCAATAAACCTCTGTTGGTTTGCCCCCACCAGAGTCCATGCAGTGCAGTGATTTGTCACAAGCCTTAAAGCAGCCCAATCTCAGGTCCTGACACAGGTCCAGGATTGGAACAGCAAGAGAGAAACATTAATTGAAAATGTAGGTTTGGATAAATCACTCTCCCCAAGTAGAGTTTTATTGCAAGGGATCTGGGTCTAATCCAGACTGGTGCCAGTTTAGCAACAGTCCCCAGCTACATCCTGTCCCACGTAGTTTTAGAAGCAATAAATCAAGAAAGACCAACATCTATATCTCCCCAGGATTGCCTTTGGTGGCTTCTTCTCAATACCATTATTTAAGGTTGTGAGTCTAAAAAGGCTTATCTGTAAGTAATTAGCACCCAGCAGGTAATGCCTTCCTCTTTGAACCCTGGCAGAGAATTAAATCCAGTACAGTGGGACTTCCTCCTAGGAGCACCACTAAAATGGAACCATTGGGCTTTGGAATCTCCTCCAAGGATCAGATGGGTTCATTGGGATGTTATTGTGATGCAAAAAATAAATGGGACAGTAATGGTCCCAAACTACATTATCACGTTGGATGATTATTGTAAGAGTATTTTTTTTTCAGATGTAGGCGAGAGATTGATTTAAATGGGATTTGCACATAAGAATCAAGTGCAGAATATGCAGCAGATTCCTAGCATGGATAAGAGCTCTATGGATCTGAAGTCAGAATGTGCCCTTAGCTATGAGAAATCAGTAACAGAATTGCATATACGGCCTAAATTAACACATGATCAGCAATCTGTCCAAAACTTTCTGTGACAATCTGAATCACAGTCTGCAAAGAATACTAATGAGAGAGAGAAAAATGATAAGCAATTGCATTGTATCATACTTCTATTTTTATATAAAGAACTCTGTGAACCAGTTCAGGCTGGTTTAGAGGGGGCAGTTAGAAAGAGAGAGCCAGCTCTCAAGAGAAGAGTGGGAGGGACAACAGATTTCTTGGGCTAGCTCCCTGAAGGAAGGCCGGGCTACATGAGAAATCTGTACTGATTTAACTAAGTTCATTTTAAAACTTAGAGCTTGTCTACATGAGGAAGTTACACCAATTTAACTTGAGATGTGATTTTTAAAATGGTGCAAAAAACTGTGTGGACACACTTATTTCCATTTAAGAATGGCTTATTTGGGTGTAGCTCTTTTTTGTTTTTTGTTTGTTTTGTTTTATTTTTAACCTTTTGTTAGATTTGAAACCTAAAAAATAAACAAATACATATATAATAATAAAAACAGGAAATTTGAAAATTACACTCTGGTTAAATAAAACAGAACTGCATTCCTAAATGTGTTTTCTGTTGCTTTTAAGGTCATCCCATTTCCCCTACAAGTTGATGCACTGAACAGTGGTTAAGTGGTTTTCTACTTCTTTTATTCTCTGTAATTTGAAGTTTAACTGCTGCCAGATTGGATGAACATGCCACTGAATCCGTTCAGTTATTTTTATCAAACAAACTACCAGTGCTCTGAAGCAGGTAAAGATCAGAAACAGCAGGTGGGGTAATTCTGTTTTTTGTCTAGAGAGAAAAAGACAGGGATGATGGCCAAGATTTCAAAAGTGACTCATGATTTTTGGGTGCCTCCATTTTGGAGTTTTCGACTAGACACCTTAACAATGCTTGTGAAAGAGTGGGTGTTCAGCATATACAGCAAAGCACTCTGGGAAATTTTTCAGAACAGAAATTGGGAAGAAAGAGGACTGGCCAAAGCGGTTACATAAACATGGATAGGAGCTCCTGTCATCTTTCAAAAAAGCATGCTGAACATGCTACAACCTAAGATACTGGCAGGACAAAACACCTTTAACTGATCAAGTTACAAACTGAGTTTTAGCCATATGCTGTGCAGCCACAAGCCATATTTAGAGTCAGCTGTCACAGTAAGTGCTTACAAACATAGTTATAAAAGTTGTAGTGTAGAAAGGCCATAAGTCATTCTTATGAAGCATTTCTTTTATAGTAAAGTAATTGATTTTGAACAAATGCAGTGTTTTGGGGAATCCTGTGGAAAAATGCCATTGCATTTTGTTGTCTATAATGAGAACAAGTTAACACAGAGTAAATGGTATTTAATAGCCAGGGAATGCATTTGTGCATTCTCAGTTGCTACATTTTAGTTATGTGCAATGTATTATAAATAACTCTCCTTTTAATATTACTGTCTGGTACGTGACTCACTTCACAGATTCCTGTGCTTATCAGTCTTCAAATGCTCTCCAGTTTAGCCCTCCAGTCAATGGAAAACTGTCTCACAAGAGTCAATGCTACTAACAACAAATGTTAATTTTCCTGTCTTGCAAACGTTATTCCACCCACGGTGAAAGGAATAACAGCTGGTGGACTAAGGCAAAGCTGCCTTGTTGCTCCCCACGACTCCACCTATACACACATAGCTAAAGTAAAAAAGGAACAAAACAGGGCGCTTGTCTAAACACAGCTTTTTTTGTAGAGAATGATAAAGTAGTAAAAACCCCTAGTGTGGACCAAGTTATGTGTGTGTATAAAGGTGCTTATAATGCCTAAAGGGGAATAAACTATACCAATATAAGCACCTTTATACCTGTATAACTGCGTTCAGACTAGGGCGTTGCAATGATATCGTTAAAATGATACAAATAAGTATGTGGAGACCAAGCCCAAGGAATTAATAGGATGTCACCCTGTCCCACTTTATTAAACTGGGCTTGTCCTTGACAAACAATTTTAACAGGAAACAGTCTTAAATACATGTATTCCCCTACCAGGTGTACAGTAGTATGGTTTTGGTCAGTTTCCTCCTCTGGACAGAGGTCCTGCAGTGAAGTCACAGTGCAGACTCAGTTGGTGACATGACAATCCACGTGGCATCAGTGCCATACAAGGGTAGACAGACATGCACTAGCTATGCTTGAGCTACCATGCTAACAATAACAATGGGCTGCCACACTTCTATTTTTAATGTGTTTGCTCCAGCAGAGCTAACATGTCTCTGTCTGCCTGGGCTTGGAGGCATGCTCCCAACTGCAGTGAAGACATACCCTCAGCCATTGCTTCAAGATGAGGCAAGCAGAAGGTGTCTGAGAAAGAGCAAGTTTGTTATTGCAAACATTATGGGCCAGATTTTGCAACACTTTCTGAAGCAACTAGTCATTGAAGTCAATGAGGCTACTGACATGAGTAAGTGCTACTCACCATTAGAGAGGAATGCAAAACTGCATGTTATAGTAATGTAATGGAGTTTCCAGAAAATGACTGGGATAACGTTGCTGATTCCCCCCCCCCCCAAAAAAAAAAACCACATTTGACATGATATAAAAGTTCCTCTTCCTCTTTAATGAGATACCGTGTAATAGGACAACAGCCAGCACTGTTGCATTATGGGATTATCAACATTCCATTGTAACTCCATCTGTGAGAAGGCTCGCTCTTGGCTTGCAGTTCCTCTTTAATAATCCAAGTGGCAACAACTAATGAAACTCCGGGAGGAGGTAATGCCTTTAAAGCAGCTCCTTCGGGGATGTGAGAGGGACCGAAATATTCTGCACTGATAAAAGATGAAAGTTTGATGCTTCTACTTGCTACTATGTGAAACAAAATAGAAATGATCTGAAAGTTTATTATATATATATATATATATGTATTACAGTAACCGCTGAGAGCAGGGTCCTATTATTCCACACTGTACAAGCAGAAAAAGACCGTCCATGCCCAAGAGAACTTGCAATCTACATAGACAAGACAGACAAAAGATGGGAGAAAGATAGGATTAATATTTCAGCTTAGAGATTGGGAATGGCAGCACAAAGACAATAAATGACTTGTCCCAGGTCACACAGAAAAGTCTGAGGTAGTCCTGGGAGTTGAACCCAAGATGCATAAATCCTAGTTCAGGGCTGTAACCACAAGGGTATCTTTTCCAAAGCACCTTGGACTCTCCTGTTCTTCATTTGTACTGAAGAGGCAAGGTCTCTAGAAAGGGAGACAGAAAGACAAATCTATCGACAGCTGAGAAGATCCACATGCTTCAGAAGCAGAGTAGCTAGATTGTTTGACATTAGTAATTAACTCAGCAGCATGAAATAATTATGCAAAACAGGCCAGACGCTGTTTATGACATGGAAATACTTTACTGTCTACATTCATGGAGATCTGGATGACAATAGTCCTTAGGCATAATCATAGGAAGTATTTAAAATGATCTAATCCAGTGGTTCTCAATCAGGGGTACACAAAGGTCTTCTGGGGGCATATCAACTCATCTAGATATTTGTCTAGTTTTACAACAGGCTACATAAAAAGCACTAACAAAGTCAGTATAAACTAAAATTTCATACAGACAGTGACTTGTTTGCACTGATCTATCTACTGTACACTGAAATGTACAAATGCTAGAAGTCTAAATAATAAGATGGGTGAACTAGAGTGCCTCATGTTAAAGGAGAATATTGATATAAGGCATCACAGAAACCTGGTGGAGTGAGGACAATCAATGGGACACAATCATTCCGGGGTACAAAATATATCGAAAGGACAGAACAGGTCGTGCAGGGGGGAAGTGGCACTATATGTGAAAGAAAATGTAGAATCAAATGAAGTAAAAATCTTAAATGAATCCACATGTTCCATAGAATCTCTATGGATAGTAATTTCATGCTCTAATAAGAATATAACAGTAGGAATCTATTATCGTCCACCTGACCAGGACAGTGATAGTGACTATGAAATGCTAATGGAGATTAGAGAGGCTATCAAAATAAAGAGTTCAATAATAGTGGGGGATTTCAATTATCCCCATATTGACTGGGTACATGTCACCTCAGGACAAAATGCAAAGACAAAATTTCTCGATACTTTAAATGACTGCTTCTTGGAGCAGCTGGTAGAGGAACCCACAAAGGGAGAGGCAATTCTTTATTTAGTTCTGAGTGGAGTGCAGGATCTGGTCCAAGAGGTAACTATAACAGTGCCGCTTGGAAATAGTGACCAAAATATAATAATATTTAATATTCCTGTGGTGGGAAGAATATCTCAGCAGCCCAACACTGTGGCATTTAATTTCAGAAAGGGGACCTAAGCAAAAATGAGGAGGTTAGTTAAACAGAAATTAAAAGGTACAGTGACTCGAGTCAAGTATCATGTTGCTTCAATACATCTGTTAGTCTATAACAGGGGTCGGCAATCTTTCAGAAGTGGTGTGCCGAGTCTTCATTTATTCAGTCTAATTTAAGGTTTTGCATGCCAGTCATACATTTTAACGTTTTTAGAAGGTCTCTTTCTATAAGTCTATAATATATAACTAAACTATTGTATGTAAAGTAAATAAGGTTTTTAAAATGTTTAAGAAGCTTCATTTAAAATTAAAATTAAATGCAGAGTCCCCCGGACCGGTGGCCAGGACCTGGGCAGTGTGAGTGCCACTGAAAATCAGCTTGCGTGCTGCCTTCGGCACTTGTGCCATAGGTTGCCTACCCCTGCTCTATAAGGTGTCACAGGACTCTTTCTTTTCCCAGTGACTAGAGTGAAATCCCTGCAAGCTGCATGGATACTTTTCAAAGACACCATAATAGAGGCCCAACTTAAATGTTTACCCCAAATTAAAAAACACAGTAAAAGAACTAAAAAAGAGCCATTGTGGCTTAACAACCATGTAAAAGAAGCAGTGAGAGATAAAAAGGCATTTTTAAAAAGTGGAAGTCAAATCCTAGTGAGGGAAATAGAAAGTGACTCTGCCAGCAGATAGGGGATCTTGGGGGACAACTACTGCACTGGTGGGGTGCAAAATAAACTTTATTAAGAAAATGCAAAAACAGGGAAAATTCAATAGTGAGGGGTATGGGGTTTGTTAAGATAGACAATTGGAGAGGGGTTTCTTTTAGTAAATAGGATAGGGGGTTTCAATAGTGGGGTACAATACAGTTGGTAACCAATTAACACTGAAGTATAAATGTAACAGGTAACTAACAGTTTCTATGTAAAGGGTGTGTCACAGCAGCATATAACCAACTAACAGTTATGGGTAAAATGTGTTAAATAACCAACAACTCTAGGTAAAAATGTGTCACAGTGGTGTAAATGTAAAATGTGAGGGGTGTTAGAGAGAAAAAGGGTAACCAATGGGGTTTTATGCTAGACTTCAGTAATACAATTGAGGTTTGGCAGCAGTAGGAGCAGGGTGAGCACGTGGGGGAAGGGATTAAGAGAGAGAGAGAGACACAGAGAGCAGACAGGCTGCAAGTTTAAACAGTCAGAACACAGCAAAATCTTATCTATGATTTAACTTAACCAAGACTACACAAATTAGCAAGTAACAAAACACAATGCAACAATTCTTTAAGCCTAATTTACAGAGTACAATGCAAGCAATTTTCTAAACCTAATTTAACCACAACTATGCAAAATGAAATTACAATTTATCTAGACTAAAGGCTAAATCTAACCTAATGGGTGCACCTTATACTAGGGGTAGTTCCAGAGGGCAGTGTGGTGTGTGTCCAGGATACAGCTTCAAGGGGGGGGATGTTTAACTAGTGGTGGCTGCAAGCAGGCTTATTTCTAGCAGCAAAGGCGCTGCGGAGCTAGAAGCAGATTACAAATACAGACCAAGGAGTTAGCTTGGGTCTGCCTGCTGGGGAAAGAAAGCAAGCAGGTAGAACAAGGGGAGTGTGCAAGAGGTTTTTCCTTACCAATCCCCAAAGCAGCAGCAGGAACAGCAGTTTCAGCATCAGAGGATGCAGAGAGGACTCGATTTGCTTACAATAATCAGGAGATCTCCAGGCACAAATTTGTTGTTCGTGGGAGGGGAGTTTAAAAACGGGGGTACGCTCAAAAACAAACAAGAGCGGGGAGAGGGCCCCCCCAAAGACCCCTAGCTGATCAGACCAGGTGGCAAAGCAAGGACCTTCTCCGGGGATCTGATCAGAAAATGTCTGGTTTTAAGGGCAAATTCAGGCAGTTTCCCGCCAGTAATTTTGATTGGCTCCCCTTAATCCAGGGGAGGAGAGAAGGCAGGGAAACTGCAGGTAGGCACAGGACATGTCTGGGCAAGTTCTGAGTCACAGGTATGACTCATATGCTCAGCTATGTGGCCACTTTAGGTCTTGCATACCTGGGCAGAGCACCCTACACCAAGCCGGGTCCGAACAAAGAAGCTAGACAAAGGAGCGAAAAAGCCCCCACCTCCCTGAGCAGAGCAATGGCTCCCGTCAGTTTGCACAAGCCATTTTCATGAGCAGGGCCAGGCTGTGACTTTGGTCAGTTCCATGGCTGGGGGCGGCCACTCAGCACAAACAGAAAGGAAGGGGGAAAAGGAAACCAGCAGGGGGACAGCTGTAACAGACAGAAAGGAGCATAAACACTGCCAAATTAAGTGTAAAAATGTAATAAGAAAAGCCAAAAAGGAGTTAGAAGAACAGCTAGCCAAAAACTCAAAAGGTAATAACAAAATATTTTTCAGTACATCAGAAGCAGAAAGCCTGCTAAACAACCAGTGGGGCCCCTGGACGATTGAAATAAAAAAGGAGCATGATTAAAGACGATAAAGTCATTGCGGAGAAACTAAATGAATTCTTTGCTTCAGTCTTCACAGCTGAGGATGTTAGGGAGATTCCCAAACATGAGCTGACTTTTGTAGCTGACAAATCTGAGGAATTGTCACAAATTGAAGTGTCATTAGAGGAGGTTTTGGAATTAACTGATAAACTTAACAGTAACAAGTCACCGGAACCAGATGGCATTCACCCAAGAGTTCCGAAAGAACTCAAACGTGAAATTGCGGAACTACTAACTATGGTTTGTAACCTGTCCTTTAAATCAGCTTCTGTACCCAATGACTAGAAGATAGCTAATGTAACGCCAGTATTTAAAAAGGGCTCTAGAGGTGATCCCGGCAATTACAGACCGGTAAGTCTAACGTCAGTAGCGGGCAAATCAGTTGAAACAATAGTAAAGAAAAAAATTGTCAGACACATAGAAGAACATAAATTGTTGGGCAAAAGTCAACATGGTTTCGGTAAAGGGAAATGGTGTCTTTCTAATCTATTAGAGTTCTTTGAAGGGGTCAATGAACATGTGGACAAGGGGGATCCAGTGGACATAGTGTATTTAGATTTCCAGAAAGCCTTTGACAAGGTCCCTCACCAAAGGCTCTTACGTAAATTAAGTTGTCATGGGATAAGAGGGAATATCCTGGTTTGAGAACTAGTTAAAAGACAGTGAACCAAGAGTAGGAATAAATGATAAATTATCAGAATGGAGAGTGGTAACAAGTGGTGTTCCCCAAGTGTCAGTCCTAGGACCGATCCTATTCAACTTATTCATAAATGATCTGAAGAAAGGGGTAAACAGTGAGGTGGCAAAGTTTGCAGACAATACTAAACTGCTCAAGATAGTTAAGACCAAAGAGACTGTGAAGAACTTCAAAAAGATCTCACAAAACTAAGTGATTGGGCAACAAAATGGCAAATGAAATTTAATGTGGATAAATGTAAAGTAATGCACATTAGAAAAAATAACCCCAACTCTACATACAGTATGATGAGGGGTAATTTAGCTACAACTAATCAGGAAAGAGATCTTGGAGTCATCTGAAACGTCCACGCAGTGTGCAGCGGCAATCAAAAAAGCAAACAGGATGTTAGGAATCATTAAAAAGGAGATAGAGAATAAGACTGAGAATATCGTATTGTCATTATATAAATCCATGGTACACCAACATCTTAAATACTGCGTACAGATGTGGTCTCCTCATCTCAAAAAAGATATACTGGCATTAGAAAAAGTTCAGAAAAGGGCAACTAAAATGATTAGGGATTTGGAACGGGTCCCATATCGGGAGAAATTAAAGAGACTAGGACTTTTCAGCTTGGAAAAGAGGAGACTAGGGGGGGATTTGATAGAGATATATAAAATCATGAGTGGTGTAGAGAAAGTGAATAAGGAAAAGTTATTTACTTGTTCCCATAATATAAGAACTAGGGACCACCAAATGAAATTAATGGGCAGCAGGTTTAAAACAAATAAAAGGAAGTTCTTCTTCACACAGCGCACAGTCTACCTGTGGAACTCCTTGCCTGAGGAGGTTGTGAAGGCTAGGACTATAACAGGGTTTAGAAGAGAACTAGATAAATTCATGGAGGTTAAGTTCATTAATGGCTATTAGCCAGGATGGGTAAGGAATGGTGTCCCTAGCCTCTGTTTATCAGAGGGTGGAGATGGATGGCAGGATCCATGACCTGTTAGATTCACTCCCTCTGGGGAGCCTGGCATTGGCCACTGTTAACAGACAGGATACTGGGCTGGATGGACCTTTAGCCTGACCGAGTATGGCCATTCGTATGTTCTTATGTTATGAAGTACAATATTTATATTCCAATGGATTTATTTCAAAATTCTATGGCCTGGTCTACACTAGGCGTTTATGTCGAAGTTATCGCCGTTACATCGAATTAACCCTGCACCCGTCCACACTGCGATGCTATTTAGTTCGACATAGAGGTCTCTTTAATTCGACTTCTGTACTCCTCCCCGACGAGGGGAGTAGCGCTAAATTCGACATGGCCATGTCGAATTAGGCTAGGTGTGGATGGAAATCGACACTAATAGCTCCGGGAGCTATCCCACAGTGCACCACTCTGTTGACGCTCTGGACAGCAGTACGAGCTCGGATGCTCTGACCAGCCACACAGGAAAAGCCCCGGGAAAATTTGAATTTGAATTCCTTTTCCTGTCTGGTCAGTTTGAATCTCATTTCCTGTCTGGACATCGTGGCGATCACAGCAGCACTGGCAACGATGCAGAGCTCTCCAGCAGTGATGGCCGTGCAGTCTGTGAATAGAAAGAGGGCCCCAGCATGGACTGATCGGGAAGTCTTGGATCTCATCGCTGTGTGGGGCGATGAGTCTGTGCTTTCCGAGCTGCGATCCAAAAGACGGAATGCAAAGATCTATAAGAAGATCTCTAAAGACATGTCAGAGAGAGGATACAGCCGGGATGCAACGCAGTGCCGCGTGAAAATCAAGGAGCTGAGACAAGGCTACCAGAAGACCAAAGAGGCAAACGGACGCTCCGGATCCCATCCCCAGACATCCCGTTTCTACGAGGCACTGCATTCCATCCTCGGTGCCGCCACCACTACCCCACCACTGACCGTGGACTCTGAGGATGGGATAGTGTCCACGGCCGGTTCCTCGGACATGTTAGGGGACGGGGAAGATGAGGAAGGAGATGAGGAGGGCGAGGCAGCCGGCAGCGCTCACAACGCTGATTTCCCCGACAGCCAGGATCTCTTCATCACCCTTACAGAGATCTCCTACCAAGCGTCCCCAGCCGTTACCCCGGACACAGAATCTGGGGAAGGATCATCCAGTAAGTGTTGTAAACATCTAAACATTTATTTTTAACAGAACAGGAATATTAACAATTAAAAGAATGGGTTGTTCATGATTACTTTGCCCTAGGCGCTTCAGTCATGGGCAGTGCAAGTTTTCAAAAAAAATCTAGCAATGTCCGGTTTTCCGTGATTGTCCTGCCCAAGCTGCTCTACTGTTTATTCCCTGCTACTGCAGCTACAGTAAAATGCGGTCTATATGTCCGGGGATAGAGCAGTAATCCTCCTGGGACATCTCGATGAAGCTCTCCTGGAGGTAATTGGAAAGCCGTTGCATGAGGTTCCTGGGGAGAGCGGCCTTATTGGGTCCTCCGAAGTACGACACGTTGCCGCGCCACGAGACTATCAAGTACTCGGGAAGCATTGCTCTGCACAGCAGGGCGGCATACGGCCCTGGTCTTTGGAGGCTTTCCCGGAGCATTCTCTCTCTCTCGCTCTCAGAGATCCTCATCAGGGTGATGTCGCCCATGGTGACCTACTTTGAATTAGGTAGGGGAATGTTAGTGTTGGGACTGCTTGACTGTTCCTTTACAGAACTGTAACCGCTGGTTTGCAGCCACGCGGTGGAGGCGGGAGAGGGGCAGCCGAAAGGGATCGTTCCCGGGGACAGCCGCGAGGGGGTGGGACAGGGGCAGAGTTCCCACTTGCTGGATTGCTGGCAGCAGGGACTGACATTGCTTTAAATGTGAAATGAGGCCAGTGGTAATATAAAAGTTTTAAACTGCCACAAGTCTACGGCTTACCATGTCTGCCTGCAACAGAAATTCCGTTGTGCTGCCCCGCTTCTCAAATGTGCTGTGCAAGACCCCAGGCACTGAATGCGAAGGCCGAGAATTCGACCTTGTGCTGAGTGCGCATGTGATAGGTGCTGTGCATGGTCTTGTTCACAGAGAAAGACTATGTTCTTTGTTCACAACTACATTTATCTTTCTGAGGAATTCACTCCCTTTTTCCCATTTCCACAGCCCCATCTGCGACTGTCTCACAACCTACCCTGGCATCACACTCCCAGAGGCTAGCGCGGATTAGGCATAGGAAGAAGAGGACACGGGAGGACATGTTCTTGGAGCTTATGGCCTGTTCCCAAGCCCAGGCAGCACAGCAGACCCAGTGGCGGGAGAACTTGACCCAAATGCACCAAGCAAACATGGATCGGGAGGAGAGGTGGCGGCAGGAAGACCAGCAGGCGACTCAAACGCTGCTTGGACTACTGAGGGAGCAAACAGACACGCTCCGGCGCCTTGTGGATGTTCTGCAGGAACGGAGGCAGGAGGACAGAGCCCCGCTGCAGTCCATCTCTAACTGCCCTCCCCCGCCACCAAGTCCCATACCCACCTCACCCAAAGTGCAAAGAAGGAGAGGCGGCAGAGTCCGTGCTAACTCTCACTCCACCCCTGCAGAGAGCTCGAGTAGCAGAAGGCTCTCATTCCCCAAAATTTGAAAAGTTCTTTCCTTCCCGCCTGACACAAGCCCCCGTCCAAGTTTCACCTCCCAGTTCCATGTGTAGTTGATAATAAAAAATACGTTTCTGTTAACTACTGTTTCAATCATGTTCTTTTGGAGGAGGAGGGGAAAGGGGGTTGGTAATTGGACAGGACAGTCACCTTTGGCAGGGTACATGGGGGGGGCAGGCACAGCAGCAGGGCACATAGACAGTGCAGTGATGCAGTGACTAGTTAACCTGGTTAGTCTGGGAGGTGGTTTTCATGTTATGTGGTGGGGGGTGGGTTGCTCTGTGACTTTGTGGCGGGGGAGGGCAGTTACAGATCTTAAGCGGCGGTCCTTATGCAGGATCACAGAGCCACGCAGCAGGGGATCTGTAACCGTCCTCCCCCTGCCACAAAGTCACATTGCCCCCCCATACACACAGTCCCGATCAGGAAGGGTGACAGGCTCCGTTGAAACAACCATCCCACCGCAGCGGAGCCTGTCAATCCTTGAGTTTAGAAGCTTCATTCGCGTCACTACACTACACCCGCTCCGCACCACAGTCTGCGTCCCAGTTTTAAAAAATTCCCGCGAAAACAGTAGTAAAGAAAACGGTGTGCATTAACAAAGTAGAACTATTTTTATTTCGACACGTTGTGTTGGAAGGGGGGTGAAGGGGTATGTAACTGGATAGGATAGTCAACATTAACTGGGTAAAGAAACGGGGGCAGGTTCAGCTTCTCTGTACACAAACTTTAAAGTCACAGGTTACCCTGCTCACTTAGGAACTTTGCTTTCAAAGCCTCCCGGATGCAGAGCGCTTCCCGCTGGTCTCTTCTAATCGCCCGGCTGTCTGGCTGTGCGTAATCAGCAGCCAGGCTATTTTCCTCAACCTCCCATCCCGCCATAAAGGTCTCCCCCTTGCTCTCACAGAGATTGTGGAGCACACAGCAAGCTGATATAACAATGGGGATATTGGTTTCGCTGAGATCACAGCGAGTCAGTAAGCTTCTCCTCTCCCCTTGAGACGGCCAAAAGCACACTCCACCACCATTCTGCACTTGCTCAGCCGGTAGTTGAAGAGTTCTTTTTCAGTGTCCAGGGCGCCAGTATAGGGCTTCATGAGCCAGGGCATTAGCGGGTAGGCTGGGTCCCCGAGGATGACTATAGGCATCTCCACATCCCCAACAGTTATTTTGTGGTCCGGGAAGTAAATACCTTGTTGCAGCCGTCTAAACAGACCAGAGTTCCTGAAAACACGAGCGTCATGAACCTTGCCCGGCCATCCCACGTAGATGTTGGTAAAACGTCCCCTCTGGTCCACCAGTGCTTGCAGCACCATGGAAAAGTAGCCCTTTCGGTTAATGTACTGGCTGGCCTGGTGGTCCGGTGCCAGGATAGGGATGTGAGTTCCATCTATGGCCCCACCGCAGTTTGGGAATCCCATCGCTGCGAAGCCATCTATGATCGCCTCCACGTTTCCCAGGGTCACTACCTTTGGCAGCAGTACATCAACGATTGCCTTCGCTACTTGCATCACAACAACCCCCACGGTAGATTTGCCCACCCCAAACTGGTTCGCGACTGACCAGTAGCTGTCTGGCGTTGCAAGCTTCCAGAGGGCTATGGCCACTCGCTTCTGGACACTCAGTGCAGCTCGCAACCGGGTGTCATTGCGCTTCAGGGCAGGGGACAGCAACTCACAAAGTTCCAGGAAAGTTCCCTTCCGCATGCGAAAGTTTCGCAGCCACTGGGATTCATCCCAGACCTGCAGCACTATGCGGTCCCACTACTCAGTGCTTGTTTCCCGTGCCCAGAATCGCCGTTCCACGGCATCAACATGACCCATTGCCACTGTGATGTCCTCGGCGCTGGGTCCCGTTCTTTCTGAGAGGTCTGTGCTACTCTCAGACTTCAGGCCATCACCGCGGTGCCGTAGCCTCCTCGCCTGACTTTTCTGCATCTGCCTCAGGGAAACCTGTATGATAAGCTGCGAGGCGTTGAGAGCGGCCACAACTGCAGCGATGGTCGCAGCGTGCTCCATGCTCGCAGTGCTGTGGCGTCTGCGCTGTCAATGACTGGAAAAGTGCGCGAACTGATTTCCCGCCGGCGCTTTCAGGGAGGGAGGGCGGGAGTGATGGACGGATGACGACAGTTACCCAAAAGCACCCTCGACACATTTTGTTACCCAGAAGGCATTGCCGGCTACACCCAGAATTCCAATGGGCAGAGGGGACTGCGGGAACTGTGGGATAGCTGACCACAGTGCACCGCTTCGAATGTCGACGCTTTCACCGTTAGTGTGGACTCACAAAGTCGAATTACTGTCCTTAGTGTGGACACACACGTTCGACTTTGCAATATCGATTCCAAAAATTCGATGCAAGTAAAATCGAACTACTCTCGTAGTGTAGACAAGGCCTATGGTAAAAATGAGAAAGTAAGCAATATTTCAGTAATAGTGTGCTGTGACACTTTTGTATTTTTATGTCTGATTTTGTAAGCAAGTAGTTTTTAATGAGGTGAAACTTGGGAGTACGCAAGACAAATCAGATTCCTGAAAGAGGTACAGTAGTCTGGAAAGGTCAAGAGACACTGATCTAGTCAACCTGAGCAGAATCTGCACGTTTGCAGGGCCATTAATCACATCCTGCTCAGAAGAACCACAACTCTGGGTAACGTGCATGACATTGTGGCTGGCTGTGCACAAATGGGTTTCCCTAACTGCGGAGGGGGCGATAGATGGGACACATATTCCAATTCTGGCACCAGCCCACCTAGCCTTTGAGTATGTTAATCAGAAGGGGTATTTCTCTATGGTTCTCCAGGCGCTTGTGGATCACCGTGGGTGTTTCATTAACATTAACGCAGACAGGCCCGGAAAGCTGCATGATGTACGCATCTTTCAGAACACTGGCCTATTCAGGAAGCTGCAAGCCGGGACTTTTTTCCCAGACCAGAAGATCACCATAGGTGAAGTCAAAATACCCATTGTGATCCTTGGAGACCCCGCTTACCCTTTAATGCTGTTGCTCATGAAACCCTACACAGGGAGCCTTGACAGCAGCAAGGAACGGTTCAACTACAGGCTGAGCCGGTGCAGAATTTCTGTGGAGTGTGCTTTTGGCTGTGTAAAGGGCGGCTGGCTCTCTCTGTATGGGAAGCTGGACCTGGCCGATGACAGCATCCCCGTGGTTATATCCATGTGCTGTACCCTCCATAACATTTGTGAAGGGAAGGGTGAAAGCTTCACTCAGGCATGGACCTTGGAGGTTCAACACCTGGAGGCTGAATTTGAAAGACAGAGAGCAGGGCTATTAGAGGGGCTCAGCGCAGAGCTGCAAGAATTAGGGATGCCTTGAGGGAGCAATTTGAGGCTGAAAGCCACCAGTAATGTCTGATGCTCTGAACAGAAGTGAAATGCAGTGGTTCCAATGTTAGTAGAAATCTGTGTTTGCTATGCTGACTTGCAGTGCCTATTGCTTTCCCAGGCTAAGGTATCTTTTACTTTATGCAATAATAAAGAATTTTTTCAAAGCCAAAAAATCCATTTATTGAAAAGAAACAACTGCTTGGGAAACAGAAAGGGCAAGGGGGTGGGGTGGGGAACGGTACAATCACAGGTTTGCGTATGTCCTGTTATCATACTCAGCCTCCCTGTCTGGAGTGCTGTGCAATGAGTGCTGCACTTCAGGATGGCTATACTGCATAGTGATGGGGGTCGAGTGCAGTGAGTAAGGGTTGTAGTTTTCAGGGCTGCGTGGTGAAGCTACAGGTGTTGGAGGCAGCTGGTGGCGATAAGAACCCGGATGTTGGGGAAAGTGGGTTTGAGGTGACATGGGGGCACAAGGGAAAGAGTTTTGGGACAAGGGCTGCAGGGGGGGCAGCGCAGGCATGGTAGTGCTCTGCCTGCATGGCTACAAGCACCTGGATCGAGTCCGCTTGGCGCTCCACGATGCTTATCAGCCGATCCGTGCTTTGCTGCCAGAATTCCGCGCTTTTGTGCCAGCGATCCGCATTCTGCTGGCAGATCCTCTTTTCACTCTCCCTCCACTCCTGTGCTTTTAGATTCTTGTTAAGTGACTGCTGCATTAATTCATGCAGCATGTCTTCCTTGCTTCTACGTGGCCTCTTCCTGAGTCTTTGTAGTCTCTCGGCCGGTGATAATACGGACGGCTGAGATCTCAAGGTTGCATCTGTAAAGGCAAAATGCAACACTTAACAGAGGCAGCATTGTTCACACCAGACAGAGCAATGATTCCCCCATACTTAAGGAGGGCAAGTACAGTCTACACAATAGCATAATTTGCCAGTCCCAAAGCAAGCGCACATAACCCATGGGAGCCCCAAAATCGTGAGCAAGTACAGAGTTCGGGGGAATGATTGTTTCATGGCTGTACTGTCCTCTGGGTTTCTGTGCCTTGGGGAGAGCCAACAGCTGCAGGGGGCCCCTATACTGAACACTGTCCTTACATTTTGCAACAGGAGTTTGTCCTGGAAGATCTCGCTGCTGAGGGTGACCTGGGAAGCAAGGGAGGGTCTTCTACTACAATGCGGCTTCTGTCCTGGCCCATATGCAGCTTGCTTGTGTGCAGCAATGGTCTCCCTGCCCCTCACGGCACAGTGGTGCAGACATATTAGCCCAGAGGTAGGCAACCTACGGCACGTGTGCCGAAGGCGGCACTTGTGCCAAAGGCGGTACGCGAGCTGATTTTCAGTGGCACTCATGCTGCCCGGGCCCTGGCCACCGGTCCGGGGGGTTCTGCATTTTAATTTAATTTTAAATGAAGCTTCTTAAACATTTTAAAAACCTTATTTACTTTACATAAAACAATAGTTTAGTTATATATTATAGACATAGAAAGAGACCTTCTAAAAACGTTAATGTATTACTGGCACGTGAAACCTTAAATTAGAGTGAATAAATGAAGACTCGGCACACCATTTCTGAAAGGTTGCCGACCCCTGTATTAGCCAGTCTGGGACAAGGACCACAGTGGCTCTCCCAAGAAACCTGCGCAAGCGCATTGCCCAACTTCTTGCTGAGACCTTTGAAGAGATCGCTGAGGCCAATTACCGTGATGTGAGAGTGCACATCAATGTCCTACTCTTCATCTAGCTATGCATGCAGCCCTAACCCTCCTTGCCCCAAGAGCCCACACCGAATAACTTCCTTCCCAAAATAAAAGCCACTTACCGGGAACCTCCTCTGGTGCTTGTCCTTCCCCAAGCACCGGCCGCCGCACCTGGCTACCTTCCTCCTTGAGAGCAGCTCCTGGCTGCATGCATCTAGGGATTCCAGGATGTCTTCCTCAGCACCCTCGCTCCCACTTTGCTGCTCCTCCTTCTGCCTTGTTGAACTGGGCTTTGACATGTACATGGTAGTCCCCGGATTGGAGATGGGGTCACCCCCAAGTGTCATGTCCAGCTCTTTGGCATGTCGTGGGGGAAGCACCGGAGCAACGGTTTGCCTCATGGACTTTGCGGTAGGCATTCCACAGCTCCTTCACTTTAACCCTGCACTGCAGTGCATCCTGGTCATGGCCCCTTTCCATCATGTCCCTTGATATCTTCCTGAAGGTATCGTAATTCCTACGGCTGGAGTGCAGCTGGGACTGGACAGCTTCCTCTCCCCAAACACTGATGAGGTCCAGGACCTCGCCATTGCTCCATACTGGGGATTGCCTGGCATGTGGAGGCATGGTCACCTGAAAAGATTCGCTGAGAGCAGTCCACGCCTGGCTGAGCCAACAGGAAGGGGATTTTCAAAATTCCCAGAGAATTTAAAGGGCGGGTCTGATGGTTGGTCACCTGAGGGCAGGGCAGTAGAATTCAAACTGATGACCAGAGTGGCTAGAACAGGCATTGTGGGACACTTCTGGAGGCCAATCAGAGTGCATTAGCAGACCAGGGCGTCCACACTGGCACCGCGGCACTCCAGCGGGAGCGCATCAAACGTTATTCCTCTCGCCGAGGTGAGTACCAGGAGTGCTCTAGCTGCAGAGTCAGAGCAGTCTACGTGCCTTGCCAGCGTAGACGCGTCATGAGTTAGAGCACACTGGGCTGCTTTAATGCGCTCTAACTCGCAAGTGTAGCCATGCCCTAAATAAACTGAAAACTCTTTAAATGTCTTGCAAGCAGATTCTGGCCCACACATTTCAGATGGGTTCCACTCTAGCACTGCTGCAAAATTCTGTAAACAAGAACAGCATTGTTTTATCGCTGTACCAGAAGAATACCAGAAGATTAAATTCATTCATAGCTTTCAACACATCAGTAGGTAAATACATTAATGGGGTGTATTTAAGCCATCAGGTAAATACTGGATGTATTAGCAGTTTATATAAATGCAAAAATTTGCCACAATAGAAGTAGAAGCTGTGATGCTCTAGCTTAAGGCCAATTTAAAGAATTATTCTTAGGAACGCTATCTAATAAAGGGAGCCAGTGAGGTCTATTGAACTGAAGTGATTCCCACTGGCATTTGGCGCTGTTATGGTTTATCATATCAGGGCTACTTGGACACTTTTCAGGTCATAGACTACAGAACAGAGGAGGCTGGGAATACATATGAGCAGTAAAATTAGACATCCTGCACTTCCTTTGCAAAACACTTTACAATCTATGTTTATAATGAAATCATTATTGACACAGTTCAGTGGAAAAGAATCTACCTGGCTTCCTTCTGAAATAACCCTGTTTTAGCCCCACCACCTCACAAAAGAAAAATCAAGGGTATGTGAGGGCTTCTGAGGGGTGGAAGCTGCAAAAGAGATTTTTGATTAATCTTGCTCTGTGTTGTTATAAAATGTACAACTGTCAGCCTAAAAAGCAATCCGCTGCCTGTTGAAAGGAATCCTCAGCAAAGCTTCACCTTAGAAAACTCAAACTGTGTCTATGCTGGACTCATTTTTACTATTGTGTCAGGAAGGCCAGCTTTCAACAGATTTTACTAGCATGGTAGTAGGAATGGAACCAGCTGCGGGGCCTTGTCTACACTCTGGTTCTAGAGGTTTGTGGAAAGTGAAAGTTCTGTTTTGTGTGGGATTTCAAGGTTTAGAAATTTGGCTTCATTCTGAATTGGAGCAAAAGCTGAAAAATTTGAAACTGAGAATTTTTTTTTAAAATTTGTTTTGGGCTGTTTGAAACATTGTTTCAATTTCAACTATTTTTTATTTTGTATTGTATTATGCAATATACTACAACACAATTTTTAAAAAATTCAAAATAGAAACCTTTTGTTCTGACTGTGAGGCTCTGCTTTGCAAAGAGGATGATGTGCCAGCACTTGCTTGGTGGGTGGACCCTGGGGTTACTTCACTCAAGGACTATCTAGGCTTCTGTCATTTATAGTTTGGGAAATAGCTCTCCCCAATTGTGCACAAATCTATCAAAGTTTCAGCCAGGAGGAAATCTTCACAGAAAAGTTCTAATTTCCAACCTTTTGCCAATTGGAGAAACCTGCTATCTCTCTGACTACCTATCCTGTTCACTGTTTGCACTCAGTAAGTGATGGAGGAGTTCCCCTGACATCAGTACATACAATTACCAGTCCTTTGTGTACAGGGTGACCATGACTCCTAGATTGCAAGACTGTAAAGAATAAGTTTAAGAAAGACAAGACAAAGCTTGTTTTGAAGGACGGCACCAAAATATTTTACCTATGGTACAGAATCAGAGATTTGTATCACAAGGTATGATCCTTTCCATGATCGAATGGTCCTTTTTATCTGTGTTTATTTGCTCCTTATGGGATATGGCCCTTATAAGAGGTCTCTTTTGGTAACACCGCCATTCCTGTCACTGCTGTGAGCTGACTGAACAACATGTTACAAATTAATTGGATTGCACTGTTTCCAGTGTCTGATGGGCAAGCCCTACATTGGTGTGAACCAACAATGTCATACAACAATCCCCAATCAAGCTCTATTTGCATTCCGTGTATAGTGCTGATGTTGCCTCAGTGGGATTCAATTTCCATTCTATTATTTTAACACTTTCTGAAACCTGTAGTTAATATTAACTGACAGGGTGAACTGAGAATCTTGGGATTTCCTATTATGGCTAATTAAATGAAATACTAATTCATGCACGGGCAGACTCTTGGCACTAAATTGCATTGCGCCACCACAATTGACTTTACTGCTAATTCTAGTTCTGATTGATTATTTAAAATTTGTCTTGAAGAACAAGATGTCAGAGCCATGTGGATTTTCCAACATACAGGTGCATGTAGCGAGACGGCCTGGTTCCCCGCTGACCCGGAGGGGGACGAGCCCCTCCGGATGCCAAAGTGGGCGGAGCCAGTGGAGCCTGCGCCCACTCCCTAGAGGTCAGGGTGCAGGACAGGAAGTACAAAAGCCCAACCCCAGAGCTCACTAGAGACCCGGCTGCTGGAGAAGCCAGACGCCTGTGGCCTAGCTCCCGGCTGGCAGACTCCTGCAGTTTGCGGCCAACCCGAGGACTGGCCAGACGCCGACCAGACCCTGGGGAAGCTGTTAAGCCTGCCTCTGGCAAGTTATCCAGAGGAGCTACCAAGCCTATCGCTTGCCAGGTACCCAGAGGAGCCCATGGTGCTTGATTCCTTGGAAGACTCCGTCCAGACGCAGGTACCTCTAGAGGGGGAGGTAGGAATCAGCCCGGGGGCAGCCGACCCTAGTCTAGCTGCAGCACACCCAGAGCTGATGTCAGTGTGTTGCGGTCAGGATCCCCACTGATGCAGCAGCGAGTCTTCTGCCGCTGCTAGGGCCCCGGGCTGGGACGCAGTGAAGCGGGTAGGCCTGCGTCCCCCCATGCCACCCAATGTGCGGGTGGCAGTCTCCCCCTCTCCCAGGTCCTTCGGAGCCAGGACCTGAACTTCCTAAACTTATTTGTCTGCTCAGCCCCTGCCTGAGGGCCTGAGCTACAGACTCTCTACTGCCCCGCCCTGACCCAGGGCCTGGGCCTGTTATTGAACTGTTTGCTCAGCCCCTGCCTGAGGGCCTGAGCTACTGACTGTTTGCTGCACAGCCAGGCTAATTCCCCGACGCACCTGACCTAAGTAGCGAGGCAGCCTGGTTCCCTGCCGGCTTGGAGGGGGACGAGCCCTGACCGAACCCCCTACAGTGCACACTGGAACCAGCAGGGAAGCTTTATTTCTGAAAAAAGAATGCACAGCAACTGGCTACATGTGAGAATGTTCCTGTTAACTTTCCAGTACAACTGGGAGAAGGATTTCATATCAGCAAGTACTTCACTAATCCCCCAGTTCATCCCTAAATCCCCCTGAATTCATTCTACTGTATCTCACTAGGTCACCTTTATTATGTTAATTAGGTCTCTAGTTACCTATTGTACTTTTCTGGTCTCAGGATAAACCTCATTTGGACAAAAAAGAACAGACTTAAAATGGAACTGAGGGTATGTCTACACTCTGGGATTAATCTGAATTTATATAATTCGAATTTGGAAAACAGGTTGTATAAAGTCGAAATGTATGCGGCCACACTAAGCACATTAATTCGGCGGTGTGCGTCCAAGTACCGGGGCTAGCGTCGATTTCTGCAGCGTTGCACTGTGGGTAGCTATCCCATAGTTCCCGCAGTCTCCCGCGCCCATTGGAATTCTGGGTTGAGATCCCAGTGCCTGATGGGACAAAAAACATCAAAGCTGGTGGTTCTGGGTACAGCCTCACCTCCTCCCTTCCTCCCTCCCTGCATGAAAGCAACGGACGGCAGACAACCATTTCGCGCCTTTTTTCCTGGGTGGGTGAACACTGCAGACTCCATACCACGGCAAGCATGGAGCCCGCTGAGCTCAAGACAGCAGTCATGAACATTGTAAACACCTCGCGCGTTCTCGTGGAGTTTATGCTCAGCCAGGACCAGAAAAACGAGGTGAGGAGGCAGCGGCGGCGGCAGCGCAGCAACAAGCATGATGAGGGCATGGACATGGACACGGACACGGATACAGAATTCTGTGAAACCGCGGGCCCCGGTGCTTTGGAGATCATGTTGTTAATGGGGCAGGTTCTATCCATGGAACGCCGATTCTGGTCAAGGGAAACAAGCACAGACTGGTGGGACCGCATAGTGTTGCAGGTGTGGGATGATTCCCAGTGGCTGCGGAACTTTCGCACGCGTAAGGGCACTTTCATGGAACTTTGTGACTTGCTGTCCCCTGCCCTGAAACGCCAGAATACCAAGATGAGAGCAGCCCTCACAGTTGAGAAGCGCGTGGCGATAGCCCTGTGGAAGCTTGCAACGCCAGACAGCTACCGGTCAGTCGGGAATCAATTTGGAGTGGGCAAATCTACGGTGGGGGCTGCTGTGATGCAAGTAGCCAAAGCAATCACTCAGGTGCTGCTACGAAAGTTAGTGACTCTGGGAAATGTGCAGGCCATAGTGGATGGTTTTTCTGCAATGGGATTCCCTAACTGTGGTGGGGTGATAGATGGAACCCATATCCCTATCTTGGCACCGGAGCACTAAGCCACCGAGTACATAAACCACAAGGGGTACTTTTCAATGGTGCTGCAAGCACTTGTGGATCACAAGGGATGTTTCACCAACATCAACGCGGGCTGGGCGGGAAGGGTTCATGACGCTCGCGTCTTCAGGAACACTACTCTGTTTAAAGGGCTGCAGCAAGGGACTTACTTTCCGGACCAGAAAATAACCGTTGGGGATGTTGAAATGCCAATAGTTATTCTTGGGGACCCAGCCTACCCCTTAATGCCATGGCTCATGAAGCCATACACAGGCAGGCTGGACAGGAGTCAGGAGCTGTTTAACTACAGGCTAAGCAAGTGCAGAATGGTGGTAGAATGTGCATTTGGCCGTTTAAAAGGTCGCTGGCGATCATTATTGACTCGCTCTGACCTCAGCCAAAGAAATCTCCCCATTGTTATTTCTGCTTGCTGCGTGCTCCACAATCTCTGTGGAAGTAAGGGGGAGACCTTTATGGCGGGGTGGGAGGCTGAGGCAAATCGCCTGGCTGCTGATTACGCGCAGCCAGACACCAGGGCGATTAGAAGAGCACACCAGGAAGCGGTATGCATCAGAGAAGCTTTGAAAACCAGTTTCATGACTGGCCAGGCTACAGTGTGAAATATCTGTTTGTTTCTCCTTCATGAAAACCCGCCCCCTTTATTGACTCATTTTCTGTAAGGAACCCACCCTCCCCCTTCCCCCAGCTTTCTTTCAAACCAAATAAAGTCACTATCATTTAAAAATCATTTATTCTTTATTAATAGATTAGAAAAAGAGGGAGGGAACCCGGGTGGGATTTGGGAGGAGGATCGGTGGGAAGGAAAAGGCCACTAAAAAAAGGTTAAAAAAATGACAGCCTTTTGCTTGGGCTGTCTACTGGGGTGGAATGGGAAGGTGTACGGAGCCTCCCACCCCGCGTTCTTACACGTCTGGGTGAGGAGGATACGGAACATGGGGAGGGTGGAGGGTGGAACAGGGGCTGTAGCGGCAGTCTGTTTTCCTGCAGCCGTTCCTGAAGCTCCACCAGAAGCCGAAGCATGTCTGTTTGCTCACGCAGCAGCCCCAGCGTTGCATCCTGCCTCCTCTGATCTTCCTGCCGCCACCTCTCATCTCGAGCGTCTCTCCTCTCCTCACGTTGGTCCCTCCTGTCCTCACGTTCACTGGCTTCTTTCCTATACTTTGCAACCGTTTCCTTCCACTCATTCAGATGAGCTCTGTCACTGCGGCTGGATTCCATAATTTCTGAAAACATCTCGTCTCGCGTTTTCTTTTTACGACGCCTTATCTGTGATAGCCTTCGGGATGGAGGAGGGAGGCTTGAGGAATTTGCAGCTGCTGTAGGGAGGGGAAAAAAGAGAGAATTGTTTAAAAAGATACATTTTGCAGAACAATGCTTATACTCTTTCACGGTGACCAACACTATTCACATTACATAGCACATGTGATTTCTGTGCAAGGTCGCATTTTGCCTCTTAATGCTGAGTGCCTGTGGCTTTGCTGCTAGAGATCACAGGTCTGGGCAACAGAATTCGGCTTGCATGCGGCCATGGTAAGCCATTGTCTTACAGCTTCTGCGCCCTCCTTTCCCACATACCACCCATACCAAGCATAGCCTGTAGAGTGCTGCGGTTTTTCTGTTAACATTCAGCAGCAGCAGAAAACAAACTAACCACCCCACCCCACCCCTCCCGCCATGAATTCTCTGGGATGATTGCTGTACCCCTCCCCCCACCACGTGGCTGGTATCAGGGAAGATCCCTGCAGGAACCAAACTAACCCCCCCCCCCCCCCGCCGCCGCCACCCTCCCGCCATAAATTCTCTGGGATGATCACGGTACCCCTCCCCCCACCGCGTGGCTGGTAACAGGGAAGATCCCTGCTAGCCAAACGCGAAAAGCTCAGGGCCAATTTCCCATCTGCGCTTGGCTAACTGCAGGGAAGGATTTATTTTCCGCCACAGGCAAACAGCCCAGTAGGAACGGCCACCTCTGTCCCCTTAATTAAGTTCCCGTATTTCAATCAGGTTACCATGAGTGATATCACTCTCCTGAGGATTACACAACAAGATAAAGAACGGATGTTGCTTGAATGCCAGCAAACACCGGGACCATACGCTGCCAGGCTTTGTCAGGCAATGATACCAGATTACTTGCTGCAAGCATGGCGTGGTCAAGTGTCCTACCATGGAGGACGGAATAAGGATGCACTGCCCAGAAACCTTGTGGCAAGGCTTTTGGAGTACCTCCAGGAGAGCTTCATGGAGATGTCCCTGGAGGATTTCCGCTCCATCCCCAGACACGTTAACAGACTTTTCCAGTAGCTGAACTGACCGCGAATGCATCCCAAGTCCTCAGGGCAAAGTAATCATTAAAAACCGTTTGCTTTTAAAACAAGTTTTATATTTTAAAAGGTAAACTCACCTGAGATCCCTTCCATGGGGTCAGGGTCTTGGATACTGGCTTGGGAGGGTTGGGAGGGTACTTCAGTCAGGGTGAGAAAAAGATCCTGGCTGTTGGGGAGAACAGAGTGCTGTGTGCTCTCTGCAAGCTCATCCTCCTCCTCCTCCTCCTCTCCCCCATCGGCAGAATCCTCAGGTGTAGCTGATGAGACTATCCCCGACCCGGAATCCACGATCACAGGTGGGGTAGTGGTGGCAGCCCCCCCTAGAATTGCATGCAGCTCGGCGTAGAAGCGGCATGTCCGCGGCTCTGACCCGGAGCGACCGTTTGCCTCCTTTGTTTTTTGATAGGCTTGTCTGAGCTCCTTGACTTTCACGCGGCACTGATCTGAGTCCCTATTGTGGCCTCTCTCCATCATGCCCTTGGAGATTTTTTCAAAAGTTTTGGCATTTCGTCTTTTAGAACGAAGTTCTGCAAGCACTGAATCCTCTCCCCATATAGCGATCAGATCCTGTACCTCCCGTACGGTCCATGCTGGTGCTCTTTTTCAATTATCGGCCTGCATGGTTACCTGTGCTGATGAGCTATGAGTGGTCACCTGTGCTCTCCACGCTGGGCAAACAGGAAATGAAATTCAAATGTTCGCGGGGCTTTTCCTGTCTACCTGGCCAGTGCATCCGAGTTTAGATTGCTGTCCACAGCGGTCACAATGATGCACTGTGGGATAGCTCCCGGAGGCCAATACCATCGAATTGCGGCCACACTATCCCTAATTCGAAATGTTAAAATCGATTTTGGCGCTACTCTGCTCATCGGGGTGGAGTACAAAAATCGATTTAAAGGGCCCTTTATATCGAAATAAATAGCGTCGTTGTGTGGACGTTTGCAGGGTAAATTCAAATTAAAGCTGATAAATCCGAATTAAAGTCGTAGTGTAGACCAGACCTGAATGAACCGCCTATGCAACCTAGTTCAGGCAAAGCAGGAGTCAAAGTGCAAGTGGTCATCTTCCTATCTGCACCAGTAACACTAAAGGCTTCCTCACCAGTTTCTAAAATAAATATGCATCCATCTGTTGAAGGGTAGTATTTAAACCAACAAGCTGTTGTTTTCAGAAGAGTAACAATATAAAAATGGTACCTTCTTGCTAAACAGATCTGTTCCCTGGGCGTATGGCTGCTTTCTTTGGTGAATAAAAGAAGATTTGATGATGTTTTATTCTTGTTAGTACTGCAGAGCCAACACAGCTATGAGAGGCTGAGCTAGAGTCTACTATGACTCCTGCATTTACAAACAGAATGTTCATACCAGTTACAAAATGTTTATCACTGAGGACAATGACACATGAACCAGAGAGGAGAAAAACAGCTTGACTTTCAGATCCCAGACAGAGTTGGCAAAGCTGACACTTAGAAAACTTTAGTTGTAAACTGAGCAAATTTGGTCTGAAATCAATAAAACACCATAAGTATGGAACCTCCCATTATGATTTCCACAGAGTCATTTTTCAGGGGTAGAACTGTACTTCAAACCAACCATAAACAATAATAGAAATAGTTAAACACAGAGTGTGCTCTGTGCCATACAGAATATAAAGAACAACACAGTCCTTGCCTCATGGAGTTTACTAAGTAGACAAACAATATAAATCAGGCACAAGATGTACTAGTAACCAGAAGGTGAGTTTAACATGGGGCGGAGTGTGGTATGGGTTGTTAGTTTTTTTCTTTTTTAAATAGGAGTCTAACAAAGCTTCTTGGTGTAGTAGATTAAGCTGATGGGCTTCAGGGAAAAAATCCCCTCATCATAAAGCTCTGCTTTTATCCCACTCATATTTATCTCTCAGCATGTTTAATCCTGATTATGATCATCCCATGTCATACATTAAAGCAAGCTTAGCTTCCAGGACCACCACAAGGAAAAAGCAGTGTTTACTATTTTTATCAGTGGCAGGCCAAATGGAGCCCATGGAGGTCTGGATACTACTGTTGGCCACCCTTGTTTTTTCTACAGAAGTGTGACCCACAGACTACAGGTCCAAGCACTTCTTATTCATCAAAGTACCCAGGAATTCAGGGAGCTGTAATTTCTTAGCCACCACCTACATATTACAGATGAGGATAACTACAGTTTGTTCCTTTTTATGTAAAGTGGGTGCATTACTGATCTTGTTTTTATGGCAGTGCCTAGTTCCTTGGGCTCCAGTTTACTTACTAATATTAGGTGGGATTATCAAAAGCACCTAAGTGAAACACAAGGTCTATTGAAAGATAATGAGACTTGTGCTCCTGAAGGTTTGTCTGTACATGAAAGTTATTCTGAAATGAGAGGAGTGAATTTAAAGCAGAATAGCTATTCCTGATTAACTCCCTGCGTGCATACTTCATTGCAGAATAAGAGTGCTTTTTTATGGTTTAGCTTAATCCACTTCCACAAACTATTCCAGAATAATTTCATGTGTAGAAAAGTCCTAAGTACTTTTTGAAAATCCCACCCAACTTGGCAAAGTGCATCCCTATTGTTAACAGTTAAACAAACTTTCACAGAACCAGTCTCCAGGTTACTGAAAAGGATAAAGGCTGTTGTATAATTTCAGAGTCTTTCAGATTGCTAAAAAGCACATAGCTCTAAATTTTCCCATAGATTTCTTGAGGAGTGGATTAATCTTTTGATTGTCTTTCAACTGGAGAAAAGTCACACAGATAAAAGACCTAGATTGACCATATTTTCCCAAAGGGAAAATGGGACACCACACGAGCCAGCCTGAGGTCCCACTCTCCCCATGCGTGGCTGGTCCAAGCCCCAGCCTGCATGTGGAGTTGTCCTGAGGCCCCCCGCCGCTTGCAACCACACGGGGCCAGCCCGGCCTGAGCCATTCTCCCAAGCTCTCCCTCCCTGGTGTTGCTGCTCTCCCACCCCCATATGTTTCTCCACACCCCGCTATGGGTTGCACTCCACTTTTTTGGCAAAACTGTGCATTTATCCAGTTTGCTCTTGCCAACTGATCATCAGTTAGCAAGAGCAAATGGGACAAATGTCCCAGCCATGCAGTGAGATGAACTCCTTGTCATGGTTTCAAATAACTGCTTCTTTGAAAGTTAAGCAGGAAAACATCTTTACTGATGCTTAGGCTTTGGTTCCCTTCACAGTGGCTGTGGGAAGATTTTCAGAGGAACAAATGGGAGGTGGGAATCCCACTGGCAGTGGGTATAATAGGCCACAAGGGGCTTTGCCTCTCCCAGCACAGCACTGGACCCCCAGTAGTGGGGTTTGGTGGTAAAGTTTTTGCTTTATTATGCCCTGTAGCGAAGTGAGACTCACCCATGCAGCACCTCCTGCTGGTTATCCTGGGCATTAGCTCAATTTCAGCCCAGGGCACCCTCTGCTGGCCAGTGGCTTGCCTGCCTCAGGCCCCATGTCCCACCTAAACCCCAGTGCCCTTTACTGCAGGGTTCTGTCCCTACAGTACCCCCACTCTGGGTCTCCCCTCCCAGGGGAACCCCCAACCCTCTAAACCCACCTTCCCTCAGTGGCTACTACCAGTCATCATCCAGCCCCTGCTCACTGGGGCAGACTGCAGTCTGTAATGGCCACTCATCACTGGCAAGGGGTTGGACCTCCTGCCTCTACCTAAGCCCAGGCTGCCGCCTCTGCAACCCCAGTACCTGTTTTGGCCTTTCCCCAAGACCTGTAGCCTGGGGAGTTGCCAGGCTGGAGCTCCCCAGCTCCTCTTGCTTTTCCCCAGCCCTGCTCTATTCCCTGTACCCTAAGCTCCCAGATAACCAGGTCCTTCTCTCACCTCCAACTTCTGGCCCACAGCCCTCTTATAAGGGCCAGCTGGCTACACCTGTGGTCAGCTACTCACTCAGATACTGTCAGTCCTTTTCCCAGTTGCAGCCCTCTCCAGGGCTGCTTTTAACCCCTGCCTACTGGAGTGGGGCAGCCGCCCTACTACATGCCCCATTCAGGTTCCTCCTCAGACACCCTGGAATCTGCATGGGGCATATCAAAAGCATTTTCTAACCGACGCTTTTCCCCAGGGCAGGTTGGGTCCGGGGAGGGGAAGCATGGCACAGCTGTGGCCAGCCCAGGGCTCCTCCAGCTGGGGGAGGGGTGCTCCGGGCTGTGGTCAGCCCGGGGCTTCTCCAGGTAGATGCGGGGGTGTATGTGCTCAGGGCTTCAGCCAGGCGGGGCTCACCCAGCCGAGGGTGTGTGTGTGCTCAGGGCTTCAGCCAGCCCGGGGCTCCCCCAGCTGAGGAGGAGAGAGGGGGGTGGTGGTCAGGTGTTAAAGCAGACAGTCCTCTCTTTGAGATGTTTGTCCCTCACCTGGTACCGGGACAAAACAGGATGTTGTTTTGTCTGGTATTGGCCAGGGGATGCTACTCTGCCCCCACTGGTTTTTAAAGATGGTACTCCCTGTGTGGCGTGATCTTACATCCACCATCATGCTGACAGGGGTGGGCCCACACTGTTCCTGAAAGTACCAGAAGGTTTGGTATTCTGGAAATGTGAGAGTGGCCACCTGGACTGTGAGGGCCTCAGGAACTGGTGAACTTCAGTCACTCCTACTCACTCTCTGTGGAATAGAATAGTCTAGTCCAGGGGTAGGCAATCTATGGCACGTGTGCCAAAGGCAGCACGCGAGCTGATTTTCAGTGGCACTCACACTGCCTGGGTGCTGGCCACTGGTCCGGGGGGCTCTGCATTTTAATTTAATTTTAAATGTAGCTTCTTAAACATTTTAAAAAACCTTATTTACTTTACATACATCAATAGTTTAGTTATATATTATAGACATATAGAAAGAGACTTTCTAAAAATGTTAAAATGTATTACTGGCACGCGAAACCTTAAATTAGAGTGAATAAATGAAGACTTGGCAAACCACTTCTGAAAGGTTGCAGACCCCTGGTCTAGTCTCTTGAGAGCTGTATTTCTTTGGTCTAATTTCAGTTGTTGAGTTTAGTGTGCTGGTGCTGGGTGGTGTTGGTGGCCTATGATAAACGGAGGCTCAAACTATATGATCTAGTGGTCCCTTTTGGCTTTAAACTTTGACAAAGGCTATTATATCTTTGGCTGTTTATACTGATGCTGGGGTTGAATGCAATCTACATGTAAGGGGAGATGTTATATTGCCACTCTCTCTGTGCAATTAGAGGGGGGTAGAACTTATTGGGTAACCTTTCCATACCAAGAAAAGTACAAGGATCACACATGCATACGGCATGGAACATACTTGAGTATATTTAACTAGGCATGATCCTTGAATAATTGGTCTTTGCATGACTTGACTGAGCCATGTGTGCTCGTGAGATTTTTGGTGATATGAGGTAATGATCTGTGAGCACAGCTGCTTGTAGATAAGTGACAGGAAGACACATTTTGAGTGTAACCCACTGGTCAGTGAATGTTTGGTGACCTGCTGTCCATGACCCACAGAGGATAAGGGTCAGCTACAGATCCCAACTAGAGAGGCTGGCTCTTTAGCTCAAGCGATAGAGACTTGTGCTTTCATCTCTGAATTTCCTTGGTTCAATCGCTGTGGGGTCAGCCACAATGGACGATGTAACACGTGTAGACAGAGGCAGCAAGCCTGGACAAATACCTGCAGTGACAGCCTGTGGTTATAAAGGCTATGTTGTAAGAGAGGAGGTAGAAGAGGTCTTCACTCTTCTCCCAGCCTTAGATTTTTGTGGGCTTCCTTCCCCACCTGTGAAATAAGTCCAGGGTCTACATATGATGCTGCTCATCGCTTTCTAGAGCAGCAGCAGCATGAAATTGACATGATCCTTCCCGCTTTCACTGCTGGCCAAAACATTCCTAATAACAGCAGTGAAACTGAACATGCTTGTTGACTTCGTTCTGCTGCTAGGCAAATCTGTCTCTCAGTCTGCAGACTCAGGTACACAGCACAGCACCAGTTCTCATGTAGAAACCAATTTTTGCAACCATAAGGGATTAACTTATTTTTTAAATGAAAACTAGACAACTAATGCTTAGACTCCCTACACTCACCAGGGAAACCTTCCCCCTCAGCCTCAGCAAAGGAGTGAATGAATTTTTTTTAGCCCAAGTTCAAGAGAAAAGATACTTCCCTTATAATCCACATCATGAGAGAGTAACATCCATTTTAGAGAATGCTTAATTTACCCAGAAGAAGAACAGGAGTACTTGTGGCACCTTAGAGACTAACAAATTTATTAGAGCATAAGCTTTCGTGGACTACAGCCCACTTCTTCGGATGCATATAGAATGGAACATATATTGAGGATATATATATACACACATACAGAGAGCATAAACAGGTGGGAGTTGTCTTACCAAGTCTGAGAGGCCAATTAATAAAGAGAAAAAAAACTTTTGAAGTGATAATCAAGATAGCCCAGTACAGACTGTTTGATAAGAAGTGTGAGCATACTTACAAGGGGAGATAGATTCAATGTTTGTAATGGCTCAGCCATTCCCAGTCCTTATTCAAACCGGAGTTGATTGTGTCTAGTTTGCATATCAATTCCAGCTCTTACCCAGAAGAGCAGTTATATTCTACTACATACATCCTGATTTTGTTTCTCTTTGATACTATAGTCTGATTATGTTTTTTGGCATGTGTACTCTACATACATTTGTCATCATGACAGCTTTGGCTGGCACACTCTCTGTTAATTGCAACTTCTCTCAAGTGCAGTGTGCCCTGGCCTGACATTGGAAATCACAACATAGCACCTAAGGAGATAGAAAATGGCTGTATTTTATTTCCATGGTGTCATGTGATGTGTTGCAGCTCTAAAGTTAGGTGCATGCAGACAATCTTCTGTGACTGATTTTTAAGCCTCAGAAATATTGATATTTTCCCATTGTAGTGTCACGTTAAGTATCTACAGCAATTATGCTGGGTTATAAAGATAGCCATTGACTGACAGATCACCTGAAATATGCCACTGCGTCTTCAATGCTTTTGAACAGATTTCTTTCTGGTCTAGTGATAGTTTCATACGCTGGAGATTTGGAATTGGCCTTCAACTGGCAACTATTTAACCAAAGAACTTTGCCCCCATGGTCCTCTTTCCCTTACTCTTTTCTGTATGTGTCTGTTAAAACATTTGCTCCATACCAACCTGCCTGATTGTTCCACCAGTTTACACCTAACTGTTAAATTAATGTTTAGCAAGGGGAACAATTAAACTATTTTAGCTTATCTCCCAGAAGCAGTCATACTGTTCTCTGCCTCTAGGTGGGGCCACCTGCCACATTTATACATGACACCACGGTGACCAGAATTTTTGTTTTTCAGGAGAAAAAGATGATTGTACACTGTAAGAATTGGCTTAACTAGACTCCCAATACATTGCTGAGGGTTCTTTTCTATCCCCATCCCCCCTTCTGAAGTATTTTTTATGACCCGAGTGATAAAGGCAACTGTGGCAGGAATAATTTAGCAGTTCCCAGAGAGGGGGCCAAATTTCATCATAAACAGGGAAATCATCACAACCCTTTCTTCAGTTTGGTGGTGGAATTTTAATGAGGCATCTGGGAGTCCCCTTCTGTGTCTCAATGAGAATATATTAAAAAAAAAGTAAATTTAATAGTTTCAAAATTATTTCACTTTTGATTCAAGGTTATGTTAACAACATGGGTAAGGAATTGTTCATGGAGGAAATCAGAAACCAATGGAGCTACATCAGTTAACACCCACTGAAAATCTGGGCCAAAGATTTGTAACTTCACAAGAATAGTGATAGAAATGTAGTTCAAATACTCTCAGCAGATAGAGTCCACACCCTGTTTTGAAGAATAAATTCACAGATTCACATTAAGTATAATCCAAGCTTATAGCACGATTTTCAATTTGAGTTGCCACAGTAACTTTGTTAATGATTCAAAAGGCAGAGAAACATGAATTAAAGGCTCTACATTTTCAGGAAATGTTTCTTATGCTCCTTACTTACCACTAGCTGTCACTGCAGGCCAGAAGAGGATATTATTACCAAAATACACAAATTTAAAGCAAGTTGCCCCTTTATTTTATAGGGAAACATCTGGGCAACTTTGTATATCAAAATACAGAAGATACACTAGAATAAATTAAGAACCAGAACCTCTGGCCTTCCAAATCACTGATTTAAAAAAAAAAAAAAAAAAAAAAAAACTCCCTAAACAAAGATACAGTTTTTAACAGATTTACAAATCCACTGGTTTTCTGGATATAAAAGCCAGGGCTAGCAAGTAGGGCAATTGTCTGGGACCCCATGCCACAGGGGGGCCATGAAGCTCCATTGCTCAGGCTTCGGCTTCAGCCCCGGGTCAGGGCCCTGGGCTTCAGCCCTATGCAGTGGGGCTTTGGCTTTCTACAGTAGGCCTCAGCAAGAGTAATGGTGGCTCTGCTTGGCGGTCCCCTGAAACCTGCTCACAGCCCCCCAGGGGGCTCCGGACCCCTGGTTGAGAACCACTGACCTAACACACAATTGTCAGGTGTTTACATATTAAAAACAAAACAAACCACACCCCAAAACCTTCATGTCCATTGGTACTCGGGTTGAAAGTTTCGGCAGATAGGCCAAAGATGAAATGGAGCAGAGAGCTGCACTCTCACCCAGAGAGCTGATCCTTGCAGGCCACAGATAAAACATGTTGACAGTAAAGCTTCCACTGTTAGCATCTCTGCTGCATCTGGTTGTGGTAATAAACAGAAAATGCCTATTTTCCAAGGCTGTCAGGTGCTAATTTCCCCAAAGAATAGAAGTTGCTTATTTTTAAAAGAATAAAACTAAAATACCCTGAAAAGAAGGGCATGGAATGACCCACAGTTGGAAAACTTAATTGTACTTCTTTTCATAGAGATATTTCTTTATGAAATTTTTGATTGGTCTCGCATCTTGGATCATATCTAGAAATAAAAAGGAGTACATTAATCTCAATGTGCTAAATACTGGTGGGGCCTACACTGAGGAAGAACATGGGGCAATACCCTTTTCCTTGTTAAAACTAATTAAGTTCCTTCACTGCCTTATATATGTTTAACTATGACTATCAAAAGAATGGCTGTGACCCTGTATTCCAGCGATGGGTCACACAGAATTTTCAAACAGCAAGCATCAAGCAAAACCTTGTGGTCCTTTTGTACAGACCTATTGTGTCATTCAGGGAGGTTAACATACTGTAGACAGAAGGAGAGAAGAGAAAGGGCAGTTCAGTATCCTAAACACTTCCTGGAATGGTCTGATGATGGTTCTTCAGACAAGGTGAAAAGTCTATACTTTGTGACGATCACCAAGTAGACGTTGATTGGTTACACTAGTTTGAGTATATTTACTCTTTGCACAGTCCATTCCCCCCCCAAACTCTTTCAAAATGTTTGTGTATACATAACTATAATGTGAACAATATTTTGCTTTATTGTTGTAGATCCATGTGTGTCATGTATTCAGAATTACAGACACACTAGAAAATCTGAAGTGTGACCAGGCCATTGCAATATTTCAGGTGTACAGTAGTATACCATTAGGATACCAATCAAATGCATCATCTGTTCTTTCATCTCTGAAATCAGCTTGCTCCAGTAATGGTTTGCTTGTTTGGAAAGTCAAAGCAGCCAATCAATACATGGTGATCTCATCCTTTCAGGCTGTTTTTTGACCTTTTGCTAACTTCTTCCAATATAATTCTGAATTATTCTGCCAGTACCCATTAGTGGATATTTATACTGCACACAGTGGGAAGATCTTTGACACTGTTGGTAAGAGCATACACAGTGAACCCTGTTAAATTCAGAGTGACTGTAGAATTGGCACCAACATGCTATGTTGACTAGGCACTTGTGCAATATGCAGCACAGGTTGCAGCTTTCTTTGTGGCAATGGCATTGTAATTAGGATAAAGGGTGAAGCAGCCAGATGCATAATTTGTTTAGGCCTGTTTTCTAATTTGGCATTAATGAAGACACTGACTAATGTTCATGCTCTATTCTGCTGCCTCTTCCCTCTTTGCAAGAAAATCTTGATGTAATTATTTTTTAATTTTCATTTTATCGGCTTAATTTCCTAGTTGGTTGGTTGATTTTTGCCATGAGGCTGAGGCACAAAGCCATCGAGCTACCCTCAACACTTCAGATTTCAACTGCTTGTGGACTGCTTTTCTAGCTATAGTTTATATCATTGCCACTTGTCACTTCACACAAACCCCTGCAGAAGCATATTTATTACTCTAAATGCAGTAATTCTGTTGCACTATATCGAGTCAAGTTATGGTCAAATGTTTTCTAACTGCTGGGAGATGATTATTCAGGAACTGTGAGTGGACACTGCATTTCTTCCGTATTTGCTTTTTCCTAAAAACTAAGGAAAAGACAATATTTTATGAAAAACAGCAAGAAATTGAATGAATATGGCATGTCTCTCTCTAGATGTACACACATAACCCATGCTAGCGGACAAAGGGGACAAAGAACTACATTGTTTAGCATGTTCCACGCACATACATTCTAATTAAACAGAGAAGGAAACACAGGGAATACACACAGCAGTGTCCAGTCAGTAATATTGTGTCCAGCCCCCTCGTTACAGGTGGAAAATAGAACAAGGCAGTGGTATACACAGCAGCTAGCTCATTACAAGAAAGAAGTTTAAAAAGCAATTGCTTATTGCATGTGCACTTTATTGTTTTCAACTTTATATGAAAATGTATCTCTGAGGCTTGCTTTAAGGATTGACTCAGTGAAGACACTGAATTTCAGCAGTGCCAAAACCTGCTCCCCTCTGCCCACTCACACACTTGTAGAGGAATACCAAGAGTTTTAAAGGGTAAATTTATTTCTGATAAACAGCAACAGATATCAGAGGCTGTAGTCCTCTATTAACTGCCCAACACAAAGTGAAACCTCCCCTTTCACTCTGCTATATAGCCTAAACCCTAACTTGGAAGGATCATACTTAAGGGAACCTATGTCTTCACTGAAAAAATAGATGTGATTTTTACATCAAGGTAACTAACTTGCTGTAAAATCCTAATGGAGACACAGGACAGGTAGTTTTCAATCTCACTGCAGTAAGTTGAAGTAAAACCCAGGCGGTATAGTGTTGATGTCAATGATGTGTGTTGAGGTCAAAACTACCAGTGGCTTCTCTCCACTAGGATTGACTCCTGTTTTTTCCAGTAGACTTGGACTCCTAGAAAAAGACTGTTCTGAACAAACATCTGATGCCCAATAGCAAGTTAGGCTCAGATGTTAGCCAACTGCTGTTGGCTCATCTAGTAGAACCAGTATTTCCAGGAGCTCATTTTTAGTGGAAAGGATGCTGCCATTGGCACACTTGCAACAGATGAGTGTGCAGGCTGCAGAAAGAAGGTGGAGGAACACAATATTTCTCTGCTTGATGCCTGGATGTGACTCAGTAGTGCCATGACTTGAATCACTTATTTATCACAGCTATGTAGCCACATGCTGTGTTCCCTGTAACTCATGCTTTATTCTAGTCAGTGATACTTTATTTTAAGCATTAAATTATTAAGCTTTGCTGTATTATGTTGTTAATGCCTCAGATCAGCTCTTTCACATGCTGAAGTAGCCACACCAGGCTGTACATGGTCAAACTGTATCAAGCTCTCCCTTTTCAAACCCCAATTAGTCCCTTTTCCTGGGGGTTAGTCGAAGAAGATATGCAGAATTCTCCACAATGTCACTGCTATACTAAGGAAGTCTATATTCTTCCCAGAAATCAAGCTCTTTCATATGTTGGGTTGCAGCATCCACAAATCATACAGTAATACACCTCTATCTCGATATAACGCTGTCCTCGGGAGCCAAAAAATCTTACCGCGTTATAGGTGAAACCGCGTTATATCGAACTTGCTTTGATCTGCTGGAGTGCGCAGCCCCGGCCCCCTGGAGCGCTGCTTTACCGTGTTATATCCGAATTCGTGTTATATCGGGTCGCGTTATATCGGGGTAGAGGTGTATTCTGCTGTCCATTTAAGTATCACTCTGCTTGACCCTGTTATTCTATCATGTTTTCAACCAGAGTAACTAACACCTTATTAAGAACTGCAAACAATAGGAAATTGAATTGTTGCTGAAAATGAGACCCCCAACTGGTTCCAAAAGTGATTAATATGCTAGCATAAACAGGGCATCTCTATTTTCAACACTGCTTCAGAGAGAGAGAGAGTCAATGGTAGAACTCTCATTGACTTCAATGGGGCCAGGATTTCCCTGGGTTTTGGATTATGGTGATCACAGGAGAAGAGGTAGAATGCTGGAACTAGAGCTGGTCAAAAATAAAGAAAGAAAAAATTATTTTTTAAAAAATTGATAGAATTTTTTTACCTGTTTTTTCAGCTAGCTCTACCTGGACCCTGAAGATTGTTGGGAATTAAACTTGGGAGTGAAGTGAGAGCAGCAGGACCTTCCAACTTCCCCCTCTCCCAATCCCTTTTGGGGAGAAGTTCATAGGAAGGAGGGGAAGTTCACAGGAAGTGGCAGACTGTATGAGAGATGAACAGTGGCCAGGATGAGAAAGACAAAAGAGGGGAAAAAATACACCGAAAGGAGTGGGAGACTGAAGCTACAGGGTCTCTCCGAACCAATAGGGGCTGATAGGTTTGACCTATGGGAATAATGAGAAATGTCTCCTGAGTAACTTTTTGTCCCTCACCACAATAGGGTGAAAGGTTTTTTGGGGGTGTATATGGAGTTGTTCATGCTACTAATACTGAAGTTTTAGACAATATGGTAGGATTACTGGGGTCACAGCCAGCAAACTAGGAGACATCTAGTTATCTAACCCTAGTTAAATCTGCACTCTGCTTACTGGCCAGAAAGTTTGGGAACAACTGTACGTAGTTATCTGCTCTCTCCTAAATTGTCATTCCTGTGAAATGGCAGCTATCTGTCACTAGTGCTAGTTCTGACTATTAGACACATCTACAAATCATGTATCCTTGATGGCGACCAAAAGCATATTTGGTCTCCATCCTTCTCCCCCCAAAAAACTCCTTGCTGTTGTCCAGCAACAGAGCAGCACTGCCTCCCTCTTCTTTTGGAGGAAAGTTTAAACTGAAACAAGATCTCTTTTCAGCTTATGTTAATGGCTCCATTTGGAAACAGCTGTATTTTATTTTTGTACAGACCATATTGCACCCCAGAGCAAACATCTTGGCACAGAGTTTGAAGACCTTTGGAGAGTGCCAGGGTGGATTAGCCACATTTGAGCTTCTCTCTTCATTAGTTTCTGTCTTTATGACTATTAGAGACAGTAGTTTAGCATGGGGGTGACAGAGAGACCACCTGCTGGCCTTCCTCCATCAGAGGATCAGATGCTTTTCTTGGAAGAGCCAGGAGGAGCTCCCTGCCTCCCATCCATTTCCTCATAGAGGGGAAACTCAACGCCAAGATGTCTTACAATAAAGAGAGACAATTACTTTCAGCCGTGGAGTTCCACTGATTGCAGAAGGAATAAGGTGCATGTTAAATCCTGACCCCTTTTTCCTCTCACTGCCAAAGAAAGTAGATATGATTTAGTTTATATTTTTCCTCTGCTTGTATCCATCTATTTGAGACTAGCAAGATACAACGCAAACATTATGGGTTAGCATGTTCAGACCTAAGTTACTTTGGCACATCTGAAAATGATACCCGGAGTAACTTTATGAACTTGGCACTTAAGTCCCAGGGGAAGTCAGTGAGTCACTGGGTGCTTTTGAAAATTTTACCCTTACTCTTAAAAAAAAAACTTTACAATTCTTTAATGACAACTTATTTTAATTAGTTAGCCCTACCTTTATCTGCTGAATGTCTTAAAAAAAAAAAAAAGGCAGTCAGCACATTTTAGTCTATACTTATCCTCCATCAGTCATGTGAATGCCTGCCAAGATAATGAAGCTGTGATGCCTTAGAATGCAAAGTGTGGGATTTCAGAGACTAGAAATGCCGTTGAAAAATGGACATAGTTCACAGGGTCTCAAGTACATGGCAGCTTTAAAAAAGGGGTTGTTTTAAAACATTTTATAGCCAATCACCTTCCTTATATCTTTAATTCTTCTACTGTACCACTTTCTAAGAGACTCCAGAATCACTACCTTTGGTTTCAGACATACAACAGCTTCCTAGGCAACATCATCTCTAGTCCTCTAAATATTTTTCTTACATTTTCTGGCTCAGAGAATTAAGGCCCTGATGCTACAATACCTGCTAAGCCTTTATAGAACCAGGTGACAGTCAAGGAGACTCTGCTTTGGAGGTAGCAGCCTCCTCCTGCATAGAGCTCATTACAAGATCAAGGAGTAATTTGTTATTTGATACTTATACCTATACTGCTTCCTTCCACTCCTGGTAAGTACTAGATCAAGTAATGATCAAATACAGTTATGAAACTAACTTTAATTTCTCACCAAAAGTATTTAAAGGGAGCTCATTCAACAGTCTCTAAAAGTAATGATAGGTTAGGTATTGTCATAGACCACCAACCCAGACTGGCTTTAGGAGAGTTTCTACTCAGTCCGGTTACATCTCTGGACCTTCCAGCTTGGTTTGATTGTGGCAGTGACTTGGTCCCACAGCTAAATCATAAAAGAAAAGTCTACTCCTTCCAGGTAATACAACTCCAAAACAAACAAAACTTTCACCCTCGTCTCAACCTCACACAAACACTCCTCCCTGAGGGTCTATCATCTTTTCTCTGCTCCTTCAAATCTTTCCTTGCTATATCAACCCCACTTCCTACCTAGAGTCTCCCTCTTAATTTCCGACAGGCTTTTCTGTCTTATTTCTACCCACAGAAGGCCTGATTTAGCCACCAGTAATTTGCCTGTCATGTGAGTTTGCTCATTTTCTCCACTTGGGGAGGTGAGCTATTTGGGTGACAGGTGAGGCTGGACTACGGTTGCCAACCCTCCAGGACTGGCCTGGAGTCTCCCAGAATCAGCATTGATCTCCCAATGACTATTGAAAGCTGTTAGAGGGCTTATTCCTTCACCCTCTTGCTTCCCTGGTCCTTCTCACACGAACAGAGAGCAACAATACCCGAAGTCCAAAGGTGCAAACAATTCAATGTTTATTGGGGTGAATTTCCAGCAAGCATGATTCCAGTTTCCTTCCTCAGTGTCCCTCTTCCCAGTTCTGACACCACAGAGCCTTGCCTATGTCCCTGTTCCCATTTCCCCCCCCCTTCACAAAACATGATTCCAATTCCCCCACCTCCATTCCCTGTTCCCATTTCCCCCCGCCTTACTTCCTGATTGACTGCAGACTATATAGTAAAACTTGAGTTCTGCTTAGCTATACCTTAACCAGTCATTTTACTGAAATTTAACTAACCAATCCTAACATATTGTAACATGATTATTTAACCAATTATATCCCACCACCTTAATTGGGCAGCCAGAAGCTGAGTCTCCCTCTGACAGGAGAGAGAGATAGGCCTGGCTGCAGGGAAATCACCAGGGACCTAGAATGAGGCAGGGCTGGGGAAGAGCCTTGGGGGCTGGGAAGCCCTAGGCCAGCAACTCCCCAGGCTGAAGGGCCTGGTCCTAGGCCCACATAGGTATTGGGATTGCAGAGGGGCAACCTGAGGGTGAGTAAAGGCAGCCAGTCCAAACCCCTTGTTGCCAATGATGAATGGCTGATAGACTGCAGTCTGCCCCAGGGCGCGGGGGCTAGATGGTGACTGGCAGTAGCCATGACTGAGGTGACATTGGGATAGGGGGTGGAGGTTCCCCTGGGTGGGGAGACCCAGAGAGAGAGTGGGGTACTGCTAGGTGGCAGCACCCAAGCCAAGGGCACCGGGGTCTGAGAGGGACACCCGGCCTGCAGAGGGTGCTCCGGATGCTGGGTGAGCTAATTCCCGAGACGACCAACAGGAGGCGCCGCAGGGGTGAGTCTACACCAGATTACAACACCCAACAAAATTAATTATACAGCAGACAGAAACAATCACAGAACCAGACAGAGATTATACAGACAAACAATAGGGAAGTGGAGACTACAGTGACAGAACAATACAGAAATGAGGATTGCACATCCCAGCTATTGATAAGTGAGTTCTTGCCAGACAGGATGCTATCAAAGTAAGTTTCCTTTTACATCTTCTAGGCTCTTCCCTTTCTCTGGAGGTGATAGGCATTATCAGGACAGGATTATATTCCTAACAGCCCAATAGCACCTTATTTCAATGTGACTAGTTTGGAATGTGAGGATGTGACCATACACTTCCCAGCTTATGGCTGCCTCTGCTGCTTAGCCAAAGGCCTTAGCCTAAGAACAGGGCCTCAGACTGTCACAGTAAGAGAAGGCCCTTACACTGGCAGACAGTGATTTTGATTCAATCTATTTGGCTTAACAAAAAGGTTATGGGGTGACTTGATTAGTCTGCAAGTATCTACATGGGGCAAAAATATTTAATAATGGGCTCTTCAATCTAGCTGAGAAAGGTATAACATGATCCAATGGCTGGAAGCTCAAGCTAGACAAACTCAGACTGGAAATAAGGTGTAATTTTTTTAACCGTGAGAGCAATCAATGTATACAGGGTTGATGGATTCTCCATTGCTGACCATTCTTAAATCCAAACTCAATGTTTGTCTGCCTCCGATCTTTCCTTATTTCCTTCATATCTAGAGCTTGATCTGGAAAACTCTTATTCAAGCCGCTGAGGGTTTTCAAGATCAGGTACCTATATTATAAAAAATGTTTTGGTTCAAAGACTTTTTCTAAGGGGTTTGAGAAGTTCACAAGTTAACAGGCTATGGCTGTAGATATTTTAAATTTATAAAACCCACTGTAGCAGTTCAATATCATACCACTGTCATCTTTTCTTTTCCCCTTTTGTCCTTTTTCTCATAAAAACTTTAGAAATCTGCCGTTTATAAAAGCAGAAGTCTTACATTTCGAGACCACTCTACAGACTTCCATATATGACAACTTGTAAGTGAATGTGTTGTCACCACACTGATGTTTGCTCTACAGTATGTTACTATCATGAGCTAGTCCTTAGAGATACATATACATCAATATCTTTGCTCTGTTTTTACTGGCACTACTGGAATTAGTGGCACAGGGAGTTTTGACAAAGAATGTGCAATGATGGCCTTTGTCATGCTTTTTTTCTAACTGGAACTTTTTATAAAGTGTGTTGCCTCTGTGGACTGTGTGTGTAGTTGTACGTGCAGTTGGAGTTTGTGCAATCACTGCATGATTAAGAGTAAGGCATTACAATATTTTAATTAATGAATTTGTTATGGATCGATAAGACAGTCTCCTTATTTTTTTCTCAGGTCACCACTCTGGAGATAGAGTTAAGGTTGTTTGAGTGCCTTAACTGCAGGCTTGTCTACACTACCCACTGGATCAGCGGGCAGCGATTGATCCAGCAGGGGGGCGGAGGGGTCAATTTATCGCGTTTAACATAGACACGATAAATCGACTGCTGAGCGCTCTCTCATCGACTCGGATACTCCACCAGAACGAAAAGCGCAAGCGGAGTTGTGATGTTATTGACATAATCTGAGACCATATAGAACATGGCTGCAACCAAAGTCCTGTAGTGGCACCAAATCTTGTATAAAGTGTCTAAGACAAGGTTATGGTTTGCTGGTTATAATTATGCTATCTATATGTGTGTATCGATTTTGTAGTTGAAGTTATGAATATTGGCTCTATACTGTCTGTATTTCAAACTTATGCTATGCTTCTGGGAAATTTCCCAGACAAGTTGGTGTTATCTCTGCCTAGCCTGCTTGATGGCCCATTAAGGACTATCAGTTATACAACTGACCCATTGAGAGAAGGCAGATATGCTTTGCAACTCAGCAAAGTATGCAGGGACTGGCCCATGTGACTCCAGACTCCATTTTGCTGTAATTTTCCACAGTAAGGACGAAGGTGATCTTACACTTGGAAAAGATTATAAAAAGCTGATGCCTCTCCTCCATCTAGTCTTCAATCCTACTTCATACCTATGGAGGAACTTTGCTACAAACTGAAGCTCTGAACAAAGGACTGATGACCCATCCCAGCTGGGGATGTATTCCAGAGACTTGATTTGAACCTGCAGTTTATTTCATCACTGCTAGAAGCCTAAATCAAGAACTTTGCCATTACTGTATGTAATTGATTCCATTTATCCATTTCTAGCTCTCATCTATATCTTTTTTCTTTTATGAATAAACCTTTAGATTTTAGATTCTAAAGGATTGGCAACAGCATGATTTGTGGGTAAGATCTGATTTGTATATTGACCTGGGTCTGGGGCTTGGTCCTTTGGGATCAGGAGAACCTTTTTTCTTTTATTGGGGTATTGGTTTTCATAACCATTTGTCCCCATAACGAGTGGCACTGGTGGTGATACTGGGAAACTGGAGTGTCTAAGGGAATTGCTTGTATGACTTGTGGTTAGCCAGTGGGGTGAGACCAAAGTCTTCACTGTCTGGCTGATTTGGTTTGCCTTAGAGGTGGAAAAACCCCAGCCTTGGGCTGTAACTACCCTGTTTTAAGCGATTTGTCCTGAATTGGCGCAAGCAGTTGGGTCCCACCAGAACTGCATCGTTACAGGTGTCAACGGGAGAGCATCAGCTGTTGACTTACCAATGAAGACACCGTGGTAAGTAGATCTAAGCATGGCTACCCAGAGGATTCAGGGGGCCTGGGGCAAAGTGGGGGAGCTTATACTCACCGGGCAGTGCTCCGAGCCTGTGGCTGCGGCATTTCAGCGGTGGGGGGCCTTTCAGTCGCTCCACGTCTTCGGCAGCACTGAAGGGCTGCCGAAATGCCACCGAAGACCTGGACCGCCGCTGGGTGAGGAAAGGGATTCTCGGCCAGGGCTCGCGGGGCCCCTGCTTGCCCTCCCCCACCCCCTCTGGGTGGCCCTGGATCTAAGTACATCAACTTTGGCTATGCTATTCACATAGCTGAAGTTGCGTATCTTAGATCGACCCCGCGTGGCAATGTTGACAAAGCCCTGCATTTTCATACTTTCAAAGATTGGGTTTCTTTTAACTTTACTCTTAACTCTGAATATACTGGGTTTCTAATGCTAATTTTTGATAACTATAAAATTATTGTAAGATTATTTACCCTTAAGTGACCGTTACATACTCTAAATTGTAACTCCAGATTAACCAAATTTAAATTTAGTCTTAGACTGGGAAACCAACCCTTTGCCTCAAATACATGATCTCACGTTGCTGCACATCTTGTAAATACTACCATACATATATTTAACATAGTGCATAGATGTATGCGGTTCAACTGCTCTATTAATTGATGCCATTAAGTTGTATCTAAAACAGCTTGAGCAATGAAGAAAGAGTGACAAACATAAAATCTTAAAGTTTGCACTGTTTGTTTCAGCCTTCAAGAGACCCCATCAACTTGAAAAATAGTTGACTCCGGAATATTATTTAAAGTCAGGCTCAGATACTTCTGAGTATCACCATCTGAGTCCTCCTGCTAGTTGTTCATTTTGCAATTGCAATTTCCTATTTTTAAAAGTTAATTTTTTGTCCTATTGCTGTGTGAAAGACCTATGCAAGCAGTGGAAACTGACTAAAGCCAAGATGCTGTAGAAAGTTTCTTCAGTGCTTAACTTTACTTTTTTCAGTTTTAATGACCTAAATTTAAGGCAGTTTCACAAACTTTGGAAGAGGCAGTGTGGCCTATTGCAGCGGCTCTCAACCTTTCCAGACTGTTGTACCCCTTTCAGGAATCTGATTTGTCTTACATGCCCCAAGTTTCACTTAAAAACTACTTGCTTTCAAAAAACAGACATAAAAATAGAAAAGTGTCACAGCACACTATTACTGAAAAATTGCTTGCTTTCTCATTTTGTTTGTATGAAATTTTAGTTTGTACTGACTTTGCTAGTGCTTTTTATGTAGCCTGTTGTAAAAGTAGGCAAATATCTAGGTGAGGTGATGTGCCCCCTTGAAGACCTCTGTGTACCCCGAGGGGTACATGTACCTAGGGTTGCCAACTTTCTAATCGCACAAAACTGAACACCCCCACTCCTTCCCAAGGCCCCGCTTCCGCTCGCTCCATCCCCACTCCCTCCGTCGCTTGCTCTTCCCCACCCTCACTCACTTTCATAGGGCTGGGAAGAGGGTTAGGGTGTGGGACGGGGGTGAGGGCTCTGGCTGAGGGTGCGGGCTCTGGAGTGGGGTCAGAGATGAGAGGGCTCCAGGCGGGGGTTGGGGTGCAGGGGGTATGGGCTCTGGGTAGGGTGACCAGATAGCAAATGTGAAAAATCAGGATGGGGATGGGGGGTAATAGGTGCCTATATAAGACAAAGCACCCGAATATCAGAACCGTCCCTATAAAATCAGGCCATCTGGTCACCCTAGCTCTGGGTGGGGCCAAAAATGAGTGGTTCAGGTTACAGGAGAGGGCTCTGGTCTGGGGCAGGGGGTTGGGGTGAGGGCTCCGGCTGGGGGTTCAGGCACTGGGGTGGGGCTGGGGATGAGAGGTTTGGGATGCAGGAGGGGGCAGGGTGTTGGAGGGGTGGGAGGGGACTCTGGGCAGGGGTGCAGAGGGGGGGTGAGGGCTCCGGCTAGGGGTGTGGGTTCTGGGGTAGGGGCTGGGGACGGGGGGTTTGGAGTATTAGGGGTGTGTGTATGTGTGTGGGCTCCGGGAGGGAGTTTGGGTGCGGGAGGGGGTGCGGAGTCCCAGCGGTGCTTACCGTGGATCCCAGGAATTGGCCGCCAGGTCCCTGCAGCTCCTAGGTGCACGGGTGGCCAGGGAGGCTCCATGCACTGCTTTTGTGCCTGCAGGCGCTGCCCCCGCAGTTACCATTTGTCACAGTTTCCGGCCAATGGGAACTGCGAAGCTGGCCCTTGGGGCAGTGTGCAGAGCCTCACTGGACACCCATGCGTCTAGGGGCTGCAGGGAACTGGCGGCTGCTTCCAGGAGCTGCGCAGAGCGAGGGCAGGCAGGGATCCTGCCTTAGCCCCGGGCCCCTAACAGGACTTTTAATGGCCTGGTTGGCAGTGCCGACGGGAGCCACCAGGGTCCCTTTTCGATCGGGCGTTCCAGTCGAAAATGGGTCACTTAACAACCCTACATGTACCCCTCTTTGAGAACCATTGGCCCACTGGATAGATCACTGGCCTGAGACTCTATTCCCAGCTGTCCAACTGGTCTGCTGGGTAATCTTGGATAAGTCACTTCACCTCCCTGTGCCTCAGTTTCTTCCTGTGTAAAATGAGGATAGTACTTACCTCCTTTGTAAAGCACTCTCAAATCTACTGATGAAAAGAGCCACCTAAGTGCAGCCTCACAAACTTGAGCAGGATCCAGGAGAAGCATTAGTAGGATACTCCAAACCACTCGATGGCCTTCAGAGAAGGAAGGAACATGAGTTTCAGTTATTCAACCCAGTGGGTTGACAACTTTGTATTGTAATCCTCAATGCCAAATAACTGCCAGGGGCAGGCACTCCAGACATTAGTCTCAACTGCATTGCACCTTGAGGCTGGATAAATCACAGGCAGCGTCTCACTAAAACGTTGCCCACCTCTCCAGAAACCAACCAAGCAAACAAAACACTTGCATACTGCAATGTCACCCACCATCACGCACCCCTGCAATGTCACACCACCCTCCCGCTCTCCCCTTTATTGCTTGATGCAATGCCCAGAGTGGCAGCATGCGCACAGATGGACTTGGGCAGCACGGATAGGATCATTGCACTCCTCCAGCTCTCCCCACGACCAGGGAAAAAGGCATTGGAGGTTGGTGGGGGATGGGGAAAGATTCCCCCCACTCACCCAGCAATCTATAAAACTACAGGTCCCAGCATGCTCCGGGCGCGCGTGCGCAGTGACGTCCCAGCGCCCTTTCGAGACGCATGCGCTGCGGCGTGCGGGTCGGTTGAGTAAGGCGGGGTGCGATTGGCTGCGGGGAGGCGGCCGAGTGTGGGAAGCGCAGTGACGGAAGGAGCGGGGGGCAAATGGCGGAGAGATGGTCCAGGGCCCTGTTCAAAGAGCAGCGATAATCCTGGTGCGGAGAAAGCGGCGCCGGAGGAGGCGGCGCCGGGGGTCCTAGCGCCAGCGCGCACCCCCCACCCCGGCGAGGGAGGCTCCGCTGGGGGGGAGGGACGCGGAGGAGTCGCGTTGGCGAGCGTGTCCGCGGGCGGAGACTCGGGGCCGAGGAAGCCCAGGTAGCCGCGTTCTCGGGGGCGAGTTCGGAAAGTGCCGAGAGCAGGAGAGGGGTCCCCCGCCGTCTCCTTCCTCCCTGGGTGAGACCGAGGTAGGTACCGAGCGGCAGGGAGAGACCGGGCCGGCTGCCCGGCTCCCTTGGCCTGTGAGGCCTCCAGTCCTGGGAGAAGGCCCCATTGCTCCTTCCACTGGGGCTGCCCCCCACCCCGTGTCTCCTGGTCTCTATCGCGGGGGGCGGGGGGCAGCCCCTCGAGTGGGGAGGAGACTGGAAAATTCCAGCGGCCTAGGAAGTCCGGGGGGGGGGAGCGGGCAACTTTCCCTCAACGCAGGTCCCTGCGAGCCGGGCCCGGAAGTTTGCGGGGAGGGGGGAAGGGGAGTTGAGGGAACTTTCCCCACCTCCCCCAGTAGCTCGGAGGCTGGCTTCAGGCGCTGCTGTCTGGTGTGCAGAGGAGCAGGTGGCGCTTAATCCGGGTTGGGTGCGGAGCCCGCTGCTTCCTGTTCGCGGGGTGGGAGCCTCCTTCGTCACTAAACACTCTGGGCAGCTATTTCGTTCTTACTGCTTGGAGGTGGAGGGGCCTGAGGTGCGAGGGCAGGGGGGGCCCGTATCACAAATGGAGTCTATATGGTGGTACAGGATGATGGTGCCTCCCCTGGGATTTCATCAGCTTCGTATGTCTCGCGTTTAAACTATTTTTCTTCCCTTTGATCATGGAAGGGAAACTATGGGTAAAAAGTAAGGAGAAGCGGGCTACTTAACACCTTTAAAACTAACAGTCAGTCAGGTCTGATTAGGCCTTAGTTAGCTTTTCAGAAAACAGTATTTAAAATGATGAGGAATACGGTTCTTAAAATGGGTTTCAATGAACAGATTGCAGTAAACAGTTTTTTTGTATTTATATTGTCTGCATTGTTTGGTGCCCAGACATTGCGCCTTTGCGCTAGAGTAGGAGAACTAGAAAGTGCTGGGCATAGAAACCAGAAAGCGAAACTAAAAAATATATTGTTGAAGCTGAGTGGAAAAGCAAGAAGAGAGTCAGCATTAATAAATGAAAGTTAAATTAGTTTTTAAATATTCTGTAATGCATTTAAAGTATTTTTAATCTGATTATAAACCTTAAAGATGGGTCATGAATTGATCATGTAGTAATATTCACTTAATGCTCATCTGTTTACTTATTCATATTTAACTAATCAAGGAGCACAACACAGATTTTTAATTTCTGTGTTCTTGTATAGTCTTATACATTTTTATTAGAATTTTTGGATAAGACTGTTAAGCATCTGTGAAAATATCAGTATATTTTATTATGAATATAAGGAGGTTAGTCTATATGGTAGGGCTTTATAGCCTGCAATTAAATTACTTTTGGTAACTTGCTGTTTTTTTAAAGCAGTTTTTTGTGATTATTTAGATTTGCCAATATTTTTGCAGAGTGCTGAAGATGAAGTGCTATAAGTCTTGGAATCAAGGTTTGACAAAACTCACGTGTTGTTGGTGAATTAAAAAAAAAGTTTCCCAAGTGTAGGAGCTGTATAGGTTATCAGTTTCTACAAAATTCAGTGTAATATTTTGTTTCTAACCCTTGTGGTAGTAAAGATGACATTTCAAATATGAACTGTTCCTGTACTGTCTCTTTGAGTCTTCAGACACAGATCAGTTGCCTCTGCTGTTACTCATTCCTGAGCAGCAACATAGTAAAACTAATCATTTTGGTAAGCTTTGCTCTGTTGTTTTAAAACATGTGGAGCAATAAGGATCACCTCAGGTTCACTCAGCTCCTTGAGGGGAAAATGGAACATTAGAGGCAAATATTGAACTATTTACATAGGAGAAACAAAAATGAGATTTAGAGAGTAGCTACTGCTCAACAGCCAGGAGATTCTAGTTGGGTGTGAAGGGGGAGAGAGAATCACAGAGCATGCTAATTCTACCAGTAGCCAGAGGTGTCAGTTTCAAATTAATCCTGCAAAATAGCAGAAATGAAAGATGGAGCAGAGTTCAGGAGTAATATCTGTAAATCCTGTCATCATCTTCTGTATTAACTACTGTAAAGGTGGAATTCTCAAGAGGATGTTATTGTAAGATATGACATTAACAGTGTAAACTTCTTAAGTCCTAGCATGGTGTATTTCTAGTCGTCTTATGCCCAGGACCAAAGACTGAAAATTTGTTTGTTACTATGGCAAGTGAAACTTGGCCCCGCCAAGGAAAGGGCGATTAATATAAATAAGATTCTTACTAGAGATGACTATTGGAATAACATGGCTGGAAGACAGTCTGGTCTTGTGGTCAAGCTTATTCAAATATTTCAGGTTAAGAAATTATTTAGACCAAAATGAAAAGAAAAATTTCAAGAGAAAGCAAAATGATGCAACTGTCCAGAGGAAAAGAATAGTAAGGTGAGTAGAATTTTTGCAGGTACAGGACACACAAAAAGTCACTTATTAATTTTTCTGGCCATAATATGGGTATGCATAAATGGTAGCTTACAAATTTGAAATCCTTTACCATACATTAACTATTAAGAAAGGAAAATTCTTCTCAAGGCAACTTTGTACCCCAATTTAGGATTAATAGGAACAGATATTTACCTAGGATCAATGGAAATTTTCCATAAGTTCTAATAAATAAATAAATAAAATCAGTGAGATGTCTAATCCTATCCCCATAGCATTTGCCACTCCATATCTGTGTTTGCAGACCTGCAATTTGAAATTTACTGTAAAATGTAACTTGATCCATTATCAGTGCCCAGGCTGAGGAAATCTAAAAGTAAATAGCGTATATAGGGAAAATAAATGTTTGACATTTTTAATAATGTAAAATATAGACAAGGTATTTTTTTTTACCTGTCTTCCTCTTTAAATTAAAATAAGGGCAGCAGTGAAACAGAGAGAGAATTGTTCAAACATGTTTCCATTTAACCTGTGATAGTGTTTTCTTAAACTTAGCCACATCCGCAATGGCCAGTGAACAAAGTTGTTTCAACTACTCTTACATTTCTATGATAACAAGAACATTTAGGTTTAAAGGGACCTTGAGAGGTCATCTAGTTCATTTTCCTGTGGTGAGGCAGGGCCAACTATACCTAGACCATCCCTCATAGGTGTTTGTCCAACCTGTTCTTAAAAACCTCCAGTGATGGAGGTTCCAAAACCTCTCTTGGTAACCTGTTCCAGAACTTAATTATCCTTCTGGTTAGATTCCTTTTCCTAACATCTAACTTAAATCTCCCTTGCTGCAGAGTAAGCCCATTGATTCTTGTTCTATCTTCAGTGGATATGGAAAACAACTGATCACCATCCTTTTTATAACAGCCCTTAACGTATTTGAAACTGTTACTATGTTTCCCCCTCAGTCTCTCTCCAGTTTGTCCACATCTTTCCTAAAGCGTGGCAACCAAAACTGTCCGCAGTACTCCAGCAGAGGCCTCACCAGTATCAAGTGGGACATTTACCTTCTGTGTTATGTTCCTGTTAGTACACCCCAGAATGATGTTAGTTTTTCTTACAACTGCATCACATTGTTGACTCATGTTCAGTTTATGATCCAGTATAACCAACATATTCTTTTTAGAACTACTATCATCTGGCCAGTTATTCCCTGTTTTGTATTTGTGCATTTGATTTTTCCTTCTTATGGGATTACTCTGCACTGCATGGAATTTACAGATTTCATCTTGTTGAATTCAGAGCAATTCTCCAATTTGTCAAGGTAATTTTGAATTCTGATTCTGTCCTCCAGAATGCTTGTCACCCCTCCCAACTTGGTGTCATCCTCAGATTTTATAAGCATATGCTCGGAGCATGCCTTTATCCAAGTAATTATTGAAAATATATCTTTCCAGGTTTAGAAGTTAGGCTGACTTGTCTATAATGTCCTGGATCCTCCTCCTTCTCTCCCCCTCCCCTTTTTAAAGATAGGTACTCTGTTTGCCCTTCTTAAATTGTCTGTGACCTCCAAGAGTTGTCAAAGACAATCATTAATGGTTCTGAGATTGCTTCAGCTAGCTGCCTAAGTACCCTAGGGTGAATTTTGTCAGGCCATGCTCACTTGAATATATCTTATTTACCTAAACATTATTCAAAGTGTTTTTTCCTTATTCTGGCTTGTGTTCCTTCCCCCTTGTTAATGTTAATATTGTGTTAAGCATCTGATCACAATTAAATTTTCTGTTGAAGACTGAGGTTTGGCTGTGGTTGCACTGGGTATCCTGAAATATTAGAAATGGATTTAGCTAGGACTATATACTTTGTTCCGGGCTATGAATCGTGCAAAAGCTTATTTACAAGCCGGACTTAATACATTTGAGGATTATGACAGTGGTCTTTTTCTGGTTAATAACACTATTTGTCCTTGCATGCACAGATGGGGCAAAATACATCACAGCAATATTACTAACGAAACCTTACCTCAGCCTTGTGAAAAGAGCATAAGAGTGAAGTCATCATTGCTGTTTACAATGACTTGAGATTTGAGGCAACTACAGAATTGTGAAATATTTTAACACTTTTCTTTTACGGCAAAAAAACCTTTTAAAAACCAGACTGGATTATAGAGTCTAACTACTCTAATATGAGTTGGACATACAAATGCAGCATGAAAATGGTCTAAAGTTAAACAAAATACACACAGCCTTTCTAATTTTAATAAAAATAATGGCCTCAAACCTTGAAAATAAAGGTATTATGTACGAGTTCTGACATGAGAATAGAACAATCCAAATATTTATTCATAGCAGATACATTTTTACAGACGCAGGGTGGTGAATTTCTATTAACTAAATGGGGACAAGTAAGTGACTGTTTTAAATTGATAGGCATGATGTCTGTTGCAGAATTCACTTTAAAAAATACACATGGGTAAATGAAGGGAATTATGCCAGTCAAAAATAAACAGGCAATGCTGTATACAGTACGATCTTAAAACTAAAGTGTCCAGTGTGCTCTAATAAAGAGAGGGAAAATAATCACTTAAACTAGTTTCTGTATATTGTTACTTTTTAGTGCATCTAATTTTCTCTTCCCACAGAGAATATGAAACAGCTGTCAAAATGACATCCAGATTTGGAAAGACATACAGCAGGAAAGGGGGAAATGGCAACTCAAAGTTTGATGAAGTCTTTTCTAACAAACGGACCACCCTTAGCACAAAATGGGGAGAAACCACATTTATGGCCAAATTAGGACAGAAGAGGCCCAACGTCAAACCAGATATTTCAGAAATTCCTAAAAAACCCAAAGTTGAAGAGGAGGTAACGGAAGATCCATTTGGATTTGATAGTGATGAAGAATCTCTGCCAGTGTCTTCAAAGAATGTGTCGCAGGCTAAAAGCTGCTCTCAGCTGGAACCCATTGAAGCTGCTCAGTCTGAGGACTTCATTTCTCTACTTGAAGCTAATAGCAGAATTAATCAGCCAATCAGCGGAGACAGCATTGTGTCCAGCAAGAGCATATCTTTTGACAATATTGTTCATGGTTTAAAAGAAGAGAGCACAAACAGAAACATAGAGGATGGGGACAGCAAGAGCAGCAGAGCTAAACTCATAACAGGTAAATTTATATTAAACTGTCTAATAGTATTATTTAAACAGTTAAGCATACTGTGATTTTTAGTAATCTGTGTACAACAACTTTTTAAAATTGCTGCATTGTCTGAGGTTTGGTTAAATGTTGTAATCAAACCTAGGACCAAATAATCTTGCATATCGAGAGCAAAAACTAACTGTGGATACAGAGAAGCATACTATATTTTATTAAGTGTAAATAAAAAAGCAGACTCTTGTCTTTACAGTAGTTTGGTTAAGGGACCAGCTACCACTCTCTAAAACAGTGGTGGGCAACCTGTGGCCTGCAGGTTGCCCACCACTGCTCTACAAAGACTAACGTTGCAAGCAGTTCTGAGGTTTATTCTTCCTTCACTATGCATGTATACTTCCACATATTCCCTACCGTCAAGTACAGTTAGTGGTTACATGGGTTCTTGCATATGTGATATTATGAAGACAAAGTAATTCAAGGGATTGGTGATAGTCTGTTTTTATGTAGCTGGTTCAAATCTAGTGCAGACAGGTAGTGAGTGATAAGATTAACATCTGTCCTGACTATTGACTTGTGCGAAAAGAGTGATTGCACTGAATTTCCTCCTGCACAGATGTATACATCACAAAAGCTTTCATAACTGGCATATTAGTTTCAATGCAAATCAAATAATTAGAGACATGTAGATTGAAGTTCCCGCCTCTGACTTCTAGCTGTTTTCAATTCAGTGTTGAGGCAGCATAGAGGATCTGATACTGTTCTCACTTATGCTTTTTTTTGACGAATGCACTTAATTCTTTGGAGCATTGTTGATAAGCACTATATTCACTTTTAAAAGGTTTTTAAAATGATCTTTGATTTCATTTACTTTAGAGCTTTGTTGTAAATAGCTGATATCAAAACTAATAAAAATGCAACTTTCTTTTTACCTGTTCAAGTTTTGGAAAATGATGGTTCTTAAAATGTAGTGGGCCATACCAGACCAAAGCCTGTCAAGATGACACCTTGCAGCCTTGCTATATTATTTTTGCTTGAAATATTACATTAAATTTCTGTAAAAAAAAATTTGAGTCTTGGTATGTAGTTAACTGACCAGAAAAATAAGTGGACCCCAGTCTGTTTGCCATGCAGTAGACCAAAATGGTATTTAATGGTTTAAGATGAGCGTAGCAGGAGTTTGCAAGTAAGGCAGTAGTAGTAATGGATAGAAGAAAATAAATTAAAGTTTGGACTTACAATACAGGTTTATTACTATAGGGAAAAATCCACTTGTTAGCCTAATGTTGAAAACATGAGCTGTGGATAAACAACTGGGAAAATTCTAAATTTATCTAGTTTTATTGGCTATTAACTTAATTACAACAAACAGTGCAAACCCAGTCACACCAGTTGTTAATTATGTAAATGAACTAACCCCCTTCAACTTTTTGTATTTGTGAGAGCGTAAGTGAGAACAGTATCAGATCCTCTATGTATTAAGTCAATAGAGTATGCTCCTTCACACAATATCCTATCATGGGGATATTAAACAAGTTGTAGGAAACCAAGACAGTAGAAGCAGTTTGATTTTTTTAGGGGTAGTGTTTATTTTTCCAAATGAAACTGAGATAGTTGATCAGCCATTATGTTTGTATCGAGGTTTATCCAAAGCAAAGCACACTATGAAAACATAAACCTGAGCATTGAGCCAGTGGGCAGGGGAGAGTGCAGCAGCTAGTGTAAATATAACTTCTTCAGAGACTTCCTTGTTGCACTGATTACTACTTAAGTAAATCTTGAAATGTAAGGCTACTTTTCAAACCCAGAGAGTTCATTTTATTCATCTTGGGACACTAAAGCAAAGAAACTTGCTTTACTGCTGGTGACTAACCTATGATCACACTTGAGACCTCATCTTAATGTGCAGTAAGGGTGTTTTTCAGTCATGTTAGGTGTTAGGACAACTGAGTTTAGTGTAATTGGAAATCTCTCAATGCTTTTTAAGGTTTGGCTAGACTAGGCTTTAAAGGTGTAAAGTTACCATGTGCAAGCATCACATCTTTAAACTTTAGTCTAGATGACCTAAAATGCAGACTAACACATTTGAAACCATGCTATAATGTCTAATCTAAAACAGTCAGCTAACATGGCTTCAGATATTACTCTTTCTTAATGAATGTTGAGAGTACTTCAAACATATTTAACTTGATTGAGCTAACACACTAGGTTTTTGCTTGCTTTAAAGTTGTTTGCTCACAAATTTGTTGCAACGTAACTCATTTTTGACTTGTTATGACTTTAGTGACCTTCAAATTAAAAGGTATTTGAGGGCAACTAATATGGTAAATCCCTTGTTATGATCGATTGATGTAAAGATGGGATGACTTAATTCTGCTTGAGGAATGTTCATTAAGAGTTCAATATGCTGAAATATAATAGAGGGATTGTAACAGAAGACTCATAGGCAAAAGTAGCTATTAGGTAATAGGTGTAGGTTTGTCAAAATATACTTATGCTGGAGAAAATTAGCTGGGGAGGAAGCTATAAGTAGGGATTTAGTTTTTAAGTGACCTGCTATAAAATACTAATCTGTAATAAAAAAAAACAGCTGCTCAATGATAGTCAAAAGGTAAACCTGTACTGGGATCAGATAAAATCCCACGGAGCAGTTCTTATCTGGGTTCCTGACATACTTTATAGAATAACAATTAATCACCACCTTCTGTAGGGCACAGATCCAAAATAGGTATTGCCCATAAAATGTACATGTATGCAGAGTATTAATATTAACTTTTTACATTTGGTATTCTTGCAAAATCTTTTGGCACCTGTTTTCAAAAATCTTGAAATGACCATTTTTATTAAAGGTTGTAAATGAAGCTCATTAATATCCCCTCTTACCTGTTGAAATACATTAGATTTTCAGATGAGATAAAAATGAGATTCTGATCATTTGTCGTCATTAAAGATTTTGTAGCACATTTCACAAGAGGATGGGTGGTATTTTTTTAGTATATGTATATTGGGTAAATTCCAATTTGGGTAACTAAATTATACATTTCTTAAATATTCCTGGACCTTGAAACAAATGAAGTATTACTTCCTGCCTTAAATTGTTGTGTGATGTTGTTTGGTAACTTTGCATTTCACGCTAGTGATGGCTGCATTTCACTAGTGGTTGAAGAGATTTATATCCTGAACAAACTTTAAGGAATTTAAGGGCCCTATCCATAAGGAATATCTTACCAAATTCACCAGTCCATTATGGTCATAGGATTTGAAAATTGGTAAATTTCACATTTTTAGATATTTAAATCTGAAATTTCCTGGTGTTGTAACCGCAGGGGTCCTGACCCAAAGGGGATTTGGGAGGGGGTTGTTTGCAAACCTGTTGTAGGGGAGTGTCAAAGCTGAATCCCCACTCTGGTACTTGGAGTGCAGACGTTGGGGGGCCCGGAAGGATTTTAAAAATTAATACTTGTCAATCCAGGCTTGTATTACGCTCCCAAGGTTACACCTTTTCTCTGACCTTGGCTTGGTAAACGCTGCCACCACCCAAATGCAAAAAAAACCCTTGAACCCAGGAAGGAGCACTTGGGAATTCCTTCCTTTTGGGAACCCTCAAGCCCTTTCACCCTCCTTCGGGGAAGAGCTGAGAAAGAAAACAAAGGAAATTAGCTATCGCCACCAGCTAATTAAACAACATATGCACAAACCTCTTAGGGACACACAAATCCAATCCTGTTTTTTTAAAAAGGTATTAAAAACAAAAAGAAGGAAAATACATTTGGAATGTAGGCTTTTTGCTAGATCTTAAAAGAAACCGTTATAAAAATTAAGCATCAAGATAGCTCTTCAGGTTCACCTTAAAGGTTACAAGCAAAACAAAAACATCTGGGGTTAGCACAGAGGAGTCCATTAGCCATAAGAAATAAACAGAAATAACCCTAATAACGTCTTTCTAAACATTTCTGATCTACCTACACATTTGGAGTTTCAGATAAGTAGGATTGAGGTATGACTTTTTTTTTTTTTCATACCTGGTTTTAAAGCTGCTTAAAACTTGATTGCTCTGTGTCTCCTCTCTTTCCCGGAGAACCACAACACACAGACAAAGGGAAGTTTTTTTTCCCCCATTTAAAAAAGTTCTAGCCCTCCCATTGGCTCTTTTGGTCAGGTGCCCACTCCTTTTCCTTTATCTGGGGAACTTTGTTAACCCTTTACAGGTAAAGCAAGCAGAGAACAGCCACCAAAAGGGACTTTATAGCTAACTGGCTGGTTGGGTGTCCATAAAAGAGAGCTACCCCCCCTTTCATTTATCACAGGGGGTCATGGGATTGCCACTCTCACTTCTGTGCTGCCTTTAGAGCTTCCTGTAGCTGCAGGAGGTTCATGGAGGTGGGTCTGATCTCCAACCTCATCCCCCCCCCAAGAGCAGCTGTGCAGGAGATGACCCTCTCCAGCTGGAGCTAGGAGCCCCCCTATGCTCGTAGGCACAAAGGGAGTTTGGACCCACATCCACAAGTCTCCTCCAGCTGCAGGAACCTCTGGGGCTGCTGCCCACTCCCAGAGTGTCCTGCAGCAGCAGGAGGCACCCAGAGGTGGGTCTAGTCCATCCCCTGCACAGCTGCTCTGGAGGGGAGAGGGGGACAAGTCTTGTCCCTCCCCAGCCAGAGCTAGGAGCCCCCTTGGCTGGGGCGCTCCTAGGAACAAGGGGACATCAGATATCACAGGGAACGGTTACTTCACGGTCTGTGACCCATTTTTCACGGCCGTGAAATTGGTAGGGCCCTACTTATGGAATTAAACTTGACTCAGTAAGGTTTAATTTAAGTATTGAGGAAATTCATAGTATTGAAAATGTTTGAGCTATTGTGGGATTGTACCAACTTCTTTAAGGCTATGTCTACGCTCTGCTTGCATCAGTAAAACTTTTTTTTGTCAGTTGGGGTGTGGGGAAAAAAAACACTCCTGACAGACAAAAGTTTTTACTGAGGAAAAGCGCCGGTCTGGAGAAAGCTTTGTCCGCAGGAGATGCTCTTCTGCTGACAGTTTCCACTCCTTGTTGGGGGTGGTTTTATTTTGTCAGTGTGAGAGCTCTCTCCTGCTGACAGAGTGGCTATAATGTGTAGGCACAGCTATAGCGGCACAGCTGTGCCGCTTTAAGGTGCATGGTGTAGACATAACCTAAGAGGAAGGCAGGATAAATGCATCTTAGGAACTCTTTGGGATAATAAGTGTGAAGTAGATTTCCTAGGAAATAGTTGAGGGGTGAGAAGAATACAAATGACCCACCTCAGGTCCATTCTTTTTGAAGCTGCACTTTGAGCAGAGATGCATTTTCTGGCTATTTACCTTTCATGGTTTCTTCAAAGAGCCAAACTGGATAAATGAGTGACTCTTACTCATGCTTGCCCTTGTTCGGTGCAAAGGGTGTGATGAATTGAAACCACACGAAAATGTGTGGATAGGGGTTGGAGGTCTGCTTGTGCCAGAGTGCCATTTTGTAGTTGGGGTGATCTCTGGTAAGCTTGTTAGCGTGCGTGTAGGTTCTTTTATTATTTTAAAGATATTTTTTCTGTATTGCTTTTACTTTAAGAATAAAATATGCTTGCTAAGAAAGAACTGTGTGGTAACTTATGACTGGGTAATTACACTGTGTACCATGTCTAAGGAGAGAAGCAAAGCAGGCCTGCTTTGGGGAATAACACTGAAGGTAGGGAACTGTTCAGACTAGAAATACCCCACTCAGAATGAAGAGAGATGTGGGTTTCCACCCAAGAGAGGCAACAGCTGGGTAGCTGGAAACTTAGAAGGGATGCCATTGCTGAACCATAGAGAGTGATACAGATGCACTTGCCCTGGACTGAGAGAGCAAGTACATCAGTTTATAAAGGCTTTTTTGGAGCAGTGTCTGATACGTGTCCTCTTTTAGTTACTCACTTCTGTAATGAGATCTTGCTATTTTGATAACTCAGCATATGGCAGGGCCATTTCTTAAGGGATTCCATTAAGAGTTGTTGAGTATGTCCTTTGAAAAATGTTGTGGCCAGCCAGCTTCCATTTTAAATTCTGTTAAAGTAAATTACTTTTCTGTAGTTGTAACCTGAGTAAGATGCACTTCAAAATGCAAACTATATTTGTGCAAACTGATCAAGAGATTAATCTTTTAAAATGTGATAGAAATTCTAGAGGCATTGTCCTACCTTAATTTCTGTCTCTGCAGTATATAATATAATTAATACTGAAGAGATCTTTGTTAACTTAGATAGTCAAATGTGTGTGTGTATTTATTTATTTATTTATTTATTTTTATGTCAGTTGTTTTGAAAATTTCAAGTGAAGAACTATTCTAATAGAACTTACATCTAGACTAGGTCTCTCTGGTCTATTTCAAAGCTAATAGGTTTAAAATCTTCCAGATTATAAAAATAGAAAAATAAGATGAAAAAAGTAGTAGTGTTTTCAGAATCCACAGAAATGTAGTAATACATACCTCCTCTACCTATCTTGCAATATTTATCTATTGTAGCTTCTGGAGTTGTTGAAATTGAAGCTGTTGTCCAGGCAGTGTCTTTTGATTGAGTTAGTATGCATATTCTTGAAATGTGTAATTTTGTCTAATTTTTTCCACAAATTGCATTCATTATTAGGTGCTCTGTAATAGGTTCCAGTTCTGTAATATTTCCACTCTTGGTTGTGTAAGAATATTTTGTTGATTGCCTGTAATCACTTGTTGTCCATCAGATATTCTATCTGGAATATTCAACAATGAGCAAGTTGTTAAGAAATCTTAAATTTCTGGGCAGTTATTTTTAACATCCTCACTTAACACTCAGGGCTCATGCAGTCCTGCCTAGTGGTTCATTGCCTCCTTCTCTGCACTGCCTATGCCACGGGTGGGCAAACTTTTTGGCACGAGGGCCACATCTGGTAATAGAAATTGTATGGTGGGCCATGAATGCCCATAAAATTGGGGTTGGGGTGCAGGAGGGGATGCGGGCTCCAGAGTGGGGCCAGAAATGAGGCGTTCAGGGTGCAGGAGGGGAGTGTGGTGCGGGGGGGGGGGGGGGGTGCGGGGGGTGGGGACGGGGGGGTTCGGAGGGTGGGAGCAGGGGGTTGGGGCTTGGGGAAAGGCTCCGGGTGGCGCTTACCTCAAGTGGCTCCTGGAAGCAGTGGCATGTCCCTTCTCCGGCTCCTATGTGACGGCACAGCGAGGCGGCTCTGAACGCTGCCCCGTCCGCAGGCACCGCCCCTGCAGCTCCCATTGGAGTGTGTAGGACTTGGAGCGTGTAGGACCTGGAGCGGGTCCATGCGGCTGCTTCCAGGAGTTGCGTGGAGTGGCCCCTGACCCTGCTCCCCAGCTGGAGCGCTGGAACAGGGCAAGCCCCAGACACTGCTCCCTACTGAGAGCTTGAGGACCAACTTAAAACGGCTGGCAGGCTGGATCCAGCCCGCAGGCCGTAGTTTGCCCACCCTATGCACATAAATAAAATGGCACAGCTGTGCTTAACTGCTTTTGCACCTAGCTCTTATGGTCTGAATACACCTTTAGCTCAAAAAGAGTGTTTGAGTTAATTTCAGTGGTGAATACTTCACAGGAAATGGGTAGCTCTAAAGAGGAGGCAGTCGAAAATCAATTCTATTCCCTACTGGCTCTCCTGATAGTGCATGCATTTACCTGGGCACTGCCTCCTGCATTCTGATTGTGTGGGTTGGGGAGCTCCTATATTTGGTGTTTAAGTTTAAACCCAGCAGATGAAACTCAGTATTGTTTCATAACTCCCTTGGCAATATAAGCTTCATTAGATTCTTAGTTTCAAATTGCTTCATATCTTCAGTGCTCTATTTTTGTTTTTTAATTGTGGCATTGGCATATGGGTTCATAGAAGTAGGTAATTGGACCTATTATGTCATCTAATGCTTTGTCCAGTTTTTCTTTTAAATGTGAAATGTAGAAGCGAAAGCTGTTTAACTTAAGAGACTATTGCATAGTGTAATAGATATCACGGTTAGGAAGGCTGAATACCTGGAGGGCCTACGTTTTCCTCTAATGCCCTCTCATTAATCCACATTCTTTATAGGGTTTTAAGATTTCTTCTCACTCTTGAAGGTGGGAGCAGTCTTTGTTTTAAGTGTGCTCTTGGCCACTAACTATGTTACATAGCAGTTAACCCTACAAATTTCAGGAACTAAAGTTTTAAAATGTAAGAGAACCATAGCAGCTGGGAGTATGGGGAAGGAAAAACAGAAGCAGAAATCTGAGAGATGTGGGCAGGATGGGATTGGCTGTTCTGATGACTGCTACACCTGCCATAGTTAAAGAAGGGAACTGCAGCTATTCACTGGCTGGTACAAAGCATGAGGAAAGTTCCCCAGTGGGGGTGGGTGGGTGGGTGTGTATATAGAGCAAGAAGGTATTGTGAGGGAATACCATCAGAGCTAGCCAGCTCTCTAGCCTCAAAGGATTTTGGTGCTCTGGGAGCTGTTCCCAGTATACGGTTTTAGTCGGAACAAAGCGGTTAGATTTGTAGTAGAATCCACATTCCCATCTGGGATTTTCTTTTTTAATCCCCTCCTCTACTTGTTTTGTGTGGATTTCCTCTTTTGGTCTGTTGTCCCTTCCACACCACTTTTTCTCCACTAGCAGCCCAAGTTCAGGCTACTATAGTCCTTATAGCCTTATAAAAATGAAACTGACTAGTGATTAATTTCACTGTGATGCTTCTATGATCATTCCGTTTGTAGGTTTTTCTTTCAAAAGTGTTCTGAGAATGGGGTAACAGCAATACTCCATTTTAAACACCTGTTTTTAAAATTTAGGGTTAAATTTGTTTGCCAGGTTATTGTTTACTTTTTAATAAATTGTCATAACTTTGGCAAGTATTTGTTTTGTACAACATATCATTTAAACTCCTTTATCAAATATGGTTGCTTTGTTCAGTGGCTTAAATAATGTATGCTAAATGTTACGGCAAAGATTCTTAAGCAAGTTGCTGTTACTCCCCTGTTCAGAGCTCATCTAAGGTGTTTTTTTTGTTTGTTTGTTTGTTTTTTTCCTTTCCCTATTGCTATTGAGACTCTCTTCCTTTTTCAAAGCCTGTATTGTAAGACAGTTCATTTTAAGTTTTGGAAGGCCAAATATTTTGACTGCTTCCTAGCTGCTTTTATGTTTAAGAATCATAAAATTGTAGAACTGGATGGGACCTCTAGAGGTCATCTAGTCCAGTCCCCTGCACTCCTGCCATGAGTGATAAGTATTATCTAGACCATCCCTGACAGGTGTTTGTCTAACCTGGTCTTAAAAATCTCCAATGCTGGAGATTCTACAACCTCCCTAGGCAGTTTATTCCAGTGCTTAACCACCCTGACAGGAAATTTTTTCTAATGTCCAAACCGCCCTTGTTGCATTTTAAGCCCATTACTTTTTGTCCTATCCTCAGAGGTTAAGGAGAACAATTTTTCTCCCTCCTCCTTGTAACAACGTTTTATGTACTTGAAAACTATTATCATGTCCCCTCTCAGTCTTTTCTTCTCCAGATTAAACAAACCCCATTTTTGCTATCGTCCCTCAGAGGTCATGTTTTCTAGACATTTAACCATTTTTATTGCTCTTCTTTGGACTCTTTCCAATTTGTCCACATCTTTCCTGAAATGTTGCACCCAGAACTGGACATAGCACTCCAGTTGAGGCCTTATCAGAGTGGAGTGGAAGAATTACTTCTCATGTCTTAAAACATGCTTGCTAATACATCCCAGAATGATGTTTGCGACAGTGTTACACTGACTCATATTTAGCTTGTGATCCACTATGACCCCCAGATCCCTTTCTGCACTACTCCTTCCTGGGCAGGCTTTTCCCATTATGTATGTGTGCAACTGATCATTTCTTTCTAATTTTGAGTAATTTGCATTTGTCCTTTATTGAATTTCATCCTATTTACTTGAGACCATTTCTACAGTTTATCACATAGGAACGACCATACTGGGTCAGATCAGAGGTCCATCTAGCCCAGTGTCCTGTCTTCCAACAGTGGCCAATGCCAGGTGCCCCAGAGGGAATAAACAGAACAGGTGATCATTAAGTGATCCAATCCCCTGTCGCCCATTCCTAGTTCTGGCAAACAGAGGCTAGGGTCACCATCCCTACCCATCTTGGCTAATAGCTATTGATTGGACCTATCCTCCATGAATTTATCAAGTTCTTTTTTGAACCTTGTTATGGTCTTGGCCTTCACAACATCCTCTGGCAAAGAGTTCCACAGACTGACTGTGCGTTGTGTGTAAAGAAATACTTCCTTTTGTTTGTTAATTTTATTTGGTGACCCCCTAGTTCTTGTGTTATGAAGAGTAAATAACACTTCCATATTTACTTTTTCCACAACAGTCAGGTTTTATAGACCTCGATCATATCCCCCCGTTAGTTGTCTTTTCCAAGATGAAAAGTCCCAATCTTATTCATCTTTCTTCATAAAGAAGCTGATCCATACCCCCTAATAATTTTTTTGCCCATTTCTGAACCTTTTCCATTTCAGTATATCTTTTTTAGATTTGTCCAGATCATTTTGAATTTTAATCCTAGCCTCCAAAGCACTTGCAATCCCTTTCCCATCCACAGACTTCATAAGTGTACACTCTATGCCATTATCTAAATTATTGATGAAGATATTGAACAGAAATGGACCCAGAACTGATCCTTGCGGGACCCTACTCAATATGCCCTTCCAGCTTGACTGTGAACCACTGATAACTACTCTCTGGGAATGGTTTTCCAACCAGTTCTGACATTCAGAACAGCAGTAAGGACTAACGTATCTGACCCTACTAGATTTTTTTTCCATTGGAGGTGGTTGTGGGACAACGTTTAACTGGAGCCCCAAACCAGGGGTGGGCCCCATCGGGGTTCCGAAAGTGTATGGAGGACTGGGTATGGTGTATTAAATTGCTCCCCGTGGGAATGTGCTACTTATGGTGTACTACTTACGGCTGCCAGTCCTGGTGCTCTGAGCGGCATAAGGGGGCAGGGGAGCGAGGGGGTTGGATAAGGGGTAGGGGATACCAGGGGGAGTCGGGAGCGGTTGGACAGGCATGGGAGTCCTGGTGGACCTGTCGGGCAGGTGTGTTGTTAGGGGTCGGGATGGGGGGAGGGGGAGTTGGATGGAGGTGGGGTCCCGGGGGCAGTGGTTAGGGGACAAGGAGACGGGGGTTGGATGGGTCGGGTGTTCTGAGGGGGGCAGTCAGGGGGCAGGAAGTGAGAGGGGGTGGGGGCCAGGCTGTTTGGGGAGGCGCAGCCTTCCCTACCCAGGTGTAGTATATTAAATTGTTCCCTGTAGGAATGTGCTACATACAGTGTACTACTTAAGACTGCCAGTCCTGGTGCTTTGTAAGTAGCACATTCCTACAGGGAGCAATTTAATACACTACACCTGGTGGCTCTTGCAGCCGCGCTGCCTGGCAAGAGCTCGCAGCTCCGCCACCCAGAGCGCTGACAGCACAGTGAGCTGAAGCTGTGGGGGAGGGGACAGGTAGGATGGTTTCGTGGGCCATATTTGCCCACCTCTGCCCTAAACTGTTAAAGTGAAGCTAAACTTTAGTGGCATTTAGCAGCTCTGCCAAACCGAGCTGTCTTCCTTGTAGCACATCTTTTAATCTAAGTCATGCAGGAGCCCTCTGGCTTACGAAGTGGTTGGTCTTGCAAGATTTATATTTTGCTATAATGCAAAAATTGATTAGTTATTTTCGCTTTGGTGTATTTTTAGTCAATAAAAGTTATTGGTTTATTTCATAGTTAATATTACTATGTAGCTTCCTTAGAATTCAGTTTAGCTCTGTTGTATAAATTGGAATTGGGCACCTTTATGCATAATATAGGGTTAGTGTGCCACATGGCTAAGCAGCAGTTCTGCAGAAAAGGATCTGGGGATTACAGTGGATGAGAAGCTAGATATAAGTCAGCAGTGTGCCCATGTTGCCAAGAAGGCTAACGGCATATTGGGCTGCATTAGTAGGAGCATTGCCAGCAGATCGAGGGAAGTGATTATTCCCCTCTATTTGGCACTGGTGAGGCCACATCTGGAGTATTGCGTCCAGTTTTGGGCCCCCCACTACAGAAAGGATGTGGACAAATTGGAGAGAGTCCAGAGGACAATGAAAATGATCAGGGGGCTGGGGCACATGACTTATGAGGAGAGGCTGAGGGACCTGGGCTTGTTTAGTCTGCAGAAGAGAAGAGTGAGGGGGATTTGATAGCAACCTTCAACTACCTGAAGGGGAGGTTCCAAAGAGAATGGAGCTCGGCTGTTCTCAGTGGTGGCAGATGACAGAACAAGGAAAAATGGTTTCAAGTTGCAGTGGGGGAGGTCTAGGTTGGATATTAGGAAACACTATTTCACTAGGAGGGTGGTGAAGCACTGGAATGGGTTACCTAGGGAGGTGGTGGAATCTCCATCCTTCGAGATTTTTAAGGCCCGGCTTGACAAAGCCTTGGCTGGGATGATTTAGTTGGTGTTGGTCCTGCTTTGAGCAGGGGGGACTAGATGACCTCCTGAGGTCTCTTCCAACCCTAATCTTCGATGATTCTGTGTTACTCTGGGTTTTCTTACAGATAATAAATATTTTTAGGGCCCGTACATTATGTACTTCATATCTGTTATGATATGCTTAAGGTACAATGAGAACAGGAGTACTTATGGCACCTTAGAGACTAACAAATTTATTTGAGCATAAGCTTTCATGGGCTACAGCCCACTTCTTCAGTACAACGTAAGAGATGATAAATTCTGGGAAGATGAATCGGGAAGAGGAAGACAATAGGTTAAACTGAGATCCTGTAGCTCATTTGGTTAGTTAAATGTGCATTTTAATGTTTTGATGAATTAAAAAAAAAAAAAAGGAAAATACATGTACAGATATAGGTGAGTAAAACTAGGATATTAAGGCATCATAGAAGGGTTAAAGGGAGAATAGAAGGAAGAGAGATGGAGACATGACAGACAGGGTCACTCAAAGTTGTAGGCATAGGTAAGGGGGAAGAGAAACCATGGGAGTGGTTAGGGTTGCAGCATAGAGATAGGTAAGTATTAAGTATGCAGGATCTTGTAAGCAGAGGATAAAGGTCTTGAATTTGAAGTTGGAAAATAAGCCAGTGAAGGGATCCAAAGGGGCTGGATGCAACCAGTAGTGGGCTTGCTAGGATTCTCTTTGCAGCTCTATGTTGGATGAGTAATTTTTGTCTTAATGCATTTGATTTTTTTGAGATGATTTATAGAAATCTTATACTGCCTGCGATAGCTGATATTTGTAAAGTAGATCTACTTAGTCATATTTTCCATTTTAATTGTGTACTGAAAAAAAGCTGTATCCAGAGATTTTCATCATTCACCTAGTGCCAAGCTAAAAATGCTTTTATACTTCAATAAAAAAGAGAAAAATGCAATCTTGTCTTAGTCAAAATTCTGATTTTTTTTTCCCTTGTGTAATATCTCATTTAATGACAGCATGTACTATTAATCAAGGATCTGAAAGTTCAGCAGCTAATGGATTCACCGATACTAGCACCCCAGGTTATGGCAGCACCTCGGAAAAATCAAGTTCAGGCATGTGGAATGGAAATAAATGCTTATCATGGGCTTGAAACATTGCACAATCAAATTAAAAGACTATATTATTACCCAACAACCAATTTAAAATCACTCCTAATAGTCTATTATTTTTATTTCTGGGAGCTAGATGAAATGGTTGCTTTGAGTTCCAAAATTGGATCTTGAGGAGAATTGCCACATCCATTTGAGGTGCATTTTATACTATTTGGTTAGCATCATGACTCTTTGTGGAAACTTCAGTGTTGCCAGCTAAATGGACTTAGGTCCAACTTAATGTGCAGCTTTTCTATTTGGAAGGTTCAACTGGGTTGCTGAGGTTTGGTGTAAGAATGTGAAAGGAGGACTGGAGATTCTGAAATCAGTTGTATTAAGTCCAGGGACGGGAGATAAAGTAGCTTTTGTTTAGAAAGAAATAGAGAAATTTCAGGAAATACCAAAGTACTAAGACTGACAATACAGTGAGAAGCAGTGTTTAAACCTATTAATTGTCAGAGAACTCTTTTGATATTGGGATTTTCCAAATTCACTCTGAAAGCTGTTCTCTTCTTCGGTGGAACATCATTTTATATTTACATAGCACCTCTTACACCACAGACTCTGTAAGGATATATTGGAATTGGAAGATACCGTGAGGTTGAGGCTTTATTTCACATTGATAAATCTTTCTAAACAGTAAGTTCAGGCTTTTTTAAAAAAATATAATTCCTTTAGAATACAGGTGGGTTTTTTGATCATAGTAGTTGAACAGACACATTTTTACAAGAGGTACATTTTAAAAAGTTCCATGAAGAGTAAAAATTGAATCTTGGTCACTTCAGAATTACCCATAGAACTCTTACATGAAGCAAGACTGATAGAAATTAAGAACTTCCTTTTGTGAAATAGCAAGTGGTAGCCTGTGCAGAACTACATTGCATGTAAACATGAGGGTAATCATTTTATTTTAATGACTAGTTATTTTAAAAGCTTTTTTATTCATAGCTATGTGGCTATCTTGTAATTAATATTCTAGCTATTATAAAAGTTCAAGTAGGCCATAAGAGTAGTTTTGGCCTTTAGAACTAATCTTTTGATGCTCTCAAGTGCTGTGTATCTATTTCTGCCTCTTTTTTACAGGCAGCCTTTCAGTTCCTGATATTTACAAGGGTCTATGGGCAACAATCAGGCAAAGAGATTGGTGAATTTTGTTTGCTACTCAGAGTAATAGTGGCTGGAGGGATAGCTCAGTGTGTTCTGTCAGTTTACTTTCCCAGGATCCCTAGCTGTGCACTTCCAGCCATGGCTTGGGAGGTGTTGGAGACCTGGATGTATGGGGTCTATTTCTTTACAACCAACTACGGTGGGCTCCTCCTCTTCCCTGGGAAAAAAGTCACTGATATCCGTGGGAGAAGGAGCTGTTTCACTTACTGTTCCTCCACATCTCAGAAGGTTGTGTTCATCTTGTACTTATGCCATTTCCTTTCCAGGAGTGAGCAGAACACAAGCACCTAATGGAGAGACATCTCCTACTTGAGGATAGGTCTGAACTGGCTTCTCCTTAGTGGGTCTAGTACCCTGATTTTCCCCCCCCCCCTTTTTTTTTTGGAAATGTCACAGTGGCCATAGTTTGCACAGCAGAGGGTCAGCGATGGTAATGAGGGGCATGGACAGAGATGTAGAACAAGCCCCAGTTCATTCAAGAACCACAGGCAGAAGGATGCCCTGATAACTCAGGTAAGGGTGTAAGTATGTTATGTCCTAGTGCAGTGGCTCTCAACCTTTCCAGGCTGCTGTATCCCTTTTAGTAGTCTTTGTCTTGCGTACCCTCAGGTTTCACCTTACTTAAAAAGTACTTGCTCACAAAATCAGACAAATACAAACAAGTGTGTCAGCACACTATTATTGAAAAATTGCTTACTTTCTCATTTTTACCATACAATTATAAAATAATTCAATATTGTGCTTGCATTTCAGTATATACTATATAGAGCTGTATAAACAAGTAATTGTCTGTATGAAATTTTAGTTTGTACGGATTTCACTAGTTCTTTTTATGTAACCTGTTGTAAAACTAGGCAAATATCTAGATAAGTTGATCTACCTCCTGGAACACCTCTGCGTACATCCAGGGATCCACGTACCCCTGGTCGAGAACCACTGTTGTAGTGGTTCTCCACTAATCTCCAGGCAAGGAATGAATGGATGAATGTGTTCCTTGTAGTAGTGGGACTCTGAAAGTGATTATGACAGTTTCTGTACCTTCACTTATTTCAATACCTCCTTTCTTTAATAAGAAAGACCTTACCATTCCCTGTGCTCTGGCTTCTGCCTCTAATCCTGGGTATCAGGGAGAGGATAGGGCTTCTCTTTGAAAGAAAGGAGTGCCTTGAAAAGTTGGCACCATCATAGGCACTGATCCTTTGAAGATTGAAGCACTTAGGATTAACTCTGAATTCTATAGGATCTAGGGCCCTCTCAGCAGATTGTCTTCCAGTGTATATTCAGTTATTTATGTTGACTTCAGTAAGAAAAGGAAGACTTTTTACTACTTGTTATGCTGTCACTTGTGCAGAAATACAGGTGCATTGAGTGAATTGGATTCGTTTCTGGCTCACATCAGCATAATTGATAATTTCATTAGTGGGCCATCTATATAACCACTATGTCTTTGTTTACATCCCATAATGGGCTATAGGTTTTCACAGTTATTACTTGGAATCTACTTTGATGGCACATGTAAATGAGGATGGCATTTATAGAAGGTGATACCAGAAATAAAGCTAGGTCTTGACCGAAGGTTGAGTTAATAGGACTGGCAATTCAAGTAGAAAAATCCTTTATTTGTAAACCGTAAACTCCATGTGAAAACTAAACCCACATATACAAAATCCATAGTGCAACTCGTAACAGATTTTCAGAGTAGAACTTCACTGTAAGAAGTAATATGTTTGACCATAATTGACTTTATGCCCAGATAATTCTTCCTAATACCAGATGCTCATAGTACTATATGAAAGAGCTCTGTGACTGAACCTGGAGCAGAGGATTAGAATGTTTATACGTTTATCTGCTTCTGTAGCTATATAACCCTGGCTATACAGTGCCACTCTGATTTCCAGCAGTTGTAATTGTCTTTTTTTTCCCCAGACACTTATTACTAAGTTTAGTTCCCCAAGTGCATGTAAACATTCCATAGCGTATGTATACCCAATACACTGGAGTTAAACTTTGGCCAGCAGTACCACTAGGTGACATACACCCTGATGTGCCAAGCTGAGGGCATAAAAAGAGCATGGCTGCTGCCTCCCTATCTCTTCCTCCCAACTGCCAGTGGTTAGACTTGAAACTTCCTTGTTGCTGTTTAGCTTTGGTTCCCCAGCCTCTATAAAGAGTGTCTTATTGTATATAGGTGTAGTTACTATGTGTTTCAAGATCTGATGGATTGAAGATGGAAAAAATCCCCAGGGTTTAAACAATGTGCCACTTGCAGCGTTCTGATTGCTATCACAAATAAACACAAAAGCTGTTTATTTAGTTCCTCTAGATGAGGGACAAATGCTCGATTTTTGTAACTTCGTGTCTACCAGAAAAAAGAGAGCAGGGATTTCTGCCTCAAAGTCCACCTTCTGGAGGAGTGATGTGTCCCTCTTAGGAACCGGACCCTGATCACAAGAGAACAGACTCTTTGTCCACAAAGACTGTCCCTTCGGCTCTGAGGCCTAAATCCAGAGAGATATTCTGCTCCTCATTATTCCCCAGCGGCCTCTTTGAAATGCTCCAAGCATTTGTTGTCAGAGTTTGACACAGTTGAAGCCCTGCACGGTGCCTCACAGAAAAGCATCTAGACAGTCTTCTGATGCTAAGTCAGGGTTTGGTCACAGGTTAGAAAGAACTACACCTCTACCCCAATATAAAGCGACCCAATATAACACTAATTCGGATATAACGCAGTAAAGCAGTGCTCCGGGGGGGCGGGGCTGCGCACTCCGGTGGATCAAAGCAAATTCGATATAACACGGTAAGATTTTTTGGCTCCCGAGGACAGCGTTACCTTGAGGTAGAGGTGTATATATGAAACAGACGGGGTGGGGAGGAGGAAGGCACTCTCCACCAAGGTCTGTGGTGATGTCCTACCATCCTGTGTTCAAGGAAGAATAATGCTGGGTTTTCTTGAAGTGTGTTACCCATGACCTTGTTTGGGGCTCCATCTTGTATATCATTCTCTGACTTGTAGGTGTCTGACACTTGAATCTAAATCCACTACTTGATATTGGAAAGAAGAAATATTGTCTTCTTTGAATTTCAGGGGCTTCGTTGGTTTGGAGGGAGGTCTCCATTGTTTTACCTCTCTTCCAGAGCCTCCCTTCACTTCTGTGAGAAGTGGAAAGAAAAGAGGTCTCTACTGCTCCTCTCACCCCCCCCAACCCCTCCATTTTTGGGTCTTTCTCTCCTGTGATTAACTCCTGTACTGTTGTTTTGAGGCCCTTCTAGAATAGAGATCTTGATCACATTTAAGTTCACACAGTTGTAAATGTCACATAGGGTGAACAATGAGCAGGAACCAATGTTTGTCGTAGAACAAATATTTGGAATGTTTGTTGAGTACAAAATACAAATAAACATTTGTTCCTGGTCATAGTTTACTCTGTGGTTGAATTTCCAGTTGACTTAATTAGCAAATGAATAACTAGAGTTACAAAACCAAAGCCTTCAAGCCAGATTCAAAGTGCTGGGGAATTTGACCGCTTTTATAGCTGACAACTTCCAGAAATTGGACAATTTTTTAAAGACTTTGTACATGGTACAAGTCATTGGTTGGGTTGTTTGACTCCTACCACATTAGTTTGCCTATGGTGGGTGTGACAGTCTATACCCCTATGTTCACCCCTTTTACAGGACTATGATCAATTTTGTACAAAGTAGGCTTCTGAGGTAACATTTGGAAGCTCATAATTTGCTGAACATTATGGTCCTGGTAAAATATGCAGTGTTGCCACACAAGTAAAGGTAAAAGATTCCTCTGTATGGTATTACTAAGATATGTTTCAAGTCTGGGAGAGCAGTCACAAATCAGTTCCCCAGAGACACAGAGCTAGTCAACACCTCAGCCAGAGGTCAACAAAATGACACAACCTGGTTAAGTGGCCATTCCTGGGCAGGCAAGAGATGTGGGTGAAAATCTAAATATTGACAAATGACTTGGGGTGCCCGTCCACACCAACTTTGTCTCTTGAGGCCCAGCTGGAGATGATTCTCAAAGATGAGCTATAAGAAGGGGGGAGCAGATGTCCCAAATTCTTTCCTTCGCATGGCACTGATGTAGTTGGCGTCACAAGTTATTTATGTACCAGATGCGCTAAAGATTCGTATGTACCTTCATGCTTCAACCACCATTCCAGAGGACCTGGAATACCTTGTAACACTGGCTACAAAAGTGCCATGCAAACGCCTGTGCTCACTTTCAGGTGACATTGTAAATAAGCAGACAGCATTATCTCCCATAAATGTAAACTAACTTGTTTGTCTTAGCGATTGGCTGAATAAGTAGGACTGAGTGGACGTGTAGGCTCTAAAGTTTACATTGTTTTTGAGTGTAAGTATGTAATTTAAAAAAAACCTACATTTGTAAGTTGCACTTACATAATAGAGATTGCTCTACAGTACTTGTATAAGGTGAATTAAAAAATGCTATTGTTTCTTACAGTGCAAATATTTATAATAAAATGTAAAGTGAGAACTGTACACTTCATATTTTGTGTTGTAATTGAAATCAATATTTTGAAAATGTAGAAAACGTCCAAAATATTTAATAACTTCCAACTGGTATTCTATTAACAGTGTGATTAAAACTGTGATTAATTTTTTTAGTTAATCTCCTGAGTTAACTGTGATGGACAGCCGTAATCTAAATCTGTGTTCGGATTGAAGTGTTTCGTAAATTCAGTTTGGGATAACTGGATTTGTGCATATCATTTTCTATTAATAAAATGATTTTGAGTTTGTGTTGTCCATGAGAGAGCTGGGCAGTACAAGACACACATTTTATTAAAAGGAAATGAAGAGGAAATTGAACTTTCATATTTCATGGTGCAATTGTGATGACAGAAAGCAATATTCGTTGACAGAAAGTATAGAACGGGGTAGGCAACTTATGGCACATGTGTCAAAGGTGACACATGAGCTGATTTTCAGTGGAATTCACACTGCCTGGGTCCTGGCCACCGGTCCAGGGGGCTCTGCATTTTAATTTAATTTTAAATGAAGCTTCTTAAACATTTTAAAAAACTTATTTACTTTACATAAAATAGTTTAGTTATATATGATACTTATAGAAAGAGAACTTCTAAAAACGTTAATATGTATTATTGGCACGCAAAACCTTAAATTAGAGTGACTAAATGAAGACTTAGCACACCACTTGTGAAAGGTTGCCGACCCCTGGTATAGACCCTTGGATCTTAAGAACAATGAAAAATCAATCAGGTTCTTAAAAGAAGAATTTTAATTAAAGAAAAGGTAAAAGAATCACCTCTGTAAAATCAGGATGGTAAGTACTTTGCAGAATAACAAAAGATTAAAAAACACAGAGGATTTCCCCTCTGGGCAAAACTTTAAAGTTACAAAAACAGGGATAAACCTCCCTCTTAGCACAGGGAAAAGTCATAAAAACAAAAGAGAACCTAATGCATTTCTTTGCTTTTACTAACTATTTCTGCAATATTAGATGCTTAGCTTAGATATGGCTTAGGGAGATATATTTTCCCTGCCCCTGGTTCCTTGTTGACTCTGGGAGATGCAGACAAAAAACCTTCCCCCACAGATTTGAAAGTATCTTCTCCCCTTATGGGTCCTTCTGGTCAGGTGCCACCCAGGTTATCTGGGCTTCTTAACCCTTTACAGGTAAAAGAGGAATTCACCCTTTACAGGGTAAAGAGGGATTTTATGCTACCCTTAGTTATGTTTGACAGGCCATGTGCAAAAGGTTGCCATCCCTGTCCTAGGGCCTAGTTTTCAGAGGCACTGAGCTTGAGTTAGAACTGCAGGTGGTCTATGAAAATCTGGCCCGGAGTGTTTCAAGTGGAGCATCCAAAAGCTGATGCCCCCAAATTAGTGGTTATCCTTCTGAAAATGAAGGTCTGAACTTTCTCTCTCCCTCTGGCAAATCCTATGGGACTGAGGAGGCAGTTCCAATGCCTGCGCTCCACCAGGATGATGGTATTCTAGGAGAGGTGCAAGGAGGGATAATTTACAATTTTCTGTGCTTGCTTTTCTGAAAATGGCACACCTTTTTAGAAAATGAAAAAGCGAAATTGATTACTGTGACAGAAATGTTAGTTTTACGTTTCTAAGACTCTAGTGTGAAAAAGTAAAATCTTAAAATAATTATAATCTACAAAAGAACTTGACAAAGGTCCTTGAGCTCTCTTTATAAAGCCCCTTTTCAGAGGCCACTCTCCCAAGAACATTTTTAAGAAGTGGAATCTCTTACAGCAAGGAGTGATAATAGAGTGGGTTCCTCTTCATTACCAAGGGAGGGGTTTTTACTGTACATATTTCCTAGTCTTCTCCCCCCCACCCCCCCCAAAAAAAGGCAGTTGGAGATCAGCTGCTTTACTCACAAACTCAAGTTTCATATGTCGCATCTATAATTTCATCCCTTGAAAAAGACATGATTTACAGTCCTTGACATGAAGGATACATATTTTCATGTGGACATTCACCCCACTTACCAATGTGCTGTCAGGTTCATAGTTGGCTTTGACCACTTTCAGTACAGAATACTCCCTTTCTGCATTGTTGCCTCCCCCAGGGATAGCAGCCTGCTTTTAGTCTTCTCCCTACATTGACAGTTGGCTCCTTGTTGCTGGGTAATGCCGAGAGTCCAGGTGTTGACTTAGACAATGCTACAACTCCTTTTCTTTCTGGACGGTCAGCACAAACACAGAAAAATTCATTCACACTCCTGCACAGACTGTGGACTTCCTTGGGGCATCCTTAAATTTCATTGTGGCAAGGCTTACTTGCGGAGAGACAGGTTTCAGGCTATGAGTGTATCCTATGTGGCCTTATGCACTTACGCTGCATCTTTTGCAAGACTCCATCTTTGTTGCCTACAAGTGTGGCTTCAAACTGTACTTGTCAAAATGACACTGCAATCAATGTTTTAGGACTATGAGCAGTTCGGAGGAGTTGCAAAACCTTTCTCCTGTTCACTCAAGATCACCTGCCCTTATGATGTCAGACAACATTATGACTGTCTTTTACATCAGCTAACAGGGAAGAGCAAGATCTGCCCCCCTGGCCTCTTTGGAACTGGTACATCGGCAATCCAATCACCCTGTTGGCAGTCTACCTCCCAGGAAACCAGAATGTGCTGGTAGACATTTGCAGTTGATCATGAGAGGCAACTTCGTAACTCTGTGGTAAACAATATTTTTGCTTTATGGGGGACTCCCACCGGGGACTTGTTCGCCTTCTAAACAAATGGGGAAGTGCAATGTATACGGTTCCAGAGGAGCCGTGGGTTGCTCCACACACAGGGGTGATGCTCTATTTCTTCCATGGTCCAATCATCTGAACTATGCCTTCCCTCAACTACCGCTCCTGCCCCAAGTTTTGACCAAGATTCTACGGGAGAAGGCCCGAGTTACTTATTGCCCCTAAGTGGCTCTGACAGTCTTGTTTCCCTGAACCTCCGATGCATATCACCTTGTTATTCCTACATTTCCTGATGCTCTGAATCAGAGGAATGGCAAGATTAGGCATCCCAACCCATGGCCGCTTCATCTCAGAGTCTGGTTTTTGGATGGGCATTGTCCTTGGAGCAATCATGTTCTGAAGCTGTACAGGACACTCTTTCTGTATAGGAAGGATTCCACTAGTAAATGGCCCTTAGTCAAGTGGAAGCATTTCTTTATCTGGGAGCATCAAAGACACATTTCTTCAGAAGCCACAGACATTCTATGAAGACAGCAGGTTTGCCTGTTAGTTCCTTACAGGCCCACTTGGCAGCATTCAGTGCATACCATCAGTCTTCACTGGGCTGCTTGATCTTCCAACTCCCTTTGACTGGCCAATTCTAGAAAGGCCTAATCAGAACCTTTTGTCTTTATTTAAAAAAACAAAAAAACGCCTACTCAATGAGACTTGAACCTTGGTTTGTCAGTATTCACCAAGCCTCTTTTTGAGCCATTAGCTTCTTGCTATGTGCCTTTCTTACCCAGGAAGGTCGCATTTCTGGTCGCTTTCCCCTCAGCTAGGAGGGTTGGTGAGCTTGGGGTATTTAATGCAGATCCTCCTTACGCTACATTCCTTACACTACATTACATATACACCTTATATACATCCCCAAAATAGTCTGAGTTTCAACTGAACCATTGTATCCACTCTACCTCTGTTCTTCCCAAAACCGCAGAAGAAAGGAGGCTCCATTCCCTTAAACATGTGGTGGGTGTTAGCCTTTTACCTGCAGAAAATGCAAACAGTCTGGAAATCCCCTAGAGTATTTGTTGCCATAGTCGCAGGGGGCAGAGATCAGAGCTATCTTCTCTCAGAGAGTCTCAAAATGGGGCTTAAGCTGTATTTTGCTGTATCAGCTGTCTAATCTTTTCCCTCCTCTTGGGGTAAGAGCTTATTCCACAAGAGTTCAAGCAACATCTATAGCATCGCTTCAAGAGGTGCCCCTAGTTGATATTTGTAAGGCAACTACGTGGATCTCAGTCCACACTTTTGCTAGACATTGTATTGATACAGGACTCCCCTGATGATGCATCTTTTGGAATGGCAGTCCTTCGTTTGGCTTTGCTATATCCAACCTAGCACCCTTCTATCCTATTGGAGTATTGCTTGTCAGTCACTCATGGTGGAATACACCTAGGGACTAGCAGTTGAAGAGAAAGCTAGTTACCTTATACTAACTGGTGGTTTTTGAAATATGTGGTCCTTGTCGGTATTCCACTCTTCCCCTCTGCTTTGGGTTTTCTGATTCATGGTGGAGAAGGAACTAGAGAGATGGTCAGTCTACTCTACCCTTTATCTCTTTAGTTTGGAGGCATGAGGTGAGTCTGGGCATGTGTGGACTAATGGACATTGCTTTCAAAATTCTCCAGCTCTGAGTGTATGGACCACATGCATGCTCACAGTGAAATACAGATAGAGACAACATACCTCGAAGAATCTCCAGTTGTTGTAAGTAACTTTCTCGTATTGTTTTTAAAGAAATAATGGAATAAAGAAGGAAAATGAAAAACAATATCTTTTTGCGGAATACTTGAATAATTATTCAGCTTTTTCTGCTGTATATGTTCTCTCCTATCTAGAGAACTGTGGAACTACTGTACTACATATTTGTGAGTTGAATCCCTAATACAGTGTGTAACTTTGTCAGTGGTGCTTTTATATTGTACAGTGACACAGTTTTTCAAGTAAGTTGTAAGTTTTGGCCAGGAGAATAGTCCTCATTAAGGAGTAGGTACTTAACTCATGCAGCTGAAACTTACTCTTCCAGATCTATCTGTATGCAAAAAAGCACTTTTAAAATATTTCTTTTGGGGTAGAGGGGGTGTCTTTCACCCAAGCTGTTTGAAAAGCTGCAGTGCTGCCTTGATTGCTTACCTTGAACTGTATGAGATCAGTTGGATGGTTCAGTGTAATCAAAGCACCCTGTTGCACCAGGTTGAGTGCTGCTTCATTCTGGCAATGAACTTGCTCAGTTTGAGGACCATGGCTGACAACTCAGCTCCTCAAACCCTAAAACTTTTTGCCTCAAGAGTAAAGTTTACCTGAAATGGAGCTTTCTCAAAGGCCAGTCTGAGACTGTGGAACAAGCTCTCACAAGAGTTAAAGGGTATCACATACTTCTACACCTTCCAAACATCAAAGTAAACATTCTACCAAACCAAAAGACTACACTGAACAAGCAGTTCTGCCTGGAGGAGAGGAGGATGCAAGAGAACAGCCTAACATGATGGATGTTAGTCACACCGTTTAAGGCAGTTGGATACCGTGGTAGTGGTGGGGTGGTATAAGAACCTACATGGAATAGTGTAGTATGTGAAGTATTGGTATTAAAACTGCCATCCATATCTTTTGCCTTTTTCATGTGGGTCTGGGTGCAACCAATGTCACCACTGTCTTCTGGGCATAGTTAATGCTCTTGGTCTCCTCAGCTGGCCAAACAGTTTCAGCAGTTTGAATGGCAGCAGGGTGATAGTAAGGGCTACAGTGGCTGCTACTTGGTCTCTGAACCTGGAGAGTTGTCCTTATCAAATACATCTGTTAGGAAGAGGAGAAACAGGACGGCAACTCCATGTAAAGAATAGATGTTTTCAATTACATGATGTTGGCTTAGTTACATTTTGAGTGGGTGATGGAACCTGTAAGGGTTGTAGCAAAGATGTAGGCCAGAAACCCACGTTCAGTAAAGGTTCTGTGCCCTTGCACCTTACTTTACATAAACTGGTGAAGCCACTTCAAATAACTGTCACTGCTGCCTGGTTTCAGAGGCGATTGAGACAATATATTGCATGTCAGTGACTAGAGTGAAACCCAGTCAATCACATGGTATTGCACCCTCAGAACCCTGTGCTTTGGTACTAAGATTGATTTAGTGGGAGAGATTTACGAGTGAATGCCTGGAACTCTTTGAATTATGGATTACCAGACCTTAAATGGCAAAAGGTAGCTAGAGCTCTGAAGTGCAGGGGAGTCTGTCAAGATCTGGTGAAGTTTCTTCCCTAGGACAATCACCAAAAAGCTGTGTATGAGGTCGTGATATTAGGTGTGGGAGCCTTTTGTGTATGTGACTTGATACGAAAGCCATCGTACCATAAATGTCTGCCTGGCTGCTATTCTCTGGGTTTCATGAAGAATTCTAGAAAAAGTTTGAGGGAAGAGCTTTGTCCTGGGAAGAGCCTCTTTGGGGAACAGATGAGGGGTCTCAAGGTGAAAACCACTGTCATCTTGGATTTTTGTCCTGTCTCTTTAATACCCGCTGCAAAGAAGAGAAGAGAGAGGCTTCATATGGAAAATAGCTTTCACATCAGTGGCTGATAGGCAACAAGGCTTCTAGCAGCCTATGTACAGGAGCTCAACGTCATCACCATAAGAAGCTTGAAGGCTCCTAAGCTCCCTTTCTGCAAGCACCAAACTATGAATTTATAGCCAAACAACCTCTACTAGGAGCATGCCTATGCCTACTTGTCAAACAGAGTAGGAGCTTTCTATCCCTATGCCCTTAAAAGAATCCACATGCTTGGGGCACGGTGCAATCTTCCCTGTGCGTCCTATAACTCTTTCCCCCCACCCCTCCATCATGTTCCTGGATGCTTTGGATACGTGGTCCTTAACATTGTTTAAATCCACCAAATCCAGTTTTCAGAAAACTCCCCAATTGCCCTTTATTTCTCAGAATGGCTGGCCTTAAATTGGAAGTCCATATCAAGGCACACTATTGGAAGAGCAATACTGGGATTTTTTCCATCTGACACATATAGTGTAGCCATATGGTTCTTACTCGATATGCTTATCAAATGGTGGTGTTTAGATGAGCTTTGAATGAGGAATCTCACCTTAAGAGTTTAATTCCTGTGGAATCTCTTTTCTGAAGCAGTGGAAACTAATATATCCTGCTTCCTAAAATTTTATTTCCTTCAGAATATACCATATGTGAGTTAGCTAAACTTAGTGAGGCAGGGGGTGAAAGAGTATTGTATTTTTGGATACATCCTGTTTAATCTTGATATTGCTGGGAGGTATTTTAAGTCTACACATAGGGAATGAGTAAGTGTGTTGTTTTGTGGCATTGCCCTTATCCCTCAAGCAACTGACTTTACAGAAGTGAGAATCTTGCACAGATGTTATATGTAGAGGGAGAGCTTACTTTGTTTCTCTGAAGATACCCTCTTGTAGGGTTCTCACTGGCCCACCTCCCTCCCTTCAGAAAAGAAATTTCCAAAGGCAGGGGTAAAGCTCAGAGAGTTGTTCCAGATTGCTAGTTGAGGTGAGGAAAGGGGAAGGTGGAGGGATGACTGCAAGTCCAACACACTAATGCTGTCCTTGAAGACCAAATAACCTTAGGATACTTGTCTGTCTTGAACTAGGGAGGGGAGTATCGTTACAAGATACCTTCAGAAAAACAGTTTTTCAAAAGGGCCAGGGAAACAAAAACAACCACCTCTTCTTTCATCCTTCAATAAAAATAAGGTTTTAGAAGTTAGGATTGGCTATCAACCTGTCCATGCCTCGAAAAGGGTAAAAGTGGATGTTTTGCCTGATGGTTGGTTGTTTTACTGACAACCGACTTGTTTCATGTCTTCATGCCTGAGAAATTAGGAATGATCAAGACCATCATGTCCGTAGTGGAGCTTTGATGGATTATAGCAACAGGCTGTATAGGAGTGCTCATCTGTGTGTGCTGGCCACTGAAGCAAGAGCATGTGCAACTAAGTTAACTGTTGCAGATCTGCTTGATATTCCATTACTTTTTCTGGGATTTGGGAGCCTTTTGTTTAGTATTCTGTTTTAGCATTGTTTTTTACAAAACTCCTTTAAATATCTGCTGCTTTGACTTTTGATAAGCCTGTACATGAACAACAATATTAATTTGTGATTAACAGTTTCATGTTAATTTCTTTAGCTGAAATCATCCATAGGATTTTTAGGTAACACTTCAGAAAGATAAACTGTCCCAAAGACTTAGGTCTTACAAGTTAAGGGTGTGCATCTATTATTTTCCTTGATATGCAGGAATTCCTGTTATGTATGGATGAGTACACGCTTCTCGTGCACTTGATCTTGAAGGACAGATGTATTGCCTTGCAGGACTTAATGTATGAATTGAGTTTTGACATGCAGCTTGTGTCCCTCTATGTATTGCATGCTTACTGAAGGCTTACTTACAGTGGAAAATGTTCCAAGGTTTCCACTTGTCACTGGCTCCCAATGTTGCCAAGACTGTGAACCTATGTGTGAAATATTCTCATTAGCGTTAAATTTATACAGTGATACTTGCTTTAAAAACTGTTAATTTAAATATCGCTGGTCAGGAAGGTATCTTAAAATGCTGTCAGAAATGAGTCTGCATGCCTCGGGAGTCAGCAGTAGAGACTTTCCAGGTTAAATGTTTGTTTAAAATTGAGATTCATAACGACTGGTTACTGGCTCTTTGGTCTTAGTTGATCTCAGTCCTGTTCTTAGTAGTTAGGTATCCATAGGACAATTGGCATTCTCAGTAGGAAGACTAAAGATTGTAGCGTCACTGAGACAGAACAATTTTTTTCTAGGGATGATTTGTTCATGATGTGTGTTGAATCACACTGGAGTAGATTAGAGAAGATTAAACTGCTTTTTGATTTCTTGACCTATAAAGTTTAGTCTCCAGGTCCATCTTCACAATCAGTTTCACTTTAAAAATAAAAAAAATTTTCAGGTTAGATCTTGGCTGGTTTTCTGAAAGAAGGATTGCAAACTGCAAAACAAGGGTTTAGACTAGAGTGATTTCAGAGATAGATCGATGGGGCAATCTGCTTGTAAGAGGATAAGGAAGAAAAAAAATGGCAATACAATTTTTAAGTGGGTTGAACGTTGGTATTTATTTTGTATCCTGAATTAATCATGACTGTAGAAAAAATTTAAGTCTCCCAGAAATGTGAGCTTGTTGATAAAACACTGTTACCAAAGGACCACCCTGAAACTCAGCCAGCAGAAGCAGAGATGAGCAGCTGCAGAATGTATGGCAGGTGGGTATACCAAAGCTGGGACCTCCCTCCTCTCCAGCACTTTGAGACTCAGAATTGTGCATGGGAGAGCACCCTGCCCCAACACAGAGCCCATGCCATGTGAGCATAGGGACAAAGACGGTTGAGAGGAACTGCCCAGAAACTCCACCAGCAGGAGTGACAGGTAGCTGTATTGTACCTTTTCCAGTCTTTTCCCAGGACATTTTCTCCCCTTTATTGATTGGCTGTTTTGCTTTAACTGTTCCCAAAACACACACACCATCATCACCTCCCTCCCCCCCACTTCTTTTTGTTTAGCTAATTGCTGTTCAACAAACCAACAAAAAGCATAGCACTGTCATGAAGTTTGTAAACAATCATTTATTCTTCTTATGTTATAGCCCTTTCTCCTCAATTCTTTGTCCCTTGTGTATTTAGATTGCAAGCTTATTTGGTCAGAGACTACTTTTTATTCTGTTTCTAGAGTGCCTAGCACAATGGGATGCTGGTCTTGTTTGGGATTCCTGGGCAGTACTGTAATACTACAGCTTAACTGCTGCACATTATGTTGGTGGTGCAGGATAGACCTTCCACACGTGGGTCACAAATATGCAGTATCTGGACTAAAGAGGGGAATGGCTCTTGTGTTCAAAAATATTAAAATGCTTGCTAAGATCTAAGATGCCTCACTTCAGTGATGCATTAGGTTTAGAACTCCTTTTTAATAGCAGATATTTCTTATATACACACCTTTTTGCTCTTGTACTCATAACTGTTTCTGTGTCTTTGGCTTTTGACAAAATTGTCAAATGCAGAATGACTGGATAAGTAGGAGGAATAAAGGGTAGTGAAGTATGGAAAAATGAATAATTAAAACATGTTTATAGTGTAAGATTCCATTATCAAATTCCTTAATCATGTTGCTCTGTTTGAAGGCTCATAGCTTTAAAGTCCAGAGGGGACCATCATGATCATCTAGTCTGACCTGCACATCACAGGCTACAGAACTTCACCCACCCGCTCCTGTAACAGGCCCATAACCTTGGCTGAGTTACTGAAGTTCTCAAATTTTGGCTTAAAGACTTCCAGTTACAGAGAATCCACCATTTACTGTAGTTCAAACCAGCAAGTAACCTGTGCCCACTGCTTTAGAGGAAGGTGAACAAACCCCAGGGTTTCTGGCAGTCTGATGTGAGGGAAAATTCCTTCCCAATCCCAAATACTGTTATCAGTTAGATCCAGGGCATGTGGACAAGACCCACCAGCCACATGGGAAAGTGTTCTCTGTAGTAACTTAGAACCCTCCTCATCTCTGGCTATTGGAGATATTTGCTACTCAGAGTCATGGATGGGCCACATTCTAGTGTCGGCAACCTCTTCATACCATCACTGTCATAAACTTACCAAACTCAGTTTTGAAGCCAGTTAGCAGATGCAAAACCTACTTCCCTTGGAATGCTGTTTCAGAACTTGACTTCTGGAATGGTTAGAAACCTTCCATCTAATTTCAAATCTAAACTTTTTGATGGCCAGCTTGTATCCCATTTGTTATTGTGCCAGCAATGGCCCTTACCTTAAATAACTCCTCCTCCTCCCTCCCCGGTGTTTGTCCTTCTAATGTATTTACAGAGTGTTGTCATATGTCTCTTCCACCTTTTGTTTTGTTAGGCTAAACATGTCAATCTCCTTAAGTCTTCTCTTTTAAGATAGGTTCTCCATTCCTCCCATCATCCTAATAGCCCTTTTCTGCACCTGTTCCAGTTTAAATTCTTCTTTCTTAAACAGGGGAGACTAGAATTGCATACAGTATTCTAGATGACGTATTCCCAGTTTCTTGTCTAACGGTAATAATTAGAGCTGTCAATTAATCTCTAAGTTAATGCCTGAAAACAAAATTCACACATTTTTAACTTGTTAATCGCAGACCTCTGCGTGGGGAGGGAGGCATTGGCAGTGGGGGAGCTGAAGCCCCAGCCTGCAGCTCCGCAGGGGGCTGAAGCCCAGAGCCCGCAGCCTGGAGCTTATATTTGAAAATATAGAAAACATCCAAAAATATTTAAATAAATGGTGTTCTAGTATTGTTTAACAGTGTGATGAATAACAATTGATTTTTTTTAAATCTCGTGATTCATCGTGAATAACTTTTTAAATCGCTTGACAGTCCTAGTAATAACACTTCCCTAGCTCTACTGGGAATATATCACCTGATGCTTCCTAGGATTGCAGGTTTTTTTTTTTTTTTTTTTTTTCATGGCTGCATCACATTTGCAGCTGAGTCATCCTGTGATCAATCAGTACATCTAGGTCTTTCTCCTCCTCTGTCACTTCCAATTGTAAATCCCCAGTTTATAGCAAAAATTCTTCTTCTTGTTCCTTACGTGCATAACCTGGCACTTCGCACTACTGAACAGTTCTGTTGTTCTAGTTTTCGAAATCATCCAGATCTTCTTGTATGCTGTATTCGCAAAATGTCCAAACTTTGTTCTCCACAAATTATTAGCACAAACCCACTTTCATGCCTAAATCAATAATGAAGATGTTAAGTAAGATTTGATCCAAGACTGGTCTTTGAGGAGCTTCACTAGTAACCTCCTTTGAGCCTGACGGTTCGCTTTTCAACATGATCGGTTATAATCTCCTCTTTAACTAGTTCCTTACCCACCTTTCAATTCTCATATTAATTAATCCCTGGGTTCAGTCACAGAGATCCCCTTGGGACTGTCACCTGCCGTGCTGAGATTACCTTGAGCCCGTTTTCCCTGCTAGTTTGGGATTCCAGAACCCTGTCTTGTTGAGCCAGACACGTTAGCCTGCTGCAACACAGACCCAGGGTCTGGTCCACACCCGCAAAGCTGCAGAATTAACTGAAAACATCTCATCAGGTTACCTAGCACCAGCACCCAGACATCCAGCCCCTAATGGGATCCAAGCCCCAAATAAATCCATTTTACTCTATATAAATCTTATACCGGGTAAACTCATAAATTGTTCACCCTCTATATCACTGATCTGCACAACTGTTTGCTCCTCCAGGTATTAATCACTTACTCTGGGTTCATTAATAAACAAAAGTGATGTTAAGTATAAAAAGTAGGATTTAAGTCAGGGGTTCTCCAACTGGGGGTTGGGACCCCTCAGGGGGTCGTGAGGTTATTACATGGGGTGTCGCGAGCTGTCAGCCTCCACCCTGAGCCCCACTTTGCCTCTAGCATTTATAATGGTGTTAAATATATAAAAATGTGTTTTTAATTTATGAGGGACGGGGGTTGCACTCAGAGGCTTGCTATATGAAAGGGGTCACCAGTACAAAAGTTTGAGAACCACTGATTTAAGTGATTTCAAGTAATAACAGAAAGAACAAAGTACGTCACTGAGCAAAATAAAGCAAAAACACGCAAGTCTAAGCCTAATACATTAAGAAACTGATTACAGGTAAAATCTCACCCTCAGAGATGTTCCAATAAGCTTCTTTCACAGGCTAGATGCCTTCCCAGTCTGGGCCCAATCCTTTCACCTGGTACAGTCCTTGTTAGTTCCAGCAGATATCTTAGGTGTTAAGCAGGTGCTTTCTCATGACTGGCCTCCCTTTGTCCTGCTCCACCCCCTTTTATGGCTTTGGCACAAGGCAGAAATCTTTTCTCTCTCTGGGTCCCCACCTTTCCTTCTAAATGGAAAAGTACCAGATTTAAGATGGATTTTATTATCAGGTGACATGATCAGATGTCACTAAGACCCCAGCCTCCATTCTTCCACACATACACAGGAAGGTTTGCAAGTAAACAGAGCCATTTACAGTTCATTGATTCTGAAGCTCCCTTAATGGCTTCCACTTAATGTTTACATCAGTAATACAAGTTTATATCTTACCCTCCTAACTTCAGACATAGAAATAATACATGCAAGCAAATAGGATGAACACTCAGTAGATTATAAGCTTTGTAATGACACTTTACATCATATTCACATTTATAAGCATATTTTCATAAAGCCTATAGAATGCAACATCACAACCTGTGATCTCCAATTTAACTAAATGTCCTGTGTGGAACTGTATCAATTGCTTTACTGAAACCCAAGTAGATTCCATATACTGTCTTTCTGTAAGTGAACACTTCAGTCTCCCTGGTCATTCTATTACAGATTTAAGTCACTATTATTGAACAAAAAAACTTCAGAAACAGACTTCAAAGAGAAACAGCAGAACTAAAATTCATTTGCAAATTCAACACCATTAATCTGGGCTTGAATAGGGACTGGGAGTGGCTGGCTCATTACAGAAGCAGCTTTTCCTCTCCTGGAATTGACATCTCCTCATCTATTATTGGGAGTGGACTACATCCACCCTGATTGAATTGGCCCTGTCAACACTGGTTCTCCACTTGCGAAGTAACTCCCTTCTCTCCATGTGTCAGTATATAATACCTGCATCTGTAACTTTCACTGTATGCATCTGAAGAAGTGAGGTTTTTACCCATGAAAGCTTACGCCCAAATAAATCTGTTAATCTTTAAGTTGCCACCAGACTCCTTGTTGTCTTTCTGTTGTCTACAAAATCAGCTGTCCTCTCAAAGAAAGAGATCAGGTTGGTCTGTCACAATCTACCTTTTGTAAAATCATATTGTATTTTATCCCAATTACTGTTTACCTCTGTCTTTAAGTACCCCCTTTCAAAATCTGTTCTAAGACCTTGCATATAATTGAAGTCAAGTTTACAGGTCGGTAGTTTCCTGGGTCACTGTTTTTCCTTTGGTTGCTGTTTGCAGTTCTCCAATCATAAGGTACAACCCCAGATGTTACAGATTCATTAAAAATCTTTGCCACTGCCCCTAAGTGTCTCATTACCCTTACTAAAAAACTGAAGCAAAGTATTGGATTTTAGGTATTGGGTCATACCTAGACTGTCGTTAATCTTCACCCCTGTTCTTAGTGAGCAGCAGTCTCACTTCTCCCCCTCCCCCGTTTGCTTTTTATTTATGTAGTTAAAGACCCTTTTACTGTTGGTTTTAATTGCATTAGGTCCAACTCTGCTTGGCTTTTGACAGTTCTCACTTTTCCCCTATGATTTCTGATGTCCGAGAGGTAGCTTTCCTTGCTAATAGATCGCTTTTTCTATTCCTTGTAGGCTTTCTGCTTTCTCTTAACCTGTTTGAGAGGCTTATTCAACCAGTTTGGTCTGCGAGCCCTTCCCTACGGTTCTCCCCCCCACCCCCCCCCTTGTTTGGGATACAGGCTCCAGATAGTTTCTGCAACTTTGATGTAAATCCAAGAAGCCTCCTCTAAATTGAGATCTTTGAGTTCTTCAGTCCGGTCAACTTCCCTAACTAATTCCCTTAATTTTTTTTCAGTTTGCGCTTTTGAAATCAGGGACCCTACTTGCAGATCTATGTTTATCCTTCCATTTAGTTTGAACTGAATAGGTCATGATCACTTGAACCAAGGTTGTTCTCAATAATCAGCTCTTCTATGAGGTCCTCACTACTTAATAATACTAAATCTAAAATTGCATCACTTCTTGTTGGTTTGTTGACTGTTTATTTGGTGAAGATGTCTGGCTATCACATCCAGGAATGTCTGGTCCCTACCATTATTAGTAGCATTTGTCTTCCAATCTGTATCTGGGAAGTTAGTCTTCCATAATCACACAATTCCTGGTACTATTTATTTAATTAAAAATATTAGAGGTCTCTATCTGTATTCAGTTTCAATCTTGGGGGTCTATAGCAGACCTCAAGCACTGTCCCAGTGGAAACACTCTTCCCCAGAGTGATTTTGACCCAAATGGATTTTTTTTTTCTTTTACAGTCTACCTCATCATTAATATACAATGCTGTTTCAGCACCTTTACCTTTGTCTCATTTCGGAACTACACATATCCTTCAGTACCTGTATTCCTGTCAGATTACTATTCTACTATGTTTCTGTTTGGTTTCACTTCATGCAGCAGTAGTTCTAATTCCTTCATTTTGTTACCCAGGTTCCTCACAATGAACAGCCATTTTAGTTTGTGCTTTGTCTCACCCAGATTCCTCGCCAGATTAGGTACATTTTACTTCCAGTATTGCCTACTTGATTGTTACTGTCATTGATATTGGCACTATCTTTCCTCTTGTCCATTTGCCTACCCTCTGTTCCTTTCTCTGTTTTTGTATCCTCTTACTTGATTTTCTTCCTGCTTAATATTCGAATCTGGCATAGAGATTACATGAGCATCTCTCAATCATCTCTCCTGAATTCCTAGTTTAAAAGCTCTTTTAATCAGTTGTGTCAACCTCCATCACAGAAGTCTGTTAACCTTTCCAACTCAGGTTGAGTCTATCCCATGAGAGCAGTCCTCTGTCTGTGAATGCCTCCAAGTGGTCAAACATCCCAAAGCCCATCTTATAGCACCAGTGCCCGAGCCATCTGTTCATCATAATATTGTCTGATCTCTGCTCCCTTGGTCTAGGAACAGGTAGAATCCCAGTGAAGATCTGAGCCTCCATTTCCTTTAAGCGTCTACCCCAACCTGGCATAGTCTTCCTTGATGCGTCCTGGTGAGACTCCAGCAGTATCATTGTTCCCACATGAAGGAAGATCTATGAATTCTTTCCTGCTCCCATTAGGTCTTCAGCCTCAGGTCCACATCCTATACATTAGCTTTCACCAGATAACACACCCATCTGTTCTCAGAATCAACTCTGGTGACAGCTTTGCCTGAAAACTGTAAGTGAAAAACTTACACTCCTGAGCAATGCAGTTATACCACCCCTAACACCTGCTGTAGACAGTGCTATGTGGATGGGAGGGCTTCTCCTATATGCATAACTATTACCTCTCTCAGAGATGGATTAGCTATACTAATGGGAGACACTCTCCCATTGGTGTATTAGTGTCTTCACTAAAGCAGGTTACAAAGTAGCAGCCGTGTTAGTCTATATCCGCAAAAAGAACAGGAGTACTTGTGGCACCTTAGAGACTAATTTAAAAAAAAAAACAATACAGAAAATTTGAAGCGTCAGTTATTGGTCATTGGGGGTAACATACAGAGTATAGGGGTATGTTGGTGTTTTGGGGTTGGGCAGCACACATAGTATATACAGACTGCAATGTCCCCAATGAGGGGTGGGTAACCGGTGGGCGGGATCAGGAAACAGTCGATAAGCGGTGAGGGTCTAACACCCATACGGGAAGTAGAGACAGTCATGGGTATAAGTAAGCGGGCTGGGTAATGGGGATGGGGTGACCCTCCCGTGGCGGGATTCAGCTAGGTTTGGTGGGTTCAGGGGATAGGATCCAGCAGGGGGTGTGTGTGGGTGCACGAGGTCTCCCCGGCTCACTCTCAGTATTGGCGGTGGCCGGTGATGTGCTCGATGTAGATGTCCCGGGACCAATGGATAGTGTCCGAGACCATTAGGCGTCTCATGAGCCGTGCGTAATGACGGCCCACCCCACAGGTCCTTTTCACTAAAGCACTACAGCTGCACCAGTGCAATGCTTCAGTGTCAATACTTCAGTGGGAGGAAGAGTAGAACTGAGAGGACAGGTATTGTTATGCTGGAAGGTGCTAATGGCTGCCAACTGGTTGGTTGTTTGATATGTAGACAATTCAGAGGCAATTGAAGCTGCTGGCTTTGCGAACCAGATGCTGGGGACTGAGTATGTCCTCCTTTTTGTTTTCTGAATTCTACAAAAATCAAGAGGGTTCTGGCCATTGATGCCTAGAACGTACCTGAAACACTGGAATTGCTTGGATGTGGCATTCAAATTTATTGATTTACTAACGGATGCCGTCAAGTTGAGTTAGACCTGACTTCTCTTGGCCAAAAAGAGAAAATGTTTTATCTGTCTGGCATTCATTTGGATTGGTTTTCTTGTATCTTGCTAATTAAGCTTTAGAGATTTAAACAAAGTAAGCAAAATAGTCTCACAGATGGATGCTGCAGGAGATTTTATGGTTCCCTCCAAAAATTGTGCTAATACTGGACAGAAGACACCAATGGATTATGTAATTATATATATCATTGATCTGAAATTATGTGGGAGGCTTCATCTAATGTATGTGCCCTAAGAGCTTTAATTACAGTTAAAATTGAGAGGAGAAATTACATGACTTTTGAAGCACAATCTGTAATCATACAGTTCTTTCTCCTGCATTTTTTGCGTGCTTTCTTCTTCAGAAATAGTAGATGTTTCCTACAGTCTCTTTAGCATCAGCTATATTTGTAAGTACAGGCTAAATCTTTTTTTCTTTCTTTCTTTTTAAATTGACATCTGGATCAGCGGTGGATTAGCCACAGGGCACATGCCCAGGGATCCTGGCCAACTGTGGTCCCCGGCGCCCCGGCTGCTGGGGTGGGAAGGAAAGCCCCTGTGCCCTGAACCCCCCCCCTGGTAGAAGCGCAGAGGGTGCTGGGGTGGGGGAGCCCCAGCTCTGGGACCTCCGCTGTGCCCCTGGGACTGGAGGAGCTCTCGCTACCAGCCATGGCCTCAGGGCTGGGGAAGCTCTCACTGCCTGCTGTGGTGGGGGACAGAGCTTCTCCGGTCTTGGGGCCGCAGTGGGGAGGGGGGAGAAAGCAGCAAATGGGTTGCAGGGCCACAATGGGGGTGCAGAATGGGAGGGACCCTAGGTGGAACAGAGGTGGGGCAGAAAGGGGTGGGGCAGTGGGTGTGGTCGCAGGTGGAGAGGTCAGAACGGGGCAAGGTCACAGGTAGAAGGGGTGGGAAAGGGCCACTCACTTGCTGTGGCCCAGAGCCTCAGGAAATCTTAATCCACCTCTGATCTGGATGCATTTGTGATTCATGATTTGACTAGTTGCTCACTACTCTGTTCTTTCAATGCTTCGTTCTGTGGACCAATAGTAAGAGCTCTGGACTACTGTTGGTGGCAGGAGGAGACCATAGTTTGAGAACCGTTCTGTAATATCCAGAAATATTTATGGTACTGCTGCTTTTTCCACTTGTGCACTGTAATAATGAATTTAAACTAAATGCCAAATTTTCTAAGTCTTACTAAGAAGATAAGTTTACTGCCAAATTATCTAGGAATCTCTCCTACCAAGAAATGAACAATGTCTTATGCTTCAAGCTTGAGAAATCTTGGTAACGTTACTATAACTTCCTTAAGGCATTTGAAGAGTGAAGGCACAGGTTACAAGTTGAAATTAATTTTGCGTGTCTAAGATTTAACAAGTGGTAGCAAAAGCATACTTTCTTTTTTACTTCTGACTCTCATTAAGCTCAAGGTAATTTAATTTAGTGTTTAAATTCACTGTTGCGTCTTAAGCAAAGAAAAAGCAAGAAAGTGGCAGGTTTTTAAACAAGATTTTGGGCCTGTCAGACACTTGATTTGTACAGTAATCCTGATGCAGTAACAAGACAACAGAAGCAGTATTTTGATATTGAATATGCTATTAATTTATATTTGACTGGAATCACGTGATCTTGGGCAAATCAAGGAGCTGTAGCTCACCTTCAATATCATCACTACATGACCACCAGAAAAAGCAAAAGGATTCTTCATTGCATTCCTTAAGTTCTTCATCAATGAAAGTAGGGGTACCTTCTCAGTCTGTAAGGGAAGGAAGAGAATGGGGGCTGAGAACTGGCTGTACTCCTTCATTTGTTTTAGCCTCTATTAGTCAATTGCACTCTAGAGAGAACACTAGGACAGATGGAAGAACAGGCAGTGGTGAAGGATGATCAGGGGCATAACTACTTACTTTGAAATCAAGAAATGAGCTGTGCATGCCCTTCCATATGGCAGTCGAGGATTTCATAAGTAAACTGCCTAAGTAAAGCAAAAAGGCCAAAACAGACAGCTTTGGCTGTCTATTTGCAACAGATGCATCCTTGGAGTCCTTATACTTTGAAGCCTAGTCAGTGACTTATAATATGCTAGCTCAGACACACTCATGGCTTCACTTGTGGAAGGCAGATGACTTCTAAATATAAGGCCAAGTACCACTGGCTATTCACCAAACACTACAAGAGGGACTAGACAGTCTGTTTGCCCTTTAAAAAAAAAAAAAAAGGTCCTCTGATCATGACTCTCAAACCTACACTTATGGCTTCACAGTCAAAGGGACAGTAGAACAGATTTAGAAAAAGAATGCACTACTGTTTTTTGATTCAGGGAGATGATTGTTAGGAAGGACTGCATATCAAGGAGACCCCGGCATTTGGCTCCCACTGTAGAGAAGACTATGTTGACCACGTAAGTCAATTGTGATGACATGCTCAGACATGCATAGGAGATGACTTGAGTCACTTTCACATCTGTTGCAGATTGGATCTAGCACCATTGAATGAGGAAACTGATTTTTCTTTGTTTCCAAACAAAAATATTGACATGAGTCAAGCTGGAACTCTAGTTCCTCAAGTACACTGAGCTACTGTGTAATCTCAGTTGACCTAAATAGGAAGTGTTCCTGCCTAATACCTATATAGGACTGTCATAAAACACCTGCACTTCTGCTGGTGTAGGCCTTTTGGAAGGAGCGATTGAAGATTTCAGGCTCCAGTTGGGGAATCTCTAGATATAAAAGGGCATTATGGATTGGTTAGGTGGGAGAGATCTTGTGGAAAGAACGCCTTGTGGACAGAGTACACCTCAACACCAGAGAAAGGAAACTCCCTCTATGAAAAGAGGATAGTCCCGTATCCCGTCTGCAAGTTGGAGCATTCACCCACCAGTACTGCAGGCATCACTGGTTGAACCTGGACCTATTTTCTTACTGTTTGAGTCCAATGTTCTAGATAAGCCAGTGCCTTCATATAGGGATGTTAGTGTGGACCGAGACTCTAGGAAGTTTTGGACCCATCCATCATCCAGATATGACTACCCAAGGGCTTACTCCCCATCCTGTTGATCCTTCGTGTTGTCGGTAGCTACCGGTGTGGTGCTCTGCTCTTGCTCAGTGATAACAGTCGGCTGCGTGCGTGTTTCCTCTGTGTGCTGCCCCAGTTCTGCACAGATAGCTGACACAGCAAACCCTGAGAGAACCCCCAAACACCACAGACTCTAGTAAGGTACGAAGGAACCCGAGCCAGGTTTATTATCAAACGAAGCACAGTAATAGTTTCCTATAGATTCTACAGGACATACTATGAATATGTCCCCCCTGGCAATGAACACAGCTCAGTCAGTGGCGGGACACTCCACTGCCCTCTAGGCTGGACAAAAATGTGCACTCTGGGACCTACTTTTTACAGTTACAAGACAGATTACTTATCCCTACTGACGTATTGAAGTACAGCCCCTTGGCTCATTAGGGTGCTGTCTCCTCCTTTGATCATGTTGTTTCAAACAGATCTATCCATCACACTGTCCTTTTGACCCTGTCTTTAAGATGCACCTGCCTGTTTCTTGTTATGTCTGTGGAGTGTCCTGATGTCATCTTGGTACAAGTTCCTCTTATTAGCACATGTGTGGATGCACCGGCTTCTAGCAGCCAACTTCTGTGAGTGGGGCCTGCCTCTGGCTCACAGCCCAGCTTTTGCTTAGCAATGCCTGGAAGTACTTTTGTTCAGGCTTCAGGCCTCAGACTGGGCAGAAGAGTTTGTTTCAGGGCCTCATCTTACTATACTTCATACTGGCCCTATGGGGCCCCTGAGATCCCTATGCTAGGCACTCCAGTTCTGTATTTAAGTTCCACCGACCTTCCCCTCCTAACCAACACCAACTGGATTGTCAGAGTACCGGGGGAAGAAACTGAGCCAGGTCCACCGGTATCTATGGCATGTCATTCTCCTTATCCAATGAGGTCATTGCCCATGCCTTATGACCATGGGCAATATCGAGCTCTTGTTGAGGGTGGCAGCTGAGTTCCAGATTCATCTCAATGGGGTCCATGATAGGCAGCATAGACCTCTGGACATCTTGTTGTCCTCTGGCCCCATGGGATTGCCCTTCCAGTAAACAAAGCCATCTTGTTGTCCTCTGGCCCCATGGGATTGCCCTTCCAGTAAACAAAGCCATCATGGAACCAGCCTGTACAGTTTGGGTTACTCCTGCTGCCCCACCTTGAAAGGGGCTGAGAGGCAATATTTTGTACTTGCCAAAAGACAGTTTCTGTTTAGTCACTGTGCTGCAAACTCCTGAGTGCAAGCAGCTCTTAGATTTCCAGGCTACAGCACCCCAAGGAAATTCCTGCAGGCAAGATACCTTCACTTTCTAGGGAGGAAGGTATTTTCATCCACAAGCCTTAAGTTCATAATTGCTAACTATCAGGTCCTGTTAGCAAAATATGATTTCACAAAGTACTTCAAATTCTTATTGTTCCAAAGACTAACTCCCTCTAAAAGGACAGGGCCTATTTTCTTTCATCAGTGAGGGCTTGGAGACTGGTAGCTCAGACTTCTATTCAAGCTGCAGTGGACATGGTTGATACTGCATGTAGAGTTTTGGCTATAGCAATGGTTCCTTCATCCCAACCACAGCCACTCAGCCTCACCCACCAACCTGGGGTTACTTTTGACAAGATGCTCAAGAACTGCATACCATTATTGATTCCATTCCCTACTGCCCCCCAAACCTTTGTTAGTCACCTCATCCTTTTTGCCCACGACAAGAGAGAAGTCACTACCAACATGAATACTAGAGATCATCCACTCGGCTGCACTATCAAGTTTCTCTCTTGGCCCCTGCTCAGGGACCATTCTCATGAAGAAATGCTCTGTTGGGAGGTTGACTCCTTCAGTGAGTTGAAGTAGACCAAGTGCATTCTCAACATCAAGGAAATGGGTTATCTTCTCTCCCCCCCCTCCCACCCACCCACCCCCAAAAAAAGAGGATGGAGACCCATACTTGACCTATACTGGCTGAACGTCTATTTGCACATCAGAATTCCACATGGTCGCACTGGCATCAATAATCCTCTCCTTGAAGGACACATGATTTGTGGATCATGAAAGATGCTTACTTTTATGAGGACATTCACCTGTCCCACAGAAGATTGCTCAGATCTGGTGGGGCAGGACCACTACTAGTTCAAAGTACTTCCATTAGAGTTAGTAACAGCACCTCTTGGTGGTAGGTCCTCTTGGTGATAGCAGCAGCCCAGATGAGATGCAATGGCTATACCAGAGGTCGGCAACCTCTGCCATGCGGCTCGCCAGGGTAAGTACCCTGGCAGGCCTGGCCAGTTTGTTTATCTGCCGCATTGGCAGGTTCAGCCCATCGCGGCTCCCACTGGCTGCGGTTTGCCGCTCCAGGACAATGGGGGCTGCAGGAAGCCACAGCTAGCACATCCCTCGGCCCACACTGCTTCCCGCAGCCCCCATTGGCCTGGGACGGCGAACCGTGGCCAGTGGGAGCCGTGATTGGCCGAACCTGCCGACGCGGCAGGTAAACAAACTTACCCTGGTGAGCCGCGTGCCAGAGGTTGCCGACCCCTGGGCTATACTTTCTTCCTGTACCTGGATGGTTGGCTCCTAATGGGCATATCCAACCTATTGAGTCAACAACCCTATCCTTGATCCGCTGTTTGGCATCCTTTGGAATCTGTAAACAGAGAAGAAATTATTTTGATACTCCTCCCACCTCCAGAAAGCTAGACTTTATTGGAGCCACCCTATATTGAGCCTCAGTAAGGGTCTCCCTCCCTCCCTATGGACAGTTTCTTCCATTCTCAAGTTGAAGTCCTGTTCTGTTTTTACTCACCCAGCAACAATCAGGTTCCTTTCCACCCATGATGAAACTAACATGGCAATGGGACCTCAGTGTTGTGCTCTCAGTACTTAACCCTTTGAACTGCTTGCCAAGTGTTCTGTGTCTTACCTGTCTATGAAGGTTGCCTTTCTAGTTGCCATCAGATCAGTCAAAAAGGTGAACGAACTGGGAGCACTCATGGCTGACCTACCATACACCATATTTCATAACTAAAATGTTGCTCGTGTCTTCACCTGACATTCAATCGTAAGGTAACTTCCATGTTTCACATAAAGCCATCTATTTACATAGAATTATTTCGAAAACCACCTGCTTCGTCAGAGAAGACGTCCAACCCTTGGTATCAGACAGGCCTTGATGTTCTATCTACAAAGAAACTGATTAAGAAAATGCTATTTGTTGCTAGAGCGGCGTGATTGGGAGAACAGTCATCCGTTCAGAATCTGTTCCTGGCTGTACCACTCTTATCAGCTGGCATGTATTCTTCCCCCAGATCCCTTTCTGCAGTACTCCATTTTGCAGTCATTTCCCATTATGTGTGCAACTGATTATTCCTTCCTAAGTGGAATACTTTGCATTTGTCCTTTACTGAATTTCATCCGATCTACTTCAGACCATTTCTCCAGTTTGTCCAGGTCATTTTGAATTTTAATCCTATCCTCTGAAGCACTTGCAACCCCTCCCCACTTGGTAACATCTGCAAACTTTATAACTGTACTCTCTATGCTATTATCTAAATCATTGATGAAGATACTGAACAGAACCGTACCCAGAACTGATCCCTGTGGAACCCCACTCGATCTGCCCTTCCAGCTTGACTGTGAACCACTGATAACTGTTCTCTGGGGGCAGTTTTCCAGCCAGTTATGCACCCACCTTAGAGTAGCTCCATCTAGGTTGTATTTCCCAAGTTTGTTTATGAGAAGGATATGTGAGACAGGATTAAAAGCCTTACCATGGTGTCTGGCTTTTGAAGGTAGCAAAGGACGAAAGTGCTGCTTTGATGGGCATGGTGAGATGATGGATATAAAGGGTTCTTCTCTTTATATGTGCATCTAAAGTCATTCTCCTTGATGGCCAGGGAACAAGCTTCTGTCTTGATTGAATGTGATGCCAAGCAGGGTTGTTGCTGGCCCTAATTATGAAACCTGGTAATGCCAGCAACAACAAACATGCTGAAGAAAAGAACCATCTACTTCCCAGGCATTTGCAGGAATACATCCTTGCAAGATAAACAGTGGTATCAAGACCACTTTTAATGTTATTGCAGTGGAGAATTATGTGTGTTTTTTTTGTCTCCTACAGTCTTGGTATGATGCATTGTCAAATGCATTGTTACCGATTTTTGTCTTCCTTTGGAATTTAGGAAACCAGAATGAGTGGCCCAGAAAAACCAAACACTGATGAGTTTTTCTCTCTGCTGTGATGAGGTTGCACCTTATTGGGTATATCTGGCTTTTTTGTTGGATTAACTTATGCTGGAACAAACTTTCGTCGAGTAAATCTTCAAGCTAAATACTGGTGAAGTTATTCCCAGCTATGGTTCTTCCAGTCCTTTACCAGGGCTAAACATGGGCGCCTCATTGTCTGAAGACAAACTTGATGAATGATCAATGGAATTATAGTCCTCCTTAGAGCACCTCTTGACATGATCTGGCACAAAGTCACTATCATCTAATATGTTTTCAGCATACAGTGACGTGCTTTGAGAGTTGCAAATCACTTTTATAAGGTCAGAAGCAGAATATTGTGCCTGTTCGCCAATTGCACAACACACAAAATTCCTTCAAGTGCCTCTTGAGTCTGCAATGTTTGGAGCATATTACTTAGACAGAAAATCCCCTCAAGAATGTTAGGCCCAATAAAACCAGTTGTGTTCATACCTAACAGGACCAGACGTCAAAGGATCAACCTCTCTGGAGTACCTTCTGCCTTGTTTTATGTAGCAGCCACTGTCACTTTTGTCAATTTAGCATATGCTAACTATTACAATACAAGATACACTCGCTAGCAGTAAATGTGTACATAGAATTGCTAAAAATACAGAATAACAGAAGATATTTGGGGTGCATTTGAATCCCACATACTTTTTTGATACAGGGAAAAAAAGGGGTTTTATGCTAAATTAGATTTTTTTTTTTTTTGGCCAACTGTGTACCTGGGCCTACATTATGTCCCAAAATAGCATGGTTGAGGGCCACTAGTTCATGAGACACAGCAACATACATGCTCATGGGATACAATATTATCCCACAAATGTGGATGAGGACTAAATCAGGGTTATGTTAAATATCTTTTTTTTTTTTTTTGACAAGACTTGCTAATTCCAAGCACTTTATTTATTTCTTTTGAGTTTCATAGATTTTATATATATACACATACTCCTAAATTGAGAGAATGTTAAGGTTGCAAAGCGAGCACTGGAAAGTTAGAAAATGCCAGAATTAAAGTTGCTTGTGCAACCATAATTCAGCCCTTGTATATGTATGGATTATTATGGTATTTAATTAACATAATTACATATCTTTTCTATGCTTTTACAGACTGCACACCACTCAAGCCTCCTCTGAATACAGAACAATTGATTTTTCTCATAGGCTTTTCTGAGGCACTCATTACTGTAATGACCAAGTGCTTCACAAACATTAAATTATTTCCACTGCTCTCAAGTTTGATGAGGTGATATTGCCACTTTACAACGAGGATCTGAGGCACAAAGACTCAAGTCAAGTTTCCACCAATTTGAAACTAGGACATGATTTTTTTTCAGAGTATTTAGCATGCTATTTTTTTTTTAATGTTCAAAGCACAGCTTTCCAGACAGTTGTAGTAGTGAGTGCTCAGCACTTCTTTAGATCAGAGCTTAGGGTCACAAGTTGCACAGCAACCTTAATTCTGGCATTTCTTAATTTTTGAATGCTTGACTTTGTGACCTTAGTATTCTTTCTATATAGATTTTGTATATAGTATAGCCTTTTGAAAAAGCAAACTGAAATAGCAAATTTCATGGTGTAGAAACATATTGATATGCAGCTGGGTCATCAGCAGGTGTGGAACCTTAGGATCCACCACAAAGACCTCTACCTATTGTGCTAATGGAGTCATTGATAGCAATTGTAAATTGGACCAGCACAAGAAGCGGGTGAGAGAGACACTTTGCTAGTGGGTTACATAGATATTTGCTGGCAGCAGAGGAATAGTGAGATCTTGAGTTTTGTTCCAGACCTTTGTGCTCTCATCCCCTCCAGTCTAACCCAGTTCTCTATCCCGTTCCCTTCTGTTTCTCATCTGATCAATCTTCTCTACTTCTGGCCCTAAGCTCATTATCCTAACATACTTCCACCAGCACTGTTCACCCACAATCCCCATCTTCCCTCAGGCCCAGCTCTTGTCCTCTTGGCATTCAAATCAGGCTTCTTCTGCCTCCTTGTTGTATGGGCAGGAGTAGGGAAAGCATTGAGAGTCCAGGTGAGAGTCTCCTTGCCCTTACTTCTTGTGTCTGGTGCCACAGTGGCCCATAGTTGGGAGGGGCAGTTGCGAGAAATCCTGTTCAGCCTGTGCATCACCAGTATATAATATGCCCAGTCACACTGGTGGTGATGCTTGTGTAATCTGATTTGGCATGCAGGAGCTGTGTGGTCATTGCAGATGGACTTTAGAGTTTTGCTTTCAAACTCTTATCAAGTTTCTACGAAGCATATATCAACTCCTCTTCATTATTTGGGTAGTTACGAGAACAACAAAATTTACTCCTTGACTCCAGAGCGACTCCCTCGTCAGATTTCAAGTCCTTGTCCAAAAGCATGAAGGTACTACAGTTTCTGAACAGAACGGCTGTACCTATTTTTTTAACATGGGCAAAACCATGTGTTATGCTGCTAATCTCATCTTTCACGTCTGAATTATATGCCAAAACATTCAGAAATATTCAGAGTGGGGCATTCTCCCCCCCCCCTTGGAAATTTCAGCTTGAATGGCTAAAATTTGGCAAAGTTAGGAGCAACTGATACTCCTGAGGGAATTCTGCGCCACAAAATTAAAAATGGTTTTTTTTGTTTTTTTTAAATGCTGTACACAGTATTTTAAAATTCTTCAAATTTTGGCATATTTTGTCAATAAATAAATGTGGAGGCTCCAGCGTGGCAGTGGGGAGCACAGGCCACTGGCTGCATGGAGTGGGAGATCACCCTTCAGACCCTCCTCCAGACACGGACTTGGCAGAGAGGCTGCACCCAACTCTGACACAGTGCAAGGGCTAGACCTCCCCAAAAACACCCCGAGACCTTGCCCCTCCATGCCAGGCCAACCAAGATAGCAAGCAAGAGGTCACGTGCACGCCCAGCCCTGGCCCCTGATCCGGGAGTCGAGCAGGCAGTCTTAGCTTGGCAGGATCCAAGTGTGGAGAGGCTTAGGGTGCGGGGATACAGGTACGGAGTCAGAGGGTTTTGTGGGAGGTAATCTGGGTGCAGGCAGCTTGGTGGAGGTTATGGGTGCATGGGGAATCTGGATGCGCAGGGGCTTTGTGGGGGGTGGGGGGGTTTCTTACTGCAGGGGGATCCAGGTGAAGGTGGTTGGGGCTCAGCCAGGGAAGTCTGGATGTCTGGGGCTCATTGGAAGGCTCTGGGTGCTGGGGGAATGGCGCGTGGTAGAGTGGGAATAGACGGGGCTCATCAGGGTGGTTCACCTCTCTGCCGTCCGCCATAGGTGTGCAAAATGACACGCCCTCACTGCTGGGGAGAGGCATTTGAACGCTTTTCCGGCTTCCCTTTGCTTCCTTGTCAGAAGTCATTTTTCTGTGGGGAAGCAAAGTAATCTGCAGGGAACATGAATGCTGCATGTGCACAATGGTGCAGAATTCCCCCCATGAGTAAACTGAAAACAAGGTCTTCTAATGAGAAGTGTTGAGGAACCTTAATTACAGGTGGCACAATATAGCTGGCAGTGCCTATCCCATAAGTTAAAATGCAATAATACAGAACTGTCTGAATATAATTGCAGTGGCTCTCTGCCTTTTCAGTAGTGTGGAAAAAATTGTCTTCGCAGCGGTTTGGATGGTATCAAGGCCAGGCTCTGGTGGACCAATGTGAGGAGCCACTTGCAAGAAAACCATTTTGAGGAATTCCTTTTTAATTAATATTAGGGTGGAGGAGGCTCCATCTTGAGAGCCGAGGCTCTGAAATCTGAGGCCTATCTGAAGTTACTCTTCCTATCTGGAAAGTACAGTAGAACCTCAGAGTGACACACCTCAAGAATGGAGCTTGTCCATAATTCAGAAATGTTCATAACTCTGAACAAAACTCAACTCCGTCTCCAGCAGTTCACACTCCAAGTCAGGTTCCAGGGATAGCTAGGCAGCTTTCTTGCAGGTGGCGGCTTTTCTGGCTGGGCAAGCTTATGTCCCTCTCCCAGCAAGGGAACGAGGATGTGGTAGGGGAAACAGTGTGTCCCCCTTCTGGTGGGATGGGTGGTGAAAACAGCGCCCTCCCACCAGCCGGGGTGTGTGTGTTTGAAAAGGCACCCATGGCTTATAGGAAAGCAGTGCAGACCTCAGTGCTGCTCCGGCTGCCTTGGGCTGGCAGTGAGGGCTCACAGTTTTGCCTGTGAATCTCAGCATCTTCACTTCTTAGCTGTAAGTGGGTGCCCTATGCGTGGGGGTGGGAACAGGCAGCCCAGATGTGTCTACCTTTTAAGATTCAATACAGGCACAGAACAGTATTTTCCCATTTTTGTCTCCACTGCTGCCTGATGGATTGGTTATTTCCAGTTTCACATGGTGTCTTGTTGACTGGTCACTCCATAACTCTGGTGTTAGTATCTTTGAGGTTCTACTGTAGAGGGAAAATATATTCTGTCTACTGTAGAAAGCACTGCTTCTCTAGAGGAAGAGGAAATTTCACTGTAGTCCAGTGGTACCAGAACAAGTGGCAAGGAAATTTTAGGACAAAGGAACTGCTCACCAGCTACTTTGTTAGTCTTGCATTTCTCTTCACGTTCAAGAAAATCTGAGTAATTACAGTGAACTGTAAAAGTTCTGTTAAAAACTAAAAAACCTTGTACGTAAAATCCCAGAAGAGGGAGAAGTTACTGTGTTTAACTGTAATGAACGTACTAAAATTTGAGACAGTAGCTGGTTAGTGGTATTTTATCGAGCAGTGCTTGTGTAGCACATGACTTCCAGATTATTTCTGGTACAGTTCGAAGCGTTAGGGATGATTGTTTAAAGCCCTGTTTTGTTCTTGGTTATCTCTGAGGTTTTACTCCTGATAGTTAGGGGATGTAAATAGTGATTAAAAAAAGTAAGTGTATAACTGATTAAAGTTTTATCGGTTACGCCGTTAAACGTTTAATATAGATAATATATTTTTATATTAATAGTTTAATAGAGGCAGTGGATTTCAGGAAGGCGGAATTTGGTAAGATCAGAGAGCTGATAGCTAAGGTCCCATGGGAATCAAAACTGAGGGGAAAAACAGCTGAGGAGAGTTGGCAGTTTTTCAAAGGGACACTGTTAAGGGCCCAAAAGCAAGCTATTCTGCTGAGTAGGAAAGATAGGAAATGTGGCAAAAGACCTCCTTGGCTTAACCAAAAGATCTTGCATGATCTAAAAAATAAAAAGGAATCATATTAAAAAAATGGAAACTAGGACAGATTACAAAGATGAATATAGGCAAACAACACAGGAATGCAGGGGCAAGATTAGAAAGGCAAAGGCACAAAATGAGCTCAAACTGGCTACGGGAATAAAGGGAAACCAGAAGACTTTTTATCAATACATTAGAAGCAAGAGGAAGACCAAGGACAGGCTAAGCCCACTGCTCAGTGAGGAGGGAGATACAGTAACAGGAAACTTGGAAATGGCAGAGATGTTTAATGACTTCTTTGTTTCAGTCTCCGAGAAGTCTGAAGGAATGACTTTAACATAGTGAATGCTAATGGGAAGGGGATAGGTTTAGCAGATAAAATAAGAAAAGAACAAGTTAAAAATCACTTAGAAAAGTTAGATGCCTGCAAGTCACCAGGGCCTGATGAAATGCATCCTAGAATACTCAAGGAACTAATAGAGGAGGTATTTGAGCCTCTAGCTATTATCTTTGGAAAATCATGGGAGACGGGAGAGATTCCAGAAGACTGGAAAAGGGCAAATATAGTGCCCATCTATAAAAAGAGAAATAAAAACGACCCAGGAAACTATAGACCAGTTAGTTTAACTTCTGTGCCAGGGAAGATAATGGAGCAAATAATTAAGGAAATCATCTGCAAACACTTGGAAGGTGGTAAGGTGATAGGGAACAGCCAGCATGGATTTGTAAAGAACAAATCATGTCAAATCAATCTGATAGCTTTCTTTGATAGGATAACGAGTCTTGTGGATAAGGGAGAAGCTGTGGATGTGGTATAACTAGACTTTAGTAAGGCATTTGATACGGTCTCTCACGATATTCTTATCGATAAACTAGACAAATACAATTTAGATGGGGCTACTATAAGGTGGGTGCATAACTGGCTGGATAACCGTACTCAGAGAGTTGTTATTAATGGTTCCCAATCCTGCTGGAAAGGTATAACGAGTGGGGTTCCGCAGTGGTCTGTTTTGGGACCAGCTCTGTTCAAGATCTTCATCAATGACTTAGATATTGGCATAGAAAGTACGCTTATTAAATTTGCAGATGATACCAAACTGGGAGGGATTGCAACTGCTTTGGAGGATAGGGTCATAATTCAAAATGATCTGGACAAATTGGAGAAATGGTCTGAGGTAAACAGGATGAAGTTTAATAAAGACAAATGCAAAGTGCTCCACTTAGGAAGAAAAAATCAGTTTCACACATACAGAATGGGAAGAGACTGTCTAGGAAGGAGTACGGCAGAAAGGGATCTAGGGGTTATAGTGGACCACAAGCTAAATATGAGTCAACAGTGTGATGCTGTTGCAAAAAAAGCAAACATGATTTTGGGATGTAGTAACAGGTGTGTTGTGAGCAAGACATGAGAAGTCATTCTTCTGCTCTACTCTGCTCTGGTTAGGCCTCAGCTGGAGTATTGTGTCCAGTTCTGGGCACTGCATTTCAAGAAAGATGGGGAGAAATTGGAGAGGGTCCAGAGAAGAGCAACAAGAATGATTAAAGGTCTTGAGAACATGACCTATGAAGGAAGGCTGAAAGACTTAGGTTTGTTCAGTTTGGAAAAGAGAAGACTGAGAGGGGACATGATAGCAGTTTTCAGGTATCCAAAAGGGTGTCATAAGGAGGAGGGAGAAAACTTGTTCACCTTAGCCTCTAAGGATAGAACAAGAAGCAATGGGCTTAAACTGCAGCAAGGGAGGTTTAGGTTGGACATTAGGAAAAAGTTCATAACTGTCAGGGTGGTTAAACGTTGGAATAAACTGCCTAGGGAGGTGTGGCATCTCCATCTCTGGAGATATTTAAGAGTAGGTTAGATAAATGTCTATCCGGGATGGTCTAGACTGTATTTGGTCCTGACACGGGGGCAGGGGACTGGACTCAATGACCTCTCGAGGTCCCTTCCAGTCCTAGAATCTATGAATCTATGAAATAGGGGTGTGTTGGTTAATCGATTAACCGGTTAAACTTTTACATCTCTACTTGTAGTAGGACAACTAAAGTCAGCCGCAAAGCTCACACTAAGAGTCCCTAGTTTTGTATGGCTGGAGGAAAGAATGTGTTTGGTTGAGGATCACCATCTTTGAAATTTACGTCTGAAGATTTTTCAATACTTATTACAAATATGTAATCTAAGTAATGTACTAATTCCTGCCTCTTTTATAAGCTACCCCTTTGTCTGCTTGTCATAAATATTTTCTTTGTTTCTAATTTACAAAATGCAAACTTTTTAACTTTACACGAGTATGTGATCTAGACCAGTGGTTCTCAAACTTTAGCAACATGAGGACCCCCATTTTGATTTTAAAATTTTCAGGGACCCCCAAGCCCCTCTGCTCAGCCCCAGGCCCCACCCCCACTCCACCCCTTCCCCCAAGACCCTGTCCCCACCCCACCTCTTCCCTCTCACTGAATCCCCCCTTCCTCCGTCACTCATTCTCCCCCACCCTCACTTACTTTTGCAGGCTGGGGCAGGCGGTTGGGGTGTAGGGTGAGGACTTGGAGGGAGTTTAGGTTCAGGAGGGGTTTGGGCTCTGGGAGGGAATTTGGGTGCAGGAGGGGGTACATGCTCTGGGAGGGAGTTTGGGTGTGGGCTCTGGGCTAGGGCAGGGGATTGGAGTGTGGGAGGGGGTGCAGGCTCCGGCTGGGATGTGCTTATCTTGGGTGGCTCCCGGAAGCCACTGGCACATCTCTCTGGCAGCGGTTCCTGAGCGGAAGGGTCAGGGGGTCTCCAATTGCTGTCCCTTCCAGCAGGCACCACCCCCGCAGCTCCAATTGGCCGCAGAGTTGGCACTGGGAGGGGGACAGCGTGCAGAGACCCCCTGCCTCCCTTCCCCCATAAGGAGCCGCAGGGATGTGCCGGTTGCTTCCGGGAGTGGCGCAGAGCAAGGGCAGGTAGGGAGCCTGCCTTAGCCCCACTGCACCGCTGGACTTTTTGTGGCTAAAAATCTCCCGGTTTGGCTTCAGTAGCCTCTGGAAGATATAGAGAGGGGGAGATATTGATCAGCAGGGCCCGCGGACCCCCTGAAGTACCTTCAGGGACCCCCAGGGATCCACAGACCCCAGTTTGAGAAATGCTGGTCTAGACCATCTAGGTAAGGACTAGGAGGTTTTCTATCACTGATCAATTCTAATACTTAAAAGAAAAATGAATTTCTCAAGCAACTTACTTGAAGTAAGGTTGAGCAGATTTACTGCTTTTTTTTTTTTTTTCTTGGAAAACCACCTTGAAAAATTCAGCTTTGGAAAACCTGTAAAACCAAAGTTAAGGTTTCACTTAAAACAACCCTTCCCTTCCCACAGAACAGCCAGAAACTTTGACACACTTATCTGCCAAAAGCATCAGAGTTCATCAATAACCTGAGAATTAAGAACAAAACTTTCTAGAAAATACCTTATTCTTAATCTTATACTGCAAATATCATTGAAACCATAGAGAAATGAAAAATTACTTTTTAGTTGACTATATTTTACAAAGGAGGTATGAAGGGCAAGAGAAGCTGAAGGTGAGTGGTTGGAAGCAGTGTATGAAGATATAAGGTTGACCCTACGTTTACCACATCTGTGTGTGTTATTGGAAAGCCTGAAGTCCAAAGAAAGCTCCACATACATCAAACTGTAGATTTCTTATATCTTTAATTTGAGCAGATTTAATATTAACCTTTTAAGGAAAGTCCAGTTGAACTGAGTTTTTACAAGAGTATGTTAAAAGTTTGATTTTTATTTTATGAATAACGTGGGTTTTTAACAGGAATTCAAGTGGGTTTAGTTTAATCACAGTCTAGGCTACTTTAGTCTTATGATATTATGGTTAGTTAACACTATTGCACAGTTCAGAACTCTTTTCAAATAGGTGACCTTATCATGGTCTAAATCCACAATATGGAGCAGTGCACCATAAATAGCTGATTAATTCAGAAGTAGAAAACATACAAAGGTTTTAATAAACTGTTTTGTTCCCCTTCTGTGCCCTGTTATGTCTCATTTTCTCTTGCTCCTTGCAATATCTTCCCCACTCCACCTCCCCGCTTGCAGATGCCCCTTTGTCTCCACCCTTTCTAATTCTCATCATCTGCTTTGAAGCAAAACCTTGCATAGCCACAATTTTCTTCCAGGATTTTCATCAGCTCCTTAGGGTAAATTTATATTAAAGTAGCTGGTTGGATACTGAATTTATAGTGTGATCAGTTTTCGAAAGGTGATTGAAAGAACACTGCAAATCTTCAGAAAACAAGGGTTTCAGTAAAATGTGGACCTGTTCAGGAAGCTTTCAGATGTATAGTTCCGGGACGTAGAGTGCATCCTGTTCACATGTACAGTACTATTCTAGGCGACTCACATTTCAGCTTCACAGAATGTAAAATGGAGAGAACACATTTCTCAGAGGAGTGCAGAAACTTAGGAATGTTCTTCTATAGAACTCGAAATCTAAAGGCATTTAATATACTAAGTATCACTTCTATCAGAATTTGAATTAATTGCAGTTGTGTATGCTATTGTACTGTAAAGTGAAAGCTTGTATTTGATCAAACAGGGGGAAGGAGTGGAGATAGTATATTAGGAAGATAATGGCCACAGGAGCCCTACTATAGTTATAAGTTGGCAGTTCCTTAACCAAAAGTATCTTTCTTTCATCACCCACTTCGTTACAATATCACTTAAAGGTTCCAGCCAAGATTGGAGCCTCATTGTGGTAGGCTCTACCATACATAGAGCCTGTCCACACTTCAGAGTGCATCTTGTTTATGATATGTGCTAACTAATTCAAAAATTATCACACTTCAGCATTTGGTGTAGACAAAGACTGGTGTGTTTTTGAATAGTGTCATCTGGTCAGTTTAAGTCTAGGACCCAACATATCTTCTCATATATTTTAAATTCTCTTCAAGATACATAGAGGTGAATACCCAAGGGTAAAAAGTGTCCTATAATCAAAGTTTAAACTTCTTAAAAACAAATTATGAATCTTCTCTTGTTTATCTTCCTGGAGTCTGATGAAGGTGTTTTTTTGTAAAATGGTTAGAAATTCCTCTAGGATTGTTCTCTTCCCCTACTCTTAATCCCTTATTTATTTTCATAAAATATTTCAGTGGTGTATGTATAGAAACATGTTCAGGTGCACAACTAAGTTGATTCTACAGTAGAACCTCAGGTACAAACACCTCTGGAATGGAGGCTGTTCATAACTCTGAACAAAACATGATGGTGGTTCTTTCAAAAGTTTACAATTGAACATTGACTTAATATAGCTTTGAAACTTTAATATGCAGAAGAAAAATGCTGCTTTCCCTTTATTTTATTTTTTTTAGTAGTTTGTTTAATACAGTACTGAACTGTATTTGCCTTTTTTGTCTCTGCTGCTCCGTGATTGTGTACTTCTGGTTCCAAATGAGGTGTGTGGTTGACTCGTCAGTTTGTAATTCTGAGGTTCTACTGTAAATGAAATTCTGTTTCTAATGTTTGAATTTAGTTTAATTTAAAATGAGATTGAGCATTCATCGTTAACTGTGTTTAACTTGATTTATTATGATTTTCCTTCTTTTTTCCTTTAGGTTGTATAAATGGTTGAGTAGTTACAAAGAGGATTTTTAAACATTCTGTTTAATTACAAGAGCCTTATGCAGAGAGCTAACCTTGAAGTTGGCAAAATTATTCTATTAGGAAGCTACTCATTAGATCAGTGTCATGGGGAAAGTATTTTGTTGCACAAAAATGGAAAAGTTTGTATATATGTTTAAGTTTGAAATATTTTTTTTAAATCTTAAGTTTGCTTTAGGTTCTTACAAATCAATAATTTTTGGATAATTTCATTGAGACTTTTTTACTTTTTTTGTGTGCCAGTGAGCATTGAGAATTCCCTCTGTTACATTGAGATGAGTCAGAGTTCAGCTTTGTGTCTTGGAGTTGATGGTTATACCATGGCTCTATTTGTATTATTAATTAATTTCTCTTTTTTGTAGATAAAATACAGAATTTTAGTGAAGATAATAAGAACAGTCACTTCATCTACAAGAATGCTGAAGACAGTAATGAAACCAATGCTGAAACCACAGACGTTTCTGGGTACAACATAGAAACCAAGGACTTACTTGACTCTTGGGACTCCCGTATTGGGAAAAGCTCAGACTCTCTATCAGATATATCTCAGACTAAGGGGCCATTAAGAACTCATTTGTATGAATGGGAGGATGAAGTTGAAGACTCCACAGCTGGAGAGTATATGTTAGATTTTGATAGTGAACATTTCTCAGATATTAAGAACAAGGATGAAGAGTTTGATAAAGAAGATATGGAAAATCCAAAGGAAGCCATTAGTGAAGAACTTGTGCAAACTGTTCTTAGGCCAAGCAACTGTAGGACATATTGTAGATCCAACAAAACAAAACAGGGGGCAACAAATTTTGATAAGCTAATGGATGGCAGTAGTCAGTCTTTATCCAAAGCAAATAATGAATCAAATAATGATGGTCTGAACCCAGCAAGAAAAGCTGTTTTGAGTAGTGGGACCAGTTTTAGAGGGACAGTTGGGCGTACTAGAGACTACACTGTTCTCCATCCATCTTGCTTGTCAGTTTGTAATGTTACCATACAGGATACAATGGAACGTATTGATGAATTCACTACAGCAGCTCCTACTGACTTGGGAGAGGCTGGACGTCTAAGAAAGAAAGCAGACATTGCTACTACCAAGACTACAACCAGGTTTCGACCTAGCAATACAAAATCCAAAAAGGACGTCAAACTGGAGTTTTTTGGGTTTGAAGACCATGATGAGGGTGGGGGAGATGAAGGAGGCTCTGGAAGCTCCAATTATAAAATTAAATACTTTGGGTTTGATGACTTGAGTGAAAGTGAGGATGATGAAGATGACTGGCAGTTAGCAGAAAGGAAACCTAACAAAAAACGAAATAGAACAGCACCATCTTCCTCATTTCAGTCTAGTTCTGATGGCAATGAGAATTTTTCCCAGGACACCCAATTGAGCACTAATGCAGGTAAGCAATATTCTTCTGGATTTGATAAGATTTTAAGCTTAAATCTACTTAATTTTAAATTGTAACCTAATTATGATATCCTTAAAGTTCTTAGTCTCTTGAATTACAGTACTCACTAGTTCAAAAAAGTAGGAGTTTAGCTTCTGCTTGTCTGTCATGGGTGCCTATGCTCCATAGTTATCAAAAAAATGGTTTATCTTCCTTTTAATCTCATGCCAGAGGAAAAGATTCCTCTTTCTATTGAAAACAGGTTGCATCTCTTGGCCTGTAAACCACAATGCTACAATATCACCTTCCCACTGTTCTGTCTCCATGCTTGGAAAGCAGAGGTCTTTCTACTGATGCCCTAATTCAGCTGCAAGTTATTGGGCTCAAGACAAAATGTTCTGGGTAAAATTCTGTGGCCTATGCTACACAGGAGGTCCATTTAAATGATTACTACTGGACTTAAAGGTTGAACCTAGATTCATAAATTTTGAGCTCAGAACCAAAAAACTTGAATTTTCTTGCTGTTTCCTCCTACCAGACTCATGCTACATTGAGAAATAAGGGAGAGAGACTTGAGGGATTAGGAAGGGAAGGTCCTTAGCATCAACAGCTTGTTTTTTCCATTGTTTGAGCAATCTGATTAGATCCTCCTACTCGAGATCAAAGGGCTCCTGCTTCTGCTCCCAGTTTCTGTGCCTGAGCTGGCATCTCCCTTTTCCCCACATACAAAAAATAGTTTTATTGTTGCTATTTGGAGAGCACTCTCTGGTGTCAGTCATTTTTTGAAAACCAGGCTGTCTGTGATAGTCTATGGCCTCATCTGATGAACAAGCTTAAATTCATCAAGCTTAAAGCTTTTTGCTGATAGGCTGAAATATTCCAAAAACATGGACAATCAGACGCACCCTTACTGTTTAGACAGCCCTCTGAAAAGGAGGACTCATCCACAGAATATAATCAAGGGATGTTATTTCATCTCTCTTAGAAATAGACCCTTTGACAGACTGAGAAGCACAGTTGAGACCGAACACGTTTCACAAAGCTTGGCATCCAGCAGACCCTACAACATTATATACGTTTTCCAGAACTCAGAGCAGTCAGGCTTTTCCTTCTCTAGGAGATTATGGCCCTGAAGATTCAAGATGTCAAACATTTTAGCAAGTGTGGGTGGGCATGGAGTATCTTTCCCCTCCAACCCACAGCAGGAGACAATGTAAGATCCCAGAACCCTTGGAATTTCACAAGAATTTGGTTGTTTTTCCTTCAAGCACTAAATGTGAACTACACTGCTTAGCACTGTCATAATCTCATAAAGATATTAACTCTAAGGTCTAGTGTTACTTTGTGAGTTTTATCACTCCCATTGCTGATCACTTCAGTAGGGGGAAGCAGATGGGAGTGAATCCCAATGGGGCCTGGGAACTGAATATTGTTACAGGGAATGAAATGCAGAGGGAAAAATGTAAAGGAGATAAACAGGAAGGTGAAAGAGGAAGAAAGATAGGACAACTGGTGTTTCTGCCCTAACGGTGAACATATTTTGCCACTGATATAAAATAAGGTATTGGGAAAAAATGTCCTTTCCTGCATAAAGGTTCTATTCCACCCCATCTTGGTGCAAAACTCCCATTGGCATTAATGGGGGTTTTAAATACTGCCCTCAGTTCACAGCAGTGTTGAATTTATACCTCAGTTTGCAGCATATTTAAAAATGGAATCTGGCTTTCTACAGAACCCATGCAACACTTCTGCCATGCTCCAACTTGGTTCCTGATCTGTCTAAACATATCCCATTGTTTTTTGTAAGACTTCAAACAAAAATCTGTGCCAAATTACAGAACCCTAGAAAATATTCTTAGAATAACATTCAGGCTAAGTAGAAATGCACTATTCCTTTCATTTTATTCTGAATGTTGACAGATGGGAAGAAAAAAGCTTACATCCAGTCATACACCTTTAAAGGTTTCTAGAGTTACTCCACTGGAAATCTGATAAGACTATAAGGAGGCAATATTAGTCCACAAAGGATTCAGTGTGAATCAGAATGTTTCCCTGAATCAAGTCCCTTCCAGACGTTACTCTTGTTCACCTGTGTACGTGAAGAATTGGTCCACCTAAGGCAAAAACACAAAAAGGGATAAAAATCTTCCAGGCTCCAAGTTCCTAGTCTTTTCCATAGCAACATTTTCCAAACACTGAGGCACTCCGGAGTTGCTATAAGCCTGAAATCTTGTATCTATGCTTTGACTCCCAATTAAGAATTCCCTCGTGTCCAGTTCTTCAGTTGCAGCCCAAAATAGTCTGATTAAAAGGCAGTCTAGCATCAGGATGGAGAAAAACTTTTTCACTCCACAATGCAGTCCTACAAAATTGCAAAACAATGATACTACCCAACTAATTTCCCCTACAAGAAAGTAAACAAATTGTTTGTTTGTCTAGAGCCAAAACTCCACTACGTTTAAAAGCAATAATATTTCAGTGGCCAAAGTACAATGTGATTCTATCAAGGCTGTGCATAGAAAATGTTGAATACCAGGACAGACTGGCTACACAGGTTGAAAATCAAAGGGAATGGTCTCTCAACCAAGAGGAATTTCAATTAATCACAAGGATAGGCAGGCCTTAATCAAGGAGCATTTCAGAATCTGAGATTAAGAGTAAAATGAAACTCTGTGTGCTGTGGAAAACGATGGAAAATGCCTATTCTATTCATTTTCTTCTATCTTTCCAAAGGTCTTACAAAAGAAAAATGTTTAGGTTTTGGAAATTCTAATACTGCTATAGCAGTATTTTTAGTTTTTATTTTTCCATATTCTGTAAGCGTGCCCCTTTATAGATCCTTTTTTTCTCTTCCCTATATTCCAGTTTCCCAATTTTCTTATGAAATTTTTGTCAATTGCAGTGGTCCTGCAGACCACCAAAAAAAGTAAAAGAAACCCACTTTCACGGGATTTAGGAAGACACATTTTTCCCTGGGACAGTTCTCCAAAGAAGTGTGAGGGAAACAGCCTATGAAAATAGACATTACATAACATTGAAATCATACATTATAAATATGTTTCTACGTGAGATGCTTTGAAGAAACTTCAGGAAATAAGCTGTTTGACTGATCGCCTTGTTCTAAATGTTACTGTAAACTTATCTTCCTCTAAAACAGATTATTTTATGCAATAATTTTTATTGCATAAAATAGTTCAATTAAAATTTTTTTGTTGCTTGCTGAGTGGGTGCTAAGGATTTTTTTTAAATACTGACCTTTCCATAAATTGGTGACCAATTGCCTCAAGACCTTTTACCTTCATAACATTGTCAGCTTTCTCAGAGATTGTTTCATGGCTAGGTTTTTGATATTTGGAGGTTGGGGGGGGGGGAGGAGCTTTCAATCTCTGATATATATAAATCCCTAAATATTTTTAAAATTAATCTCTAAGATTAGACTTTTTCAGAATTGACCCTGGGTAAAGATGACCTAATTTAAACTTGCACATGTTTCAATATTGAATATAGATAGTGGTGTCATACATGTACAGTAACTTTTAGTGGACAAATCAGAAAGTTTCCTTATTTGCTGACCGTGACAGGCACTAGCTTGGTGGGCTCCCTGAATACTATCAAATTAAGTCATCTTGAAGTGCTGATTTAAAAAAAAAAAAAAAAATCACAAATTTCAAAATGCACTTAATGGATCACTAATAAAAATCTAATATGCTGGATTTTTGATAAATGGAGCAAGGGATCTGAAATGCAGAGGAGTCCGTTTTTCTTGCTGTTCAACTAAATGCAGTTTGAAGCTGCGTTGGATCCTTAAGATGACCTAATTAGGCAGTATTTGGCTTGCTTTTGATGTTTGATTGTAGGATTACCTAAGAAATTGACATCATTTCAGATCCATTTACTGGTTATGTAATTTCACAGAGAAGGTAAGAAGCCCTGATCATAATTAATGCCATTAGAATATGTAACTTATCATGGAATCCTGCTGCATGAAACCCAGTGCATGCTCAGTGAGCCAGCCACAGCAGCAGCACTGCAGGCTTCATGCCTGCTTTTTTGTTTCTATTACTATAGCTACGATTGATTTGTCACTTGGTAGGCAATTGTACTGTTTTTTAATGGCACATTAGGCACATTGATTCCCTTGGGCTACTGCTAAATTTTAAGACTTTTTGGATTATTTTACTATAATGAAAGAATATTATATTACTGTAGGATTTTGAGCTCTAGTCTAAAACTGTTTCAAATACTATTGCAGGTATCAATCTAACAATTTTCAAATTGTAACAAAAAGTATCTGAAAATGTTAATGGTTTCTACAGGCATAGTGAGTTCAGATACCTGTATCGTGAAAAACATATTGCCTAACGTTCAATATTTGTTGGTGTGTGGGTGTGGAAAAGTCAAAATAACTTAATAGAGCAATTGATCCAGCATGCTTGCATGTCTTACAGTTCTAAAATAAGGGTAGCTCACTAGGAGTAAACCCATGGTCAGTTTTTTTTATTTAAACAACATGAGTTTAATTTTGTGTTCTCTGTTCCTGCCTCCACTTCCCAAATAAAGTCTGTGATAACATCTGAGTAGCACCAAATCAAAGAACATGCAGACTAGTTTCCAAGCCTTTATGCTTACGACCCTGCAACACAAATGAAAATTCTTTTCTCCTGTCTACTCCATCTTGAAGAGAAGGCAGGGTCATATGAATTAATGTTGGAGATCTACAACCAAAATTTTGAGTACCAGAGGGATCTGGGCAGCAGAGTCTGGGTATACTGAAAAGAGAACCCCTGAGACCACTGCCAACTAGTTCCTTCCATCTGCAAACCTTTCTCACCTATTTCTAGCAAGCTGTCTATTAAGTGGGAATGCCACTAGAAATAGTTAAGATTCAAAAGTATATCCACTATACTTCTGAGTAATATTTGCATTCCTCTCAAAAGTGAGGTATGAACATAAATTTGTACAAAGATAAATTTAATTAAAGCAATTTTTTTTACAAAGATTCAGATTGATGACTGACTGATAAACTTGTATAATCCGAAGGGGTGAGATTACTATACACTACTTGCCTGTGCCAAAAAAGCTGTCAATATGAAAGGCCACTGTCAGTTTTAAGGTTTGGTATATGAACTCTGAGGGCTTGAAATGTTCTCAATTGTTAGACTTCCAGTAGTATATATTTTTGTTTCCAACCTTTACCCATTACAGGGTAATGTACTTTAAAAACATAGACTTTCATCTTGATTTATTCCACTTCTTTTCCAATATAACTTCCGTTTATCTTGTGAAATATTAGCTTTATAAAGCTCTTAGTTCTGCTATCCCAGAAACCAGTTAGAAACAGTATAAATTCTTTCAAGATCGGTTAACCTTTTCAAGTATAGGTCTTGAACCAGTGTTTGGGTAGAAATTTGACTTCTCATGCTATAACCAAGTATAAACTAAAACCTTCTTAACATCAGGTTTTTGTCAAATGTTTAAATGCTGCATTGTAGTCTCAAGCAGTTTCAAAAAACTATTGTAAATTTGAGAATGTCATTAACTAATCTATAATTTCAGCACCTTAAAATGTAGCAGTTTAGGTACAAGAACAGAATTTTGTGGAAAGTGGCTGACTGCTAGAATATCTTTTCATTATATTTACCTTTACAGATCTACTGGATTTTTCAGAGGATTCATCTGGTGTGCCTGAAAGCAATAAGAAGTCCACAAATAAACAAGGCGATAAAGCTAAGGAAAACACCAGGAAGATTTTTAGTGGGCCAAAGAGGGTAAGTGGTAATACTTTCTCTTATTTTATTCAGCACCGTGGTGTTGAGGGTCTTGTAGTTAGTATATGTATCTCTAGATCTTATCCTGGGGTAGTCAGTTATTTTTTGTGAAAGTCCAAATTTCTTTATCAAGATCCAGACTCTAGAGAAAATAGTAAAATATTATAATAATGATAATAAGTAAATAAAGAGGTTTCAGGGTCTGTTCAGAAGTGTCTGGTGGTCTGGATTTGGCCTATGGTCTGCTTATTGATTACCTTTGTCTTATCCCAATTGTTATGGATGCAATATTTAACCCATCTTAAAATTATTATAAAGCACACAAGACTATTGAGTTAATAAATGATTTGATTTACTTGGATATTCTGGCACTCTTTTGAGGTCTTTTCCCCCCTCCCCTGGATTGATGTGTCACTGTTTTAATCACCTTGCTTCAACTTTAATATTACAGTTGGCACCTGGAAGCCACATCTGTATTTAAGAGTACAAAACTGTTTCCATTATAATTCCATTTTTCATGTACTTAAGATTTTTAGTTTTTGGGTGGAATTCCTATTATATTAATGTAAAAAGCGACAGAGTCCTGTGACACCTTAAAGACTAACAGAAGTATTGGAGCATAAGCTTTCGTGGATTAGCCTATAAGGTGCCACAGGACTCTTTGTCGCCTTTTACAGATCCAGACTAAAACCACTACCCCTCTGATACTATATTCATAGAAATGCTGGGCTGGAATTGAACCTCAAAAGGTCAACTAGTCCATCCCCCAGTCATGAGGTAGGACCTAAGGTGTTTGTCTAACCTGTCAAAAGTCTCCACTGACTGGGATTCCACAACCTCCCATGGTAACTCTATTTCAGTACTTAACTATCCTTTATAGTTTGTCCTTTATATCTAACCTAAATCTCCCTGGCTGCAGATTAAGCCTATTACTACATTACTCCTTCCTCCCTCTGCCCCCCCCCCCCCCCCCCCGGACTAGCATACTTAGTTTTTCAACCTTCCTCAGAGGTCAGGTTTACTAACAGTTCAGAGATTTGCTTCAGTTCATTAAGTATAGAATCATGGTTTGACATGATTTGTTCTTGACAAATCCATGCTAACTGTTACTTATCACCTTATCTTCTAGTTTGTTTATGAGGTCACCTGAGATCGTATCAGAAGCCTTATTAAAGTCAAGATATACCACATCTTCTGCTTCCCCATCCACAAGGCTTGTTACCCTGTTCTTGATAAATTATGCTGACTGTTACTTACCACCTTATTATCTTCTAGGTGTTTGCCCTAGAATGAATTCCATCAGACCCTGCTGATTTGAAAACATCGTATTTACCTAAATATTCTTTCACATGTTCTTTCCCTAATCTGTCTTCGGTTCCTTCCCCATTGTAATATTAATCATGTTTGTGCTAAGCATCTGGTCACAATTAATCTTTTTAGTGAAGACTGAAGCAAAATAGGCGTTCAATACCTCAGCCTTCTTGGTGTTGTCCATTACTAGTCCTCCTTCCTTGCTAAGGGGTAGATTATTTGTGCAGATGTTCTCCATAGCTAAAAGCTTATTCACTGCTTCCATTCACCTATTCCTCTGAGATTTCTGACAGGATAGGAGAGCCTCTGTCTTTCCTGAGGGTAGCTTGATTGCTTTCATTGAGGGAAAAACAGGGTTGTGGCTATTTTTAAAGAGGGCAGAAACTGGAGTTTCTCCAAAGATTTTATTCTTATGCTTCAACCGATACATTTATAAAAATATTTGTCTTCATGGACTACCCACTGCCCCAGATGTGCTCAATAAGGAGCACAGGAGACAGTAAAACTGGGAAAGAAATGCAAGGGAATGTGGAGAGCAAGAAGGAATGGAAAGCTGGAGTACAGGCACGGCTACTTTGCACTGCTCCATAGTGGTATAAAGCAGCCAGAGCATAGTGGTGAATCTGTCCCTAAAAGTTAAATTAAAAAATTATTTGGTATTGCATAACTTCATTAGAAATACTGCATGGTAACATTCCCTTGGGTCTTCTTGTTTACTGTTGATGTCTTTTTTTTTTTTCCTTAATTACAATTTGAATTTTTTTTTTTTCAAATTAAAAAAAATGCTCAGCAAGTACATTGAGTACATATCAGTAATTTAGGGTAGAATACTTTACAGGAATGTTGTAAATGTATTGTGTTTATAAAACCCAGGGAATTTAGAGTAAGGAATAAACTCAATAGAAATCCATAATTTTAAAGTATGGAAACAACCATTTATGCTGACTCCCTCCATAACCACCATAGTATCACTACTCATAGACTCTGACTTTAAGGTCAGAAGGGACCATCAAGATCATCTAGTCCAGGGATCTCAAACTCAAATCACCATGAGGGCCACATGAGGACTAGTACATTGGCCCGAGGGCCGCATCACTGAAACCTTTTCATACAGTGATGCAAAAGTATACCTCTATCCTGATATAATGCGACCCAATATAACACTAATTCGGATATAATGCGGTAAAGCAGCGCTCCAGGCGGGGCGGAGCTGTGCACTCCGGCGGATCAAACCAAGTTCGATATAACGCGGTTTCATCTATAACGCAGTAAGATTTTTTTGGCTCCCGAGGACAGCGTTATATCGAGGTAAAGGTGTATAGTCAAAAATGAAGAGTAATATAGTATGCTATTAAAAATCAATGTATTAACTTTTTTAAAACTGTAATGCAAAGAGGGGTTTTAATAAAATATGAACACCTGTAACTATTCCTTATGTGGTCAGTAACACTGATGATGATCTACACTGTACAAGGGTTTGCCAGGGCTCGACCCTCTCCGGGGCGGCGGGGAGCCACACCGGCTCACTACACACTGGTGCTTGGGTACTTCGTCCGGCTGCAGGGTCTCCCTCTGCAGCCCTTGCGGTCCTGGAAGACACAGTAAGCCTGATCTTGGCTCAGGGCGGGGCACCAATGCTACGTCAGGGGCTCAGGCCCTCGGTCAGGGCTGAGCAACCAGCAGGAGTATTTAGCCCAGGCCCTAGGTCAGGGCGGGGCAACAAACACTGAGTCAGGAGCTCAGGCCCTCAGTCAGTATGGCAGGCTGCAGGAAATAACTCCTCCGCAGGCCGCGTGTTTGAGACCCCTGATCTAGTCTGACTGCCTGCACATTGCAGGCCCCGAACACCACATGCCTACTCCTGTCGTTAGAATGAATTTCCTATTGCCATTGCATTGTAATCCCTTAGAGTAATGCTACCAATTTGGTTATTGAATGGTGTCACTAAAATGTTTTGGGGGGGAGGGACCTGGTGGGAAGCAAAGGGATGTTTTTTGTTACTCAGTTCTGAGATTTGAAGAGTGCCTCCTTTTTCCTGCTTTTGACAAACAGACACAAGGAGAAGAAGAGAAATGAGAACAAAGGTTGGGGAAATACAGTGTTGGTTGATGGCAGGATTTCGGATGCAGGTCAGTCACAAATGGATGCTCTGAGGTGACAGGTTAGCCATGACAGCAATTGCCCAGACTTATCTTCCAGTCTGGAATGTGCAGCGTTGTCTGGCTGGTCCTTAGGATGGCCAGAGCTAAATGTGCCATCTCATCTCATTGTGTTGGTGCTGTATGGTACAGCTGACCTCAGGATCAAATGGAAAGCTGTGAGACAGTGGACAGGAGGAAAGATAGTGGAGCAGAAAAGAACACACTGATGCAGCAGTGAAAGCCACGCTTCCCTGTTCAGCTCTAGGTTTCATGATGATGTAGTACCTTTTGTGATCCGTGGGAGAAGGATGAAGTCTTGGGAGCACAGCAGAGTCCTAGCAGTCTTCCCCCTCTTGGAATCCGTCAAAGTCCCACCCTTTAAGTGCCGATGGGCGGAATAGTCCATCCTCTCCTTTTGTTCTCGAATTAGGTCTAATTTCAGACATGCCAAGTTTGATCCATTAACTGCTGGTCCCATATTTTTCTTGTTTTCTTGTTAACACAGTCCTTGAGTTTTACATTGGTAAAGCCTTTTTGTTTAGACTAAGTTAATTTTTGTTTTTCATTCTTACCGATTTTATAATCGGTGTTATGTAACAGGCCAAGTTGGACTTCTGTTACCTTTTCCAATTACTATTTTTTATTACACGAGACTGGACCATTTCATAAACTTCCATCGACTTCCCCACAGTTAAACTCATAAAGGAGGTAGGCCTACTAGTCCCCAGTTATCACAACAGTTGAGAAAATGGATACAGTGATTGGTCACCTGTGCATACTCTGTTTATAAACTACAGCCAACTGTCCATCTACCTGTCTACTGTTGTTTGGCTTGCTTCTTGTAGATGTCAAAGTGAGTACTTGAGGAGTGGCTTGAATGTGGAGAGGAGCATGGACTTGTGGAACAGTTAAGGAGGGCATTCAGGAAGACGGAAACAGCATGGAAAAGTGCTGAGACAGTTGTATGAGAAGCCTATGAATGAAACATTGTGGCTGGTATTAGAGTGGAGAGAACATCATAATGTTAGAACTTGGAAACTACACTTATGAGGAGCTCCTTCAGTGACGATTCTTGCAGAAGCAAGTTTTTAAGTGGTCCAGGTACAGGGATGCCACCCTAGGGAGAAATTATGGTTATTCGAGTACTGGTCCCTATATGTATTCCACCATGGGTATTCATGCACCTGAGATGGGAAGACTTTTGCTAATAGTTTATCTTGGCCTGCACCTGTGTTCCTCCTCACCTCATGCTCTGGACCGAGGATATAAGGAGTGCTATAGAACTCTCCAGTTGCCACATGGTCCTGAGGCTTAGTCCTCCAGTGTCCAGTGAGCCCCTTCAACTTTGAATCTATAAATATTCTAAAATAAAAGCTAATTAGGTATTAGTTAGATTTCAGACTGCCTCCTTCCTGGTATGGGACTCAGATTATGTCCAGGATTTCAGACTTAAGAGCTGTCTCCTGCACCCAATCCTTCCCGGTCATCTATGACCATCAGAAGTGCCTGTACTTCCTTGGAAAAGTTCATGTTTCCACTGAGTGCAGTATCTGTGGCTCCTTGCCCAGCCAAACCCGGCAAGAGTAGGAACAGAAATTTGGGAAATATCCAGTAGAGTATGCTTTGAGGTCCCAGTCCAATCTAGGCCAGGCAAACTCTATGTACACCAGGCAGAGGCATCAGAGCATTCTGCCCAGCACCACTACCTCAAATACAGGGGCAAGCAAAGGCAGAACTAAGGACTCCCCTTTCCAAGCTCGCTGTGAGGGTAAAATGCCCTCTCAAGAGTCTAAAGAGAAATTGCCCTCCAGAACCACCTTGAAGATGAGGTCTGCTTTTGTGATGCCTAAGTCTGATGACTCTTTGCACCAGGTTCCAATGACACAAAAGGGCAGTGGTGCCTAAAATGTAGGGTGCGTCCCCCCTTTGGGGGGTGGTGACGGGGCTCGGATCAGCATCCACAGGGAGGTGGAGAGGGAACGGTTACACCACCCAGCCCTGCTTTGCCCTCAGCTCTGCTCCACCCCCAGGCATGGCCCCAGCTCTGCACCCAGTCACAGCCCTGACTGGCTCTGTTCCCAGCCCCAACCCCCAGCTGTAGGACCCAGACCCAGCTCCACTCCCGACCCTGACTCCCAGCTTCAAGGCCTGGCCACAGCTCTGCTCGTGGCCCCAACTCTGCCCCCCAGCCTTGGCCTCTGGCTACAGTCCCACTTCCAATCCCATCTCTCAGCCCCAGGCTGCGGCCCTGCTTCTAGTATCGTCCCCCCAACCTCAGCTGGGGTGGGGGGCACGGACCAGGGTAAGGAGGGGCATGAGGTTAAAAGTTTGTGGACCACTGCTCTAGAGCCCATAACGGTTACAGCACTGACCTGCAGTCTCCAAAGAGTGAGAGTGTCTCCACATCGGCATCATTGGAACTGAGCAAAGACAGATGTGAGCCAAGGTTAGGACAACCACCAGTACTAACAAAGGATGCCCAAACACCATGCATCACCAATACCAGTGCAAGCTTTTAAGGACACAGTGGCTTCCAAGGTGCACAGGGAAAAGACTCTTCATCCCCATCCACTGATGGCAACTGACAAATGCTTTTCTATATTGATGGTACCAACGGCACCACCATTGTAACTGGAGCCCACATTTCTATTTTCAGGGGAGTCTGACATGATGTAAGGATTGACATCACCACCAAGAGAGGTGAGCCCAGATAGAGCATCCAGAATCTCCTGGGCTCTACAATGACCTCATAAGATGTGGTCCCCACCTCGGACTACTGGTAACCCTGTGTGTTGGGGACCTCCTCAGTCCATGTTAGGTTCCTCTCACTGGCCTTATTGAGGACTGTGGGACCTGTACAAGCTATATCTGGAATCGGTGTGGTCTCATTGAGAATTACACAGTTCCCTCTCCCCTCCCTCCTGTCCCCTGCCCACACACAATTAGAGCTCCTGCAAGAGCCTAGGGAAGAAGAGGGAAGCAGGGAGGACAAGATCCAGTCCTAGCCCAGGTTCCAACAGGCGTTGTATCATCATCATCTGAAGAGGCGGTTGCCTGGCCTCGCAGTCTCCTACAGATGACCCTAACCAGTTTCAACATCTGTTAAGGACAGTTGTGGATGAGCTCCAGAGTCCTCTAGAGGAAATTCAGGAGACGCCTCCCAGACTCCTGGATATTTTATAGAGTGCAAGACTTAGTAGAATGGCACTCCTGTTAATGGAGCCATCCTGGAACCTGCCATTGTCATGTGGCATACTCCAGCAACATGTACACTTACTCCTAAGAGAGCAGAGGAGAAGTACTTTGTCCCAGCCATGAACGATGCCTATTTTCATATCCGCATTCATCCCCTCACAGATCATTCCTGGTATTCACTGTACGTCCAAATCATCAGTACAGGGTGCTCCTCTTTGGACTAGTAACAGCTAGTCTATGCTTCTGACTCTCTGGCTTGATATTCTTTCTTTACTGAGATGACTATCTATTGACAGGGAGATCTCATCTGGAGGTACTGGCATCAACCTCATCCCTCCTCAGTCTTCTAATGTCAATGGGAACCTGAGTGTATGCAGAGATGTCCATTTTGATTCCTTCACAGACCATAGAATTTATTGGAGCAGCTCTGGACTCAGAGCCAGAGCTTATGTACCCCTGGTCAGATTTCAAGCAACAGTTTAATCAGTCAACTCAGACAGCCCCATCATCTTTGGATGTCCTCAAAGAATTGGACAGTCCCACTGTTCTAGATTTTCTGATCACCCTGTAAACCTCCTGTAACGGTGCGGGTCTGGCGGGACCCAACTGAGAGTGCCAGTTCAGGACAAATCACTTAAAACAGGGCAGTTACAGCCCCAGGCTGGGGTTTTTCCACCTCTAAGGCAAACCAAACCAGCCAGACTAAGAGGACTTTGGTCTCACCCCACTGGCTAACCACAAGTCACACAAGCAATTCCCTTAGACACTCCAGTTTTCCAGTATACCACCAGTGCCACTCGTTATGGGGACAAATGATTATGGAAACCAATACCCCAGTAAAAGAGAAGGTTCTCCTGATCCCATAGGACCAAGCCCCAGACCCAGGTCAATATACAAATCAGATCTTACCCACAAATCATGCTGTTGCCAATCCTTTAGAATCTAAAATCTAAAGGTTTATTCATAAAAGAAAAAAGATATAGATGAGAGCTAGAATTGGTTAAATGGAATCAATTACATGCAGTAATGGCAAAGTTCTTGGTTCAGAGATGGAATAAACTGCAGGTTCAAATCAAGTCTCTGGAGTACATCCACAGCTGGGATGGATCATTCAGTCCTTTGTGTAGAGCTTCCATTTGTAGCAAAGTCCCTCCAGAGTTAAGAAGCAGGACTGAAGACAAGTTGGAGGAGTGGCATTAGCCTTTTATAGTCCTTTACAGCTGCAAGAACACCTCTTTGTCCTTACTGTGGAAAATTACAGCAAAATGGAGTCTGGAGTCACATGGGCCAGTCCCTGCATACTTTGCTGAGTTGCAAGGCATATCTGCCTTCTCTCAATGGGTCAGTTGTACAGCTGATGGTCCTTAATGGGCCATCAAGCAGGCTAGGCAAAGCTAACACCAGCTTGTCTGGGATGTCTCCCAGAAGCATAGCATAAGTTTGAAATACAGACAGTTTAGAGCCAATATTTATAACTTCAACTACAAAACTGATGCACACATATAGACAGCATAATTAGAACCAGTAAACCATAACCTTGTCTTAGACACCTCATTTGACCCCCTTTATATAAGACTTGGTGCCACTACAGGACTTTGGTTGCAACCATGTTCTATATGGTCCCAGTTCAAATCAATAACGTGACACCTCCTGTCTCTCCTTTTGGCTCCCTAAAAGTACACTTGGTGATAAGTGATGCCTACCACCCTCAATCAATAGACCCTCTGTTTTCCCCTGTCTACTGGCTGTACATTTTCCAAAGGTTCTAGGTAGGACTTTCTATCGTATAACAGAAATAACAATCCCTGCTCTGGCATGGGATCTTAATTTGGTCATTTTGGCATTAACCAAGTTTCCCTTCAAACCTTTAATAACATGGCTACTCTCCCATATGTCTGTGAAGGTTGCCTTCTTAGTGGCCATCATGTCTGAACCAGTTGTCCTCACGACTGATCCATCTTATACAATTTTCCATAGAGAAAGTTATGCTGACACTTGCAAACAAGCATAACTATAGGCTGACCCTGTATGATGATCCTCAAATACGGAGCAAGTGGCAGAAAATTTTGAAGTGTTGGATCAATATTACATCAGAAGAATGAAACTTAAGCAGCAAAATTAATTCTGGCTTAAACTTCAGAATTAAATGCAATTCCAAAACCAAGGTTATAGCATCCTCCGCTTCTTCCAACCAATGTAAATAGCAGATACGAAAACTACAGTATATTATCTGCTTCAAACTGGTGTAATTAGTCTTCAAGGAACAAGAAGGCTTAGGGCTCCACTCAGTTCTCTTCCTAGTGCCCAAGCACCGATTGCCAGCACTGTTGGGAATTGCACCCCTGTAGTCACTGGAGGGAGACTCGTCCTCTTCTGAATTTGAGATTGGGTCTTACCTTTTCTGACCTCCAAAGCCACGCTTACTACTTCTTCCATGGGTCCAGGCACAGGAGTACCATCCAGTGGTTGACCATGAGGTCACTGGGGACCTGCACCGGTCCAGTGGACCTAAAGGAACCTGTGGGCCTTTCCCCAAGTTTCCAGGGCTTATTCCAGGCACTCCTGTTTGGTGGCTTCGGAAAGAAGTACAGCACCATCCTACCACATGGCATTTGGTCCCAACTCTGGTACAGAGTCCAATACCAGCTTCCAAAGAGCCGGTTCAACAGGATCTTGCTGATGCAGAAAGGGAGGAAGAGCATCCACAGCCTGTGCTGGTCTCCCCTTCCCCTAGATGACTGTATGTCACCTCCCCTAGATGACTGTAAGGCTCACCAAAAGTTGTTAGAAGGTTGCCTTAAATCTGGACGTACAGATGGAGTTAGAGTCCTCCCACAGCTTGGCTGACATTTTGGCTGCTGCGAGCCCTTCCAAAGGAGTCCTGCCTCTCAGTGATGCCATTGTGGACCCAATTATGACTTTGTGTCAGACCCCTACATCCCTTCCCCTCACTTCAAAAAGGGCTGAATGAAAATATTATGTACATGCCCATGGTTGAGTTCCTCTGCACACACACACACACCCCACCCTGGGGTCCCTTGTAGAGTCTGCTGCCAATGAGCGTGAAAGGCAGGGACATCAGAGCACAACCCTGAAATCAAGTGATTCAAATAAGTCTGTTTGGTAGGAAAGTTCACTTTACCGTGTGTGTGTGTGTGTGTTATAACTTAGAATTGCAAACCAGCAGGTGCTACAATCACTGAATTTTTCCCTCCGTGGTACTTGTCAAGGCCTATAACCTGAGATCCGCCACCCAGGGCTGAAGCCCCTGGGCTTCAGCTTTGGCTCTGAGTGGTGGAGCTCGGGTTTCGGTTTCAGCCCCGGGTGGTGGAGCTCGGGTTTGAGCTTCAGCCCCTGGCTCCAGCAAGTCTAAGCCAGTCCTGGTGACCCCATTAAAATGGGGTCCTGACCCACAGTTTGAGAACTGCTGTATTAGATTGAGAGTTTCGGACTTTGTGTGGAAAGTATTTGTCATGGTTGGTTAGATGACTGGTAAGATGTTTCCCACAGCTAAACTATTGGCTTGTGCCCTTCTGATCCATTCAGTTATCTTTCAGTTCATATCCTGTATAGCCTGTGTTATTTAATGAGCACCTTTTCTATCACCTGATTAAAAATGAAGGCTGTCTTTACAATAATTTGGTATACCCAAGAAATCGTATTGACTTAACTAGGTCTGTATCCTTTGCTAATCCAGATGCCTCTGTAAGGAAACTCCATTACATTGACTACTTAATGGTTTAACTATTTGTGATCATGTGTTTGGTTTTTTTTTTTAATTATAGGTATAAATGGACCCAAAGCAACCACAATAAAAACATTTAAGATCTTAATTTCTTTTTAGGACTGGGATTGAACAGGATTGCAATCAGGATTGACTGATTGGATTTTAAATTAACTATCTGAAGTGTAATGTAAAAGTAACCCTGCACTTTTAATGTATGGAGCCGGAGAGTAACATCTGGGAGCCGTCACAGAATGAGTGGGGGCCAACACTTTGGCCTATTAATAGGCCAGATAGTGTTTTAGTGGTTTTGCTCATAGGTTGTATTCTTTCCCAGTTTCTCTTATTAAGTTGGTGGTGAGCAGGGTGTGATGTGTTGCCATTTGCCCCACATTCCAATGGCTGAGTGGAGGCAGAGTTGAGGTCCTCCCAGCTCTATATGTTGAACTGGTTCCCTCCCACGCTCTTCATAAGCAACTATTGCTCAGAACAGCAGTAATTCTATGGGGAGTGTTGTCTTTGTCCTCCCACTCTTTGGTGTAGACAAAGACATTATTAGCTGCAGCATTTCTGGATGAAGAGAGAGGTAGGGCTGGAAAGGTAACACAAGAGTGGCAGAAGCAAAGATCACACGTAGCGAGGGAGCAAAGAAAATTAGAGAGATATGGAAACCCCCTCAGCCCCAGCAAAAAAACCCTGCAGGACAAGGGAAAGATGGCAGTAAAGTAAAATGGAAAGGGATTTATGTTGTGGTGGGATTCTGTCTGACTTTCAGCTATTAATAAAAATTAACCTTTTTGGATGAGTATCTTAAAAAAAACTCAAACTTTTCCTGTACATTTGAAAGTGTGTGGTTAGGAGAGATGATGCCTCACCACACATCTTCCAAAGACAAAATAAGATTAATGCCCTTGAATAGTGTCAATGTTTTTCATTTAAAATGACTTAACGGTGACATGCATGGGGGGAGGGGGAGTGAAGTTGTGGCCTTCTTTTCCCAAGTGCCTGACTGACCATTGTCATGCTGCTGCCAGAGACTCAGCACTGCAGGCTCTTGTCACTCATGTGACCAGACTTTCTGCTTCCATAGAGAGGGAGCCAACAGTTCATAGGTCATAATGTGAATAGAAATATTACTTTTGCCTTCAAATCTGCTTACTATAAATTCTAGTCTGAGTTTGTGACTAGCAGTACAGAGTGTTTACCTCTGGCAGAGTTAAATAATTTTGGGCAACATGAGGTTAACTGTTTTTTGGGAAAAATCCTCTACTGCATTAGGCCTTTACTTAAGTTGAGAATGCCAAAATGGCAAACATTTCTTGCTGTTCCCGTAGCCAGTCTTGGTCTAGACTTACTTAACAGGACAGATGAATGTACAAAATGCACTACTTACAAATCAGTTAGACGTGTTTTCAGGGCTCCAGAAAACCATCCACTGAGCTCTTTGGCTCACTTACTGCTTAGTCTGTTGCTTTTGGAGTCACGGATTCTGCTTCATCCTAACTGCAGTTGCCAAGAAATAATCTCTCAGTAGGGGAGTAGATCAGGATTGGCTAAAAGAGTCCTAGTCCATGCAGCATCAAAGCTGGCAGGAATTCCTCCAGAAGTTGTTAAAAGGAAGTGTTTGAGAGGAATGAGGCCTGCATTTACTGAAATTCCCTGACTCTTCTTGTTTAGTTCATAATCTTCACTGGGAAATCAGTCAGGCCTGACCCTTCTTGCTACTATGCTCCCTTGTCCTTGCAATTTCCAACAAAAGGAAGTATTTTCCAGTCCCTCAGAACATTTCTGATGTGGGTAGAGCTTCCCTAGTAATAGTTGGGCTTCTCCCTAGTACCCATTGTACAGACTCTTCTCTTAGGCCTGGTCTAATCACAAACTTGCAGTGGTTTAAATAGTGGTGTGGCTTTGGGTATAAAGTATATGTGGGGAGGAGGGAAGGCAACAGGCAATGAACTATTAGGAAAGACCAAGAAGATGGAATATGGGGAGATGCAAGGAGAGCAGATAGCCTGATGCTGGCCTCAGAGAGTAACTGAGGGGAGTGTTGGAGGGAGTCAGAGAAATGGCCAATAAAAAGAGAGTATAGTCTGAACTAAGTATGGAATGGTGGGATAACCTCACCAGAATTTAGGAGATGGCACAGGAGTTTCACTTTCACTGCCCTGACTCCTGCTGGAAGTGAGTCTGACTCCTCCCTCCTTAGTAATTTGAATTGTCCCAATATGTTGCCTTTATATGGAGTCATCTGTTTCTTCCTCCCCTTCCTCTCCCCCACTCTTTTTCCCATGTCTTCAGAGCTCCTGTGAATTTTTTTTTCCTTCCTCTAGACAAGTTGTGTGGTATAGGACTGGAGGATTAATGCTTTTCTGATAATGTTTGTTTTGGTTCAAAGGAATGTATCTCTGGCATATCACATACTTTCCCTATTAACTGCTTTCAGGGTTCTGATACGCACATGGTGAGGTGAATGTTAATTACTGGGAAACATGTTAGTTTTTCTTCCTTCATTTGACTGTAATACCAGGTTCACTGGATACTTTAAGAACATTAGGTCATCTTCACAAGTGTCATTGGTATTCATGGCACCAAAATATTTAATGGATATATGTTTTCATTTAGTACATGCTGCAGTTGTGAATGAAAGTTAAAGAGAAAAAACATTCTCCTGATTTCACATTACTTTCTATATGGAAATATCATTAAAGCTCTGCCCCATGTCACTAATGGCAGAAATAGGAACAGATATTAGTGCAAATTTTATATTTAGTCAAAGTAATCACTGGAGAAGTTATCTTTAAGATCTTTGTGTTAAATGTTTTAACAATTCTGACTCAAGAAAAACTGGTTTTGCTTGAGGAAATCTGAGGATTATAGTAGGCTATGATAGTAATTGAGAATGAGTGAACTTTGTCATGATGCTGGACTTCAGCCAAGGTGTATACATTCAGCTATGAAGTGCTGATCACTTTGAACTACACATCTTATGTTGAAGCAGATACATTACTTCATCATCATATACAGTACACCAAGTTTATGTAGTACTTTCAGGGGGAAAATATATATATATATATATATTCAATATATTAGTTTTAATTACAAAGGTTTTATTCAAAGAATAATGAATTAAAACTTATCTTGAAACCTTTTTATTGGCCTTATTATAAATACTGTAGTTTAAATTACTCAAATGAGGCAGCAGCTGTCAATTAGTAGTACCTGGCATCCAAAAAGATCCATTAAACATCTTTCCATTACTTGAATCCAAATAGTGAGATTAAATTCACATTTTGACCCCTGGAGATTAGGAGTCAAACTTCGTTTTTACATTGTTGCTGGCAGATTCTAGTCCAAAGGAAATATTTTGGCTGAAGAATTCACAGCATATATTGTAGCACAACTCTTCATCCTGTGTCAGTGTACTGCTCCTGTGCTTTCAGGTGACATTTGTTTTCTCTGCACTGACTAAACATTTGTTCATCTCACAAAGAAAATTGTTCATTGTAAGTGGGGAATGAGTTTACATATTGCTTAATAAATTTGTGAAATTTCTTCGTCTTCAGGATGGTGGAGGCACACAAGATGACCTCTCTTTCTTTATTTTCTCTCTTTTTTTAACATTAGACACATTATAAAATCCTAACTTTCAAATAATTTAGCATGTTAGCTTATGAAATGTCTTGAGTTTTGGATATTAAATATAAAATGTTGATGAATGGTTAGTATAATCGTATCAGTTGCTTTTAACAGAAAGGCAAATTAAATACTGTTTTTTTTTTTTTTTTTTTTTTCTCCATTGTATACACCATGGCAATGGTTGTCCCCTATATCTTGGACAGCGTTTTTGTCTGCCAATAGTTCCTACCTTTCTTGTTTTGCCAGCATTTTCATCATGGCTCATGCCACTGGCTTTTATTTTCTGTTACATATGTGAATGGCAGGCTATGCTACACCAGGATATATTAGAGTGCCAGCTCTTGAAATTTCTGCTTTGAACCTTTTGGGGGATAGAAATTAAGCATGACCCATAGTATACGCCATTGGGAAATCATCTTTTCAAAATGACAGCCACAACTGTGCATATTATGAAATCATTGGTATTAGTTTTGCTTTTGCATGCCAACCCATCCAAAAAACCAAACACCCCCCCGCCCTCCAGAATATTATGTTCTTCATATCCTCACTGAGGCATTTATAGTTTCAAACAGCTATTTTCTGTGTGAAAACAGCAGCTTTTATTTTTATAAGCTGAGCTTTACACATTTAATGGATGAAGGAGAATGAAGATCTCTCCACTCTGCTCTTCAGCAAAAGATACAGCTAACTATATTTTACAATGTGTGTATGACATTGCAAAAATGATAGTGAAACAGTGAAGTTCCTGTTACGCAACACTAAGCTTTCTTTATAAATCTCAGTCGAGGTTATTTTATAGCACCCCAAAATCCCAATCTAGTTTTTATACATGAGACAAATTCAGGCAGTAATGCAGATGAAATCAGCGAGATAGGAAATATATTACAATGCTGTCACTTTAACTCATTTTAGATATCAATAGGTTTTGTAGTATCCTTCGTGTAAGAAAATTGAAAAAATGATAGGTTAATCACTTTGTGATCCTGTAATCCATATGGATTTGTTATAAAGATTGCGTGTTCTATTTTGGGGGGAAATTGGAACAAATTCACAAATTACCACTGCGCTCCCCCCCCCCCAAAAAAAGTCAGTGTTGTAACAAGACTTTTCTGAGAAATCTGGCATTTTGAACTGTTTGAGCAGGTGAGGTTTTTCTTTGCTTGATCAGTCCTTTTAAAATAGGCTTGCCTTAGCAACATTGTTTGCATTTAAGTGGTCTGTTTCTCAACTCCAGTTTTGCTATAGACTAACATAAAACAAATCTCCAAAATGGTAGTTGGCCTGGTACTTACTGGTCACTTGGTGATCAGTCATAACTTCTTCACAGCTGATTCTTCAGTTATCCTTGCTCTGTCACAAGGAAGAGCCCATATTCCTGTAGAAGCAGTGGCTAAGGGGGAGAAAACATGGTAGCTTCCACTAGGATTGCTTCAGTTATATAAGGGTTAAGAGAGGATCTAAAGCACCAGCAGAACTGGAATCAACAGCTGACAAAAAGTATTTCACTCGAAAATGGGGCTCTGGACAGGAGAGTTGAAGCAATATGCAGGAGTGAATGTACTTGGATCACTGCTTCTGCTGAACTGTGTAGAGCTAACATGGCACACAGTAATCTGGACCAGGAACTGAAGGGATCTGGGGGTGAAAAAATTAGTTGGATAAATGCACAGATTTAATGAAGTACTAGAGTTACCATAGGTAAGGTATGTCATCACAAATGGGATTATTTAGAAGTTGAGGTGGGAGGTAGTTTAGGAGGCAGCTGTGGTCCATGATGGGAAAATTTGAACAATACATCTTTCAGTTCAAGTTCAGACTCCTTGATGGGAGACCATTTCAATCAATCTTTTCTTTTGCTTTAGGGTAGCCATTTTATAGTAGTCCTTTCTACAATTTGTAACTTTTGTCACTAGGTTTCATTAATGGAAAGGCATTAACAGAGTTTTACACAAACACTTCAAGAAACTTCATCTGGGTAATCAGAGTGTTTCTTAACATGTTTATGTGCAGTGCTGTTGTCCTGTAAATTAAGATCACTCTTGCAAAGTTATGCAGAATCGTGCACTTTCCTTCTCCAATTCTAAGATAAAACTGACTCTAAATACATTCTGTACTGAAGTGTGTGGTTTTTTTTTTTTTTTTTTTTTTTTTTTTTTTTAAGCAGGTCGGTAGATTTGAATCTAGGAAACTATATCTCACATTTCTTCAGTCACAAATGACAGTTTGGCCGTATTGAGGTTACTTGAGGACTACTATACATCAATTAACGACATCCTCATGTCTTGATTAGTAGTCCAAATTTCAGAAATGCAGAATTGGAAATATAGGGGATTACATGTCAGGATTGAGTTAGAGGTGAAAGAAAATCTTCCACATCTCCTGGCAAGTGCCAAATAATCACTTATTTTTTAGGAGTACCCACTTCACTTTAACTTAAATCTCCAGAAAATGTCCAATTTTTTTAGTATACAGAAAATTATTTACTTAAATGGGGCTACTTTTAACAAACTGATATTTGATTGTGATCTTAAAAATTAGACCCGAAACTGTGAATGAATTTTATTGGTTCTTTAGAAACACTAGTTTTGGTCAGTATAAAGCAGTATGTGTTTGTTATTGGGCTCCATTTTCCTAGATATTAAATTCCAGGATTTGAAAGTTCAGTTTACCAGGGTCTAATTCAGGGGTAGGCAAACTATGGCCCGGGGGCTGGATCCAGCCCCTCAGGGCTTTGGATCCGGCCCGTGGGATTGCCAGGGCAGGCAGACAGGGAACCTGCCCTGGCTCTGGTGCGTGCCGCTGCCACCCTGGAGCCACTCCCTGCAAGCCGGGCCGGACTCCAAACCCCTCCTGCACCCTGCACCAACTCCCTGCCTTGAGCCCCCCTGCCACACCCCTCTTGCACCTTTGCCTTGAGCCCCCTCCTGCACTCCGCACCCCTCCCTGCAGCACTGCCCTGAGCCCCCTCCCACACTGTGCACCCCCTCCTGCACTTCAACCCACTTCCCTGAGCCCCCTCATAAAACCCACACCTCTCCTCTGTCCCAACCCCTTGCCCTGCCACACCTCCTCCTGCACGCCGCACTCCCTCCCTGCCCCAGCCCTACATTTATGGCCCTGCAAGCAATTTCCCCACCCAGATATGGCCCTCGGGCCAAAAAGTTTGCCCACCCCTGGTCTAATGGGAAGCTTTCATTGGAAAGAATGGAACTGTATGTCAATATCTGCAGCATAGGATTTCATTTTTTTTAAAACTCATTAGTTGAAAAAGTAGCTTTCCAAATATGAACTGGTGCAGTGTTGTCAGAGTCTGCAGGCAGACATCTCTAGTAATAAGTAACAAGAAGTAACAGTATGAGGTTGGAAGGAGCGTCAGTTTGACTGCTTCATTCAGAACCTTTGTGCACCACTGAAACCGTCAGGAGGAGTTATGTAAATTTCAAGCTTATCTGCTCCTAATGAAGGCTGCAAGCAGTGGCAGTGGATCATTGGAATTATTCATACCCCCCAAAACAGGCTTGGGTATATTCCCCATGAGGCAGTAAAAAGGCTTTGCAGGAGGGAAAAGACTAAGCTCCTCCCTTCTGAGAGTTAGAGGGGTGAGGGCATGAAGTTTTAGATATCTGAGGCCTGGGCTAAAATAGTGGGGGGGGGGGGGGGGGGAGAGGTTCGAACTAAGATACGCAACTTCAGCTACGCTATTCACGTTGCTGAAGTCGAAGTATCTTAGTTTGACTTACCTGGCCATCCTCACGGCAGCGAGTTGACCACAGTGGCTCCCCCTTCGACTCCGCTTACTCCTCCTGCCCAGGTGGAGTACAGGCGTCGATTTGGGGATTGATTTATTGTGTCTAGACAAGACGCGATAAATCTATCCCCGGTACATCGAACACTACCTGCCGATCCAGCACCCTGAAATTGACAGATTTCAGAGAAAATAGACTCACTAAGAAAATTCCTGGACAGTGCCCCCCTGACCAGCAGCTGGGCCAAGAAGGGACCAAGATTCTGAAAGCTGAATCTTACAGGATGAATATCTCTCTCCTTCATTTTTCATGTCTCCTATTAATAAATGTTGTCCTTTCCATTCTCACTAAATTTATCCCCACTGAGGAACAAACCTTTTTTCTGAGGCAACTAATGTGGCCATCTTGGGTATGTCTACACTGCAGTTAGACACCCATGGCTAGCCCATGCCAGCTGACTCTGCTCAGGCTGTTTAACTGCAGTGTAGATGTTTGAGTCCCAGAGCTCATGCTGCAGCTTGAGTCGGAACATCTACACCACAATTAAATAACCCTGCAGGGCAAGTCCTGTGAGCCTGAGTCAGCTGGCACGGGTCAGCTGTGTGTGTCTAATTGCAGTGTAGACATACCTTTAATCACATAAGTGGAGCCCTAGTTTCAGCTATTGTTCCTCTTTTTTCTTAATCCTTTTTTTTTTTTCCTGTCTTCATTTTGTGTTTCATTTATATTGTAAGTTCTGTGGGGCAGGAGCCATCTTTCTCTTCTCTAAAGAGCAGTGAAAAATTGTGGTGCTGTACAAATGTTTAACAGTATAGAGCTAATTGGTGTACATGACACACAATAGAAATTCCACTTCTGACATGAAGTTAACATTGTTCCTGACCTCCCCAAAACTCTTTTTAAATTTATGATGATAGGAAACCTACCAATGTACATAATGTCATGTTTACTACACCTTCAAAGAGAGGATGCATAGTCCAATAAGAATAGGGTTTTTAGGCATAGGTTTACATTACTTTTTGGCACAAGACTTTTTTTTTTCTTGTGCACGGCTTCCCTTCTTGATCCTTTTTAAATGTTAAAAATTGTTTTAATTTTTAGAAAAATTATAATAATTAGTAGAAAAAGCTACTTCACATGATTAGTGGGGGCTTATCTAACGGAAAAATAGAATATGTAGTTTATTGCTTGAATTACATTTATGAATCAGATTTCCAGGCATATGTAAAAGAAATCATATTAGTATATTTATCCTTAACTGCTATTTCATGTGTTGAGCTTTTTTCATTAAACTACTGAGGAAAATTTCATTTTTATGTATCTTTTTTGGTTTGTCCTGACACATGTATGGGCAGCAGTTAGAAAGAATTCTGCTAACTATTTTAACATGTGGCTGTACCAATGGGATAAGAGAAATTCTCAAATGAAATAAATGAATTTAAGATAAATGACAAAATCCAAGTATGTTGGCTTTACATTTTTAATCAAATCTTCAGTGTATATTTCGGCTGGAATGGTATAACAGATAAGTTTATCTAATATAAGTCAGTAGGAAATTTATTTTAATTAAAAGAAGCTTTAATGTAGACATCATCAGGATATTCACTTTGAAATATGTATGTTATGTTCTTCATAAATTCATGATTTTACACCTGAAAACATGAAATGAATGTTACCTATCATTCTTAAAATTAGAATGGTTGGGGTCAAATCAGGTTAAAGCCATGTCAAGTAATTTTGTATTGAAAAGGAACTTAATTTAAAGTAAAATTCCTGTGATGTTGCAATGAGAACATGAGGAAAAGAGGTAAGTTAATTTTGAAACAATTTTTTAAAAAAACTAAACGATATTAACAGGTATAAAATGTTAAGAAATGATATTTCTTTTTGTTGGTAAAATATTCACTGATAGTGCTACATTTCTATTAAGATATAACAAGCAATTATTTTATTTTTCAGTCTCCAACAAAAGCTGTGTATAATGCTAGGCACTGGAACCAGCCAGAGTCAGAGGCTCTACCGGCACAACCAGTATTGAAAACTCCAACCATCCCAGTGAGTAGGCTGTTGTGATTGTTTGTTTTTCTTCTTCAAAACTTTAGGGAGAATTAATAAACGCTGACCAATATTTGGAAATGATGAAGACAGGCTAGCAAGGGTAATAGTAACTCAGAATGAAGTCCAAATGGTCATGTTAGCCATTGGGTGTAAGAGCCAAAAGAAATTGAATTGGAGGGGGAATCCTCTAGTAAATTTTAAAGGAACAAACATTACTAGAGTTAAAAACTTGATTTCATTGTCCTTTTTTAATATGAAAATAAAGTATTTTAAATTACATGTGTGAATTGTTCTAACTAGAGTTGTATAAGACGGTTTTAAGAAACAATTTTTTTGCTCAGATATCTAGGATATATAGGCTGAACAAATCAAACATAACAAAAATGTCCACAAAAATTGTTGGTGAGAGGAGAAGGCTAAGTGCCATGAACCATGCTTACTGAAAAATAATTCTGAATACAGTCTGTTCCAAGTAGGAATGTATCAGTGGATTGTCATTGAGAGAGAAAAGGGGTTGGTTGCTGGTTGGCCAGACTCACCAATTTCAGTGTTGGTCAACAGTTATATTTAAACAGAATCCAATACTTTTGGCCTATATATGTGTCTAGAAGCTGTCACTTATTAAGTGAAGATCATTCTATTTTAGTGACTCTGCTTTTGTTTTATATTCAGGCAAATGAAGTAATCAAAGTGTAAATAATTAATACTGCTACACCCTCAGGATCCGTTGTCCTAATTCTTCAGTTATTTTCCACATGAGCCTGACTTCTTCCACCCTTCTGTTTTGAGGTTGACAACTTTAGCCTATTGGATTCGGATCCTTCTTGATTACTTCACAGTCCCCATTGCCTTTTATAATGGAGCCTCCCTAAAATGTTAACTATATTGCCTGAGAATTTTAAGTCACTTTTTAAAAATAATTCTTAGTTAGTAGCATTATTTGGGGGGGGGGGGGGGGGCGGAAGGTCTCAGGGCCATGATCCCTTCAACAAAAACTATAGTGAGGCACAACACTCATAAATCTAAATTGAAGCTTGTTATTCATCACTAAATACGCTAAACGTTTGAGTCATTTTTTATTTTATGAAGCGCCATGATAGCACTGCATAAATTAACAAGGTCAGCCTTCAAGTCAGCTACTCACGTAACAGCAAAAACTGATTTCTTTGCTCATAGCTCTTCTTAGATACAAAATCTTGGAGGCCTCCAAATCTTTCTATATTTTTTTTAAATAAACTGCTAGGTAATTAAAAGTTTTAATCTATTCTCTCTAGATTAGGGATAGAGGCCTCATAGTGTATAGAATAGGCTTTTCATTTTCATCAATTTTTCACTTAATATTTGGGATTCTGGCCATCAGAATATTACTTCAGCAATATGGTAGAGGTCTGATTAGCCTCAGTCCTCTAAAGGAATTGTTATTGTGACCAGGGCCGGCTCTGGCTTTCTGGCCGCCCCAGCAAAACAAAACAAAAAATCTGCGGCGTGGCCGGAGCCAGGGTGCAGGGGGACTCCCTGCCCTGCAGATGTGCCGCCCAGCTAGCGGGGGGAGAGAGAGAAGAGGGGCGGCCACAGCTTCAGCGGGGTGCTGCCACGCGGCCCCTCCCACCGTGCCCCCTGCCAGGAGGGCTCCACACCACTCCGGTCGGCTGGGAGGGAAGGACGCGGGCTGCCCTGTCGGGCTTGCTGCAGGGCGCTCCTCTCCTCCACGCCGCTGCCGCCTACAGGGCGGCCGGAGCGGAAGAACAACAACAAAAGCGGCCATGCCACCCTAGGATTGGGCAGAATGCCACCTCCTACAAGCTGCCACCCCAAGCACCAGCTTGCTCGGCTGGTGCCTGGAGCCGGCCCTGATTGTGACAAGAAAACAAACATGTCTTCCATTGCCCAAGAGGTCTGTGAATACATTGAGTCACTGGATAAGAAAGTGTGCTCTCAAAGGTATTTTTAGCAACAAAGTTATTGGCTTTATTTTTATAGTTTATATGACCAAGGTTTAAGAACAGCTGTGGGATTCCCCTGTGGTCCAAAAGTTCATAGGTGATTCTGAGACTGGATGAGACTGTCTCCTTAATTTTGGTAGCTACTTGGAATGCTGCTATTTGATTCCTTAGAGTGGTAGAGAAACAACAGTTTCTAAAAGTGTTTGTCTTTACGTATATTCTGCACATGGGTTCGCAAGTGCCTGAGACTAGAGATTTGTGTCAGTTGAAGTTGCTTCCCTCATGCTCTCAATGAGGTTCCTCAGATTCTGGGTAGGACAGGAGCACTACCAGTTCAGAGTGTTCCTATTCAGATTGGCAGCAGCACTAGAGTCTTCACAAAATTCTTCTCTGAATGGCTATGCCGTTTTTTCATATCTGGACTATTGGTTCTTGATGAGCATATCTAGCCAGGAGGTCCAGTCAACGATACTATTCTTGCTTCATTTTCTGGCATCCTTGGGGTGTATGAACAATGAAAAGCTCACTTTGATTCCCACAAAAGCCATAGACTTTATAGGAGTTCCCTGAACTCAATGCCAGCAGAGGTCTACCTTCCTGTCAACAGATTCCAGGCCAAACACAGCCTGATAAGATAGCTAACCATCAGACCATGTACTGTCGTCAAGGTTCGTCTTTCCTAGTAGGGAAAGACAGACATGGCTGCGTATACCTATGTAACGCCATTAGCCAGGATTTATCTCTGTTGCCTGCAGGCCTGTCTCTGATCTCTTTATTCACCAGACAGAGAATATAAATACCAAGGTGACGATGGTGGACAAAAAAGGATCAGGTGCGTGTTTCCTTCCACCTGCATGGGACGCAACCATAATCACAGGTGCATCCTCAGAGGATGGGGAGCCTACATGGACAGTCATACTGCCCAAATCACATGGTCTCCTTGGGAGGCCAACATGCATATTGACCTCCTGAAGGTTGAGAGCAGTCTGTGTGCAGTAGGTTCCTTCCCACTTACAGGGTTTTGTTATATCCTGATGTATACACAACAAAGTGGAGCAAACAAGGTGGAGCAAAATCTCATTCCTCTCTATGGAGGCAGTCAGATTATGGAACTGGTGCATCAGCATCTGCATCACGCTCTCAGCAGCAGACCTACCTGGTGCACGGAAATCTCAGCAGGGAGTTTTCCACAGACCATGAGTAGGAGATACTCAATTCCATCCTGAATGACTTTGCCCAGTGGGAAATGCCGTTCTGGGATCTGTTTGCCTTACAGATGAATAAGAAATTGTATTTATAGTGCTCCAGAGTGGCGTTAGACTGGGAATCCAGGGTCCCCTTTTATTATCATGAACAGACCATCTAAAGTATGCATGCCTTTCCACCCATCCCCCAGCTACCTCAGTGTGATAGTCTTTGGGATACCCAGGATTGCAAGTCACCTTGCTACCCTCTTGCCTCAAAGAAGAGAGAGACTTGCTTGTGCTTAACTGGGTATCCACTGCCTGACACTTCCAGTCTGTTAGCCACCCAAACGATATTTTCATAGCTGTGTCAGCCCTTACTTTGCCTTGCCAGTTAATAGTAGCATTTTGAAGCCTTGCCAGCCCCAGAGCATTTTGAAGCATTCCTTCGGTAGCGATCAGCCCCATATCCACTACACACACAGTAATTTCAGGCCTGCTGTCCCGAAGGAGGCAATGTACATACCTGCTTACTTGGTCCAACTCAGGATCAGCACTTAATATCACAGCCCTGAGATATATTTATAGTGAAAACAATCATAAGTTCTTGTTCAAGTGCTTGCTCATGTCCATTCCACATTAGGTGTGTGCGCTCACCACATGCACCAGTGCCGGAAGTTTTTCCCTCAGCAGTATCCATAGAGGAGCGGCTCTGGCGCCCTCTGGAGTGGCACCAGTATGGCGTGGTATAAGGGGTGCTGCCGGCTCCCCCCATCCTCAGTTCCTTCTTGCCGCCAGGCATGGTGCACAGAACATTTGCTGCTCTTATTAGCATTGCTTAGGCTTTGTTCATACAAACTAGAGTTCTTGTAAAGTTAGTATACATGGTTCGTAGTTGAGTTAGTTAGCCCTTTAGCAGTAGTTATGAGTTTTGTTAGTCCTGTTGGACAATTAGTCGGGGGATGGGGCATGCCCCAGTCCCCAGGCTTTAAGCTCTGCAATCGCTGCAAAAAGCCCAGGCCCGTGAGCAATCCACATAGTAGCTGTCTCAGGTGCCTTGGTGAAGTGCACATAAGTGCTAAGTGTCGAATCTGCAAGTCCTTTAAACCCAGGACTAAGAGAGAGTGTGAGATCAGACTCAAAGCGCCTCTGATGGAGCTGGTGCTCACTGTGGCCCCGGAGCAAAGGTCCGAATCAGCACCTAGCACTGCGGCATCGGTGCGTAGTGCCTCTCCGGCGCCATCAACGAGCTGGCACCAATCCACAGCCCCGGCCAAGAAGCTGAAGAAGGCCGGCGCAGGGGACGGTCTCCTACTCCACGCAGTGGGAAAGACAGGGCTTGGGATGAGCTCAGAGACGCGGCAGGCAGCCCATCTCCCCCATCAGGAAGTCGGACCTCAGCTCATGTCGTGAGATGCAGCCCACCCTATTCCTTGCCTGGAAGTCCGGACATATAGGCTGGCCTTCGTCAGCTTCAGGTGCTGTTGACAACTGAAGCACTCCAGGCTGTGCAGGAGATCCTGACGCTCCTGGTGCTGCCCACATTGGCCCCAGCGGTGCCCAGACCTAAGCCCACCTTGGGACCTTTCCATCCACCCTCGCCCCAACAGTACCGTTCCCCATTGTGGAGGACATCACGCCACCACTCACCCACTCGAAACAGTCATGTCTCGGAGTTAGGGAGGCAGACGTGTCGGAGTCCTCTTTGGTCACGGGACCTTGGGCACTGGCAGTGGGATTTGAGGCAGACCTCGCCGGTTACCTGGCGCAGACCCACAGAGGCGCGCGTTCCTCGGTAGGAACGTCGGGACCGGCCATTGCGTCACCGGAACGCCATTACAGATTCTGTGAATGATTGGAGGACCATAGCCGTGGGCCCCGCCAACGATCCCCGAGACAGATGTCTCCGTATTCGGGGAGATCCTGCCCAGCCCGCGATACCTCCAGGTCCCACTCCTCGTCCCGGTACCAGTCTCAAAGTGCAAGGCGTGGATCGTTGGTCTTCCGTTGTGGTTCCGCCGAGCGCCGCTGGTCACCGAGGTCCCCATGGAGGCGCATGTTCCGCTCAGACTGGTCCTCCTCTAGACGTGACTGCGATTATCGCCAGACACAGAGTTGCTGCTTCAGTGGATCCGGTCATCGGGTAGCAGTCGCTACAGATATGGCTCCAGTATGGAGCAAGGCTCCGTATTGGCGGGGCAGCCTCCGAGATCCTTGGTGCCCGCCTCCATTGTCGGTACCGAAGCCTGCCCTATGGCTCAGGCCCAGTGGCTGGCCCTGTGGTACCCTTGGAAAACACAGGGGTTCAGCCCTCCCAGCCTGCCCGCTCGGTGTTGGGAGCCGCGGACAGGCCTGTGGCCTCGACGACCCAACTCCCTCCGGTGCTTGAGGCCCCAGGGGATAATACCCCAAAAGTCTATGTGGACCAAGGGAAACAGTCTGCTGGACCACCAATGGGTGCCGTGGAACCCGCGGTACCAGCCGCCGCCTCCTCATCACTGGATGAGGTCATCACGGAACTCCCTCACCTGGTTCCTCAGGATGACACTGAGGCACACCAGGAGCTGTTGAAGAGGGTCACGTCCAACCTTGGCCTGCAGGTGGAGGAGTTGGAGGAGCAAGCATACTCATGTTCGACGTCCTCTCCTTCACAGGCCCTGCTAGGGTGGCCCTTCCCCTTCATGAAGGGGTATTGTAGATATCCAATGCCTTGTGGCAAATCCCCTCCTGTCTGCTCCCTATCTCCAAACGGGTAGAAGGTAAGTACTTTGTCCCGACTAAGGGGCACGAATACCTTTACTCCCATCCTGGCCAAAATTCCGTGGTGGTTGAGGCAGTTAACCACAGGGAATGCCAGGGGCTCCCCGGAGCTACCCCCAAAAATAAAGACTCTAGGAGACTGGACTTGTTCGGACGGAAAATTTTATTCCTTGTCTGGCTTATGGTTGAGGCTGGCCAACCACCAGGCCCTCCTTGGCTGCTGTGACTTTAATATGTGGCAAACCGCGACCAAGTGCGAGAATACCCTCCCGGAAGGTTCCTGTAAACAATTCTGGGCGATCTTCGATGAGGGCACGGCTGCTGCCAGGGCAGCCCTTCAAGCAGTGTCTGACGTGGCAGACTCCGCCACCTGCACCATGGCATCCACCATCTACATGCAGCGAGCGGCCTGGCTGCTCCTCTCTGGGTTGCCTTCCGGGGCTCAGCAATTGATTCAGCACTTTCCCTTCGATGTCAAGGCCCTGTTTGCAGAGCAGGCGGACAACAAATTACATGGGCTGAAGGACTCCCGAACCACCCTAAAAACCTTGGGGTTCTACGTTCCGGTCCCGGCATGTAAGCGGTTCAAATCGCAACTACCCCAGGGGCAAGGGAGCCAGCCCTGGCAGGACCCCACACACAAAAAGCCCCAGGGCTATAGACTGTGCATGAGCCACCGGCCCCACCCTCTTAACAGGCTGGACCCCCGCTCCAAGCAAGGAGCTAAAAAGTCGTTTCAACGGTACGCCCGTCTATTCCCTGGATCCGATTTTTCCCAATTGTTGGCAACCACCTTTCCTTTTGCCTCCCGGCGTGGTCAGTGATGACTTAGGACCGCTGGTCCTCAGTACTGTGGCACACAACTACACCTTCCAATTTATTTCCACAACCCCTCCCCCCCTTCCATCTTCAGGCACCCTTCTCATGAGAGTCTTCTTGAGCAGGTGGTTCAGGGGCTCTTACAGCTGGAGGCAGTTGAGGAGGTCCTGCCTCCTTACCAGAACAAGGGTTTCTATTCCCAGTATTTTCTGATCCTAAAGGCCAAGGGTGGGCTGTGTCCCATCCTGGACCTGCGATACTTCAACAGATACCTAAAGAAGCTAAAGTTTCGCATGGTCTCCCTGGCCGCCATTATCCTCTCCCTGGATCCAGGAGACTGGTATGCCGCCCTCAACCTGAAAGATGCATACATTCACATAGTGATCTTCCCAGGACACAGACGCTTTCTCCGTTTTACGGTTGGTTCGGCCCACTACTAGATTGTGGTCCTTCCGTTTGGCCTGGCTACAGCACCAAAGGTGTTTACCAAGTGCATGGCAGTAGTCGCAGCCTACCTCCGGCGTCAGGGTATCCAGATTTACCTGTACCTCGACGACTGGTTGGTCAAAGGCAACTCCAAGCCTCAGGTCCAACGCAACATCACTGTACTATAAGCCACGTGCCACTCCTTGGGACTCTACTGGTCAACCACAAACAGTCCACATTAGTTCATGTTCAAAGGATAGACTTCATAGGGGCCATGCATAAAATATAAATGTGAGACATATAAAACCAGTGCAGGAAGAATACCATTAATTTGCGGAAGCATCCTAAATCTATTGAGGTTTCCACAGTGCCCCACAACACTTCCTCTATACATGTTCTCTTATGCTAGGGAAGAAGCTGGGAAGCCTGCTACCTGCATACAGGAAGCATTTTCAGTGGTCAATGGCAGGAGACAGATCTCCTGCTAGCTGCAGCCACAACTAGAACAGCAGCCTCTAGTAACCAGTGGTGAGAATTGTAGTTAATATAATTTCCATCCCACTTGTGTTGGGACAAAGATAAAAATTCAGTGTCATACCCATATCAGGCTACTGGAAAGTGTGCTAATGACTGGATATAGCAAGAAGCTCAGTAATGCTTGGAGTCTCCAGGAAGTAAGATGGTCAGTGTAGTAGTAAGAGGCAACAAAGAATTTAAACTTTTTTTTTTTTTTTTTTTTTTAAAAAGACCAAACTTGGTAATTTTACCTCCCCTGGTGATTAGTTAAAGTTAATCAGTGCAAAAGATTCCATCTGCTCTTTTAATTTTGAAGTCCCACCAGACCCTGTCTCTTTTTCTTAAATAAAGGGTTTTTTTTTATATTTAAAGCACCATTTAAATGGTCTGGTATATTCCAAATTTGATGAATGGTGCAGGTACACCTCTGTCTTAGAAAACCCAAGATTTGAATTTGAAAAATGCACACTCTGCTCTGTTTCCGTATGTATTTCGTATATGTTTGCGCATTCAAAACATCTGCCCATTTAAGCACTTTCTTATTGATAGGTAAGGCTATCTTCAAAGGAGGCAGTTCATAAAGATGATGGAGTTTTTAAGGCTCCTGCACCACCTCCCAAAGTGATAAAAACTGTGACAATACCTACTCAGCCCTATCAAGAGATAGTAACTGCATTGAAATGTAGGAAAGAAGACAAAGAAGTAAGTATTTTTAAGACATTTTTAAGGTAATTATTGGTATTTCTAATATATACTGAAGGAATAGTGTCAAAGTGAGGCTTTAGCTTTCACCGTTCAAGTTAATGGTTTTATGTCTGATTAGGTTTCGTTTAAAGATAACATTAAATGTGTTAATTTTATAATCTATCCCAACAGCAATTTATTGTGTTCAAAATATATTTGTATCTTCCAGTTATACACTGTTGTTCAGCATGTAAAGCACTTCAATGATGTAGTGGAATTTGGTGAAAATCAAGAGTTCACAGATGATATTGAGTACTTGCTAAGCGGACTGAAGAGCAATCAGCCTCTAAACACACGTTGCCTTAGGTGAGAGATATTAACATAAAGTATCTTGTATATATTTACTGTATTCAAAGGAAAAAAGTGAGTTAAATATATTTCTATTAAATATGTGATCTGACTTTAAAATGTTGTTAGTTACCTGGAGTTTCTGCGGTCTGGAACAAAAAAAAAAATACATCTGAAAATATTGGAGATGACATTTACAGAATATCATAAGTGTGAATGTATAATGTGGGGAAGGATAAAAGAGGGTTTTGTGCAGTAAAATTACATCCCCAAATTTACTATTGTACTGCTTAAAGACAAAGATTACACTAACTTTTCTTTGTTTGGATATGATTATAAGCGAGGAAGCATCTATCCACTGTTCTTTAATAGAAAATTCAGTTTTTAAATAAATAATATATATGTGGAAAGAATCCCCAGACACTTACTGACAGTGATAATATAATATCATGCTGAGGTTTCCTTCATTCTGCCAACAGTCTGTTCTTTATTTCCTATTGCGAATGCCAAGCCCACATTGGTGCTCACTGCAGCTTTTGCAGGCCTGGGGTTAACTAGCAATCCTTCTTAGAATTCTAATGATGAAAAACATGAACATTAGATTATAGTCAGTCTTTTGTTAAATTTTGCTCATCTCTACATTTGCATCTTGCATTGTACAATTAAATCCTGTTCTTAACAGAAATGGAATTAGACGTATAAAATCTCATGTTGAAAATATTTATTCATGATCACTGTTTGTTTTCTACAGTTTGTGAACCTAAAAATACCAAGGAGAATGATTCTATAGCGATATAAAAATCCCTTTTATCTTCCATACTGGTATAATTCTTTGTGTACAGCTGTGGCAAAACTGCAATTATTGTAGAAGAAAACCGTGAACTGTAGATTTAGATGACAGTGAAATTTTATCTGGCATCCTGAGATGTATCAAAAACAGCTATAGAACTTTAAAAAGCAGTTATTAAATCAAGAGTTTCCTCCGGGTAACTCAACAAATTGCAGTAATGTTGATTGATTTAACATAACTTGCAGAAATCTCAGTCCTCCTGTTTGAGTTATTTATATATGCAATTATGTAAATAAACAATATAACTAAGAATTTTAGAATTAAGTTATTCACACTAGGGATGCAAAATGTTAACCAGTTAACCAGTAAGCATTAGTCTTACCGGTTAACCCGCCTTAACTGTTAACTCCTTGGCCGGCCAGCTGACCCCAGCAGCCCTGCGCCAGCCGGAGCGGGCCCAGCCTTAGCCGCTTAATCAGATAACCATTTAAATACTTTTAAATCATTTAAATGGTTAACTTTTAAACTGTATTTACACCCCTAATTCACATTCAATACACTGAGTCTCTGTAAACTTTCAAAATTTCTTTTAAATCTTGTTGTTTACTTCTGAAGTTATATAGGGTTTCACTTGTACTCATTGGAGGAAAGTTCAGTCAACGAATTGCAAGGTGTGTGTTTTCCAAAGAAAATGATATATAGGGGTAAGGATAGCAGTAGACTTAGGAGAATTAGAAGCCTTGTTGTCAAGCTGAACCTCTTTGAATGCTGTTGCTGTGATTGGAGACTGTAAAAGATCTAAACATGACGTTCTCATATGATTTTTAAAGGTTGCTTTGGTTTCATAGAGGACTTTTTTATTTCCCTTGCACCTTTTGGAGACATTTAAGCTTTTAATTTTTAATTATAAAGGTAAGGAAATATAGTCTCCTTAAAACAAAATTGAGTATAGTACTAAGAAACTTCACAAATTTTAAAGGAACACTTTTGTAAAACCTATATGGTAGGCTGTGCTGGGTACACCTGAAAATTCAGACAGTCGTAACTAGAGCTATGAAAAGCACACTTTAAAAAAAAAAAAAAAAAAAATTGTATGTGAGGGAAGAGAAGGAACAAAAACATCCCCAAATCCATGACTACCCATTCTAAGCAGGCATTTTGAATATTGACGCGAGAGGGGAGGATCTGAAGTAAGAGAGGTGTGCGTACCTGATGGTTTGGGGGGCAGAGCGTTTTTTCCTCTGGTTTAAAAGTGATTTCTTGGGTTATTCCAAACTTTCCCCACCGAAATCCAATCTTCCTCCTGGCCATAGATTAGCTATGTGAAACTTCAGGATAAACTGGTATTTCACAATATTGCATGGAGAGGAGGGATTACAAATAGTTAGGCATATAACTTTTAACTTTAACCAGGGTGTCAGTTCATAATACACTTTTCTTGATCTTCTTCACCAAGTTGGTGTCTTACTAGTGAAGGTTTTTCTTTCAACTAAAAATTGTTCCTAAAACACTTGATGTTACCCATTTGCAACCCTATTGTAGCTAACATTAAAAGAAGAAACCAGACTTAGCCCAATATGAGTAAGCAACCCTAAAATAGAATGCTGCATATCTTCACCATTTGAGATTGGCGGTAAACCTTACAAGAATATATATAACAAGCCTTTTTATCAGCCCACAAACAGTTGGATTTTCTGATGTACACATGTTAATGTTCGTAAGACTTGTTTGCTTAACTAGCCTTTTTTTTAAAATACATGTAGTGACTTTCAAACACATTAATGCCTGCCTGTTTTTTCCAGTGTTATTAGCTTGGCGACAAAGTGCGCCATGCCCAGTTTCCGAATGCACCTGAGAGCACATGGAATGGTAGCCATGGTCTTCAAAACACTGGATGACTCCCAACACCACCAGGTATTCAAATTTCATGTATCCTATGTAATTAGTTAGTTTCAAGTCACATTGGGATTGATGTACATAAATGAATGGAGATGGTAGAAATATAGAAATGTATTTATTAGGTTTTTAGTATAGATTGATTGCATTTGTTTAGCATTTTTCTGGAAATATTGGCCCGACTTTAGAAGTCTACACAGAAACATAACATGGGAAATTCAAGAGAGTGCATGTGTTCTCTTGCGTGCAATCAAAGGTAGCAGAAACTCTTGATTTCTCTCTCTCTCTCTCTCTCTCTCTCTCTCCCCCCCCCCCCCAATCCTTCCCCACACACTTTTTTTTGAGGCTTGATAAAGCTTGTTTAAAATTCAAAGGCTTAAAAACTTTGGGGCTGAGTTTAGGTTTATGATTTCAAATCTTTATCCATTTTAAGTATCATACTACCTTTATTCATTACATTTAGTTTAAAAGTAGTACTTAGAAAAGTTAACACTAATATTCTATTTTTCTTCCCAATTTCATTCTAGTAAAAATAAAGAATAATCCAGATATTTATCTCCAAACTTAAACTCGTCAGTGTAAAATAGCTTGAATGTAGATACTCTCCTTTTTTCCTTTGTAGTTGTCTACAGTGTGTGCATGCTATGCTAGTGTTGTTAAGCAGTGCTGTAAGTTGTAGAGTGGCACAGCATTAACTAGTAATGAAAGATCTTCTTGAAAGAATTCAGCTACCCTAACCAGTGAGATGAAACTGAAGCTATATGAGTTTTTCCTATTCCCCCAAACCGCACAAGTTGGGTTCAGCTTCAGTGGAAAACCATTTCTAAGACTTGTAGCTGCAATTATTTTTTTCCCCAAGACATTAGTGGAGAATGCTATGAGGAGGGATTGTTACAGAAACTGATTTTGGAAACATCCATTTGATCCTTTGTGTAGTTAATAAATCTTGTCCAACCAGCTGTTTCTTTGACCTCTATTGTAGGTTGACTTGACAAAATACATGCGAGAACAATGTTGAATTTGCTGTCTTCCCACAAGCAATCAAATAGTGGTCATGAATGGCATGGAAATGCTAATAAGTACATTTTAAAATTAAATAAGATCTCATTCCTTTGTAGTCATGAAACTGAGGGTAGCCAAACACAGGCAATTTCTGTGTGACAGAAAAGTTGTTGAGGGAGTAAGTTTGAGCTCATTGTTTTGACTAATGCATGGTACGCATGTGCAATAACCTCTTCTACTATGTTGTCTTTAACCATTGCCATCACTACTTTATTTTTAGATGAACTAAAACACCAGTTTCAAAAAAGTTCTTGCAATATACGATTGCAGCAAAAAAACACAAAACATTTAAATTACTTTTTTCCAGAAATATATTTGACCCAGTAAACCTCCACTTTCAATATGTTGAAAAGAAATTTAGGTATTCATATAATGTCTTTTAAATGTATTTTAGATATAGGAACTAAGACATTCTGAATGGCTAATTTTATGTCTTTGTCAATAATTGTGTAATATTCTGTAACTGGAGATGAATATTTATGCTTTACATAAAATAATCCCACTGCATACTTCCTCACTGCTGTTGCATTTAACATCTGTGTTTCACTAACATTTTTAATTTTGTTCAAATGATTAGAAATAGATTTTGCCCCCAAGTCTCAACAAGAGCAACACAGAATTCAAGCCCATCCTAAAGAAAATGGGGAAACAGTTACTTCAAAATAGAAAAATGGACCTACCATATGGCATTGTGTCCATTTCATGACATAGGTAGTGCTAACCTCACTTGAATTTAGAAAGGTTTTGAAAAAGGAAACTTCATATATATGCACATTTTTGTAACTATTTATAGTTTGGGAAAGAGAAAAGGCTTTGCCCCAAATGACAACATAGTTGGAAATAAATGTTGATGATCAATTATTACTTCCACTGCAACTATACTCTATAATGGATTTGAGAAAATAAGATTGTTAGTTTACCTTACGAGTGTATGAAATAGTAGTTGCGATGAATAAATTATTTTGTGCCCAGTAGGCACAATAAAATTACCAGTTATCTCAGAGTTATTCTCAAATACAAATTGTCATCTTTGAAAAATACTTGCTCCACCTAATTAGTAATCAAGAAACTGCAGTTTAAATACCAGCTTAACTATCTTTTTCAGAATATGCTGTGAATGCTTCAGAGTAGTAGATTATTTTTTAAATAAAAAATGTTTTTATGAACATTGTCAGTAGTTGCACACAAAAACGTGTCTCTAATGTCTTGAACATGTGAATAATTCAGAAATATAGAATAAATTGAAATATAATGCTAGACCTTTGAAAATTACCATCTGTTCCCACAAGCTGGAATATAAATAGAATGAGAACAAGGAGACAAAGATCAAAATTCTTCTGAGTGGGAGTAATTGGCCTGCAGTTTTTGGTGTGTATGTAACAAGAGTTGAAGGTGTATCTCTTCCTTCCCTCCTCCCCCCCCCCCCCAACCCTATTAGAGGCATAAGTTGCAATTCCATAGTCAAGGTTGCCTTCAGACTTCTGTTATAATCCCTATTTTTTACCCATCTCTTCTCTTTTTTTCCCCCTCCCCTCTCCAATGTTTGTTTGGAGGAATCATTTCTCTGAAAATCTGCATTGTTAAAATAGATTTTCCCAGAAAATATTCTCTAGACGTCATAGCCCTAACATTCAAATCTTTATACTGTGATGAATCCAGATTTAGGATATTATAAAATCTTGCATCACTGACCCCCTCACCCTATTCCTCAGCATCTCTTCTCATCATAGGCTTGTGTTCAGAACTCCTAAACTGACACGTGTAGATTTGCGTGCGCGCGCACACAATAGTTTTCTGGCGTTGAGCTAAACCTTTTAAGCAAATATTCAAAATGAACCAAATCCATGTCAGGCAGACTAGTGTATAAAGATGTGTACACATGACATGACCAAGCTGCTTAAATGAGCTAGGGATTTATAATCTTTCTGAGGTATAAAATAACCCTCCTTTACTTGCTCATAGTGTCTTAAGGAGGGTCCTGCTGTCCTAGGGCTCCCTGGCACCCAGGTTATCTTTCTGCTTATTTCCCACCTGTCCCATGTCATCTCACCTACCCCTCTGCTTCCCCACATAGCTTCCAGCTTCTCTGCTTGTCTACTTCACTGAAGCCTTTGGGAGGCTTATCAGCTCCCTTAGCAGATTCATTGGCTTAAATAGGTTTTCTATGTGCACACGCACAGAAACCTTGAGCTCTTCCATTGCTCCTACCGTCTTTATCCCCCTCCCTCAAACTCTACTTCTATGCTACTCATTGATACCCCCCAACATAACCACTCCAACACAGTCTAAACCATCTCTCTCTCTCTCTCTCCCTCCCCCACCCTCCAGGCTGTGTCCTTTGTTGTGGTTCAGTTTAAACATTTAAAACTGGACTTGGGGGCTGTGTGGAAATGGCAGGAAATAGGGGTTGGAGAATGGAGGGAGGGAACTGGTGCAGTATGAATGCAGAGCAAGCTGAATAGCGGGAGTACACTGGAGGGGGATGGGCAGCAAAGGCCTGGGGGGTTAGCAAGAAGGCTTTTGAAGTTAGGGGTGACTGTCCTCACAGAGATCTTAGCATGTCTCTAGAGCAGTTGCCTTTAGGTTGTAGTATAAAGGCAGTCACCCTGTTGATCTTTTGAGGTCTGCATACGAACAGCCAAGCCTTTAATTTGAAGAAGTGCCCATTCCTCTCTTTCTGTTCCATCTGACCCAGCCCACTGTTGATCAGTTCCTTTCCCTTCCGATGTCAACAGGGTCAGCACCTTCTTTGAGGGTTTCTGGAAGGTGTTTGCCCAGCAGAGCTCTTAGCTCCATGAAAGTTCTGCTTACTGCTTGAAGGTCCACTGGAATGGTGGACAACTAATTACAAACTCAAGAAAAGTGCTGACTTTGCACGATGAGGAGCAGGTGGGGTCGGTAACCAATAGACTGACCCTTTTCATGTTTACTCTCTGCCTACCCTCCCACCTCTGGCACCCTGGCCCAGATCCATAACAATATTTAGGTTTCCAACTTCCATTGATTTCAGTGGAAGTTAGGAAACTAAATATCTTTGTGCATCTGAGCCCTGTGACCTCCCTCTGCTTTTTTGAATCCCCTTGAGGATTTGCTGTTGCATTCTTGAGGAAGGGTGGGGTGGCATCCCTCTCTTTTTATCAAGGAGGGGCCACTGTTCACACCCCCCCCCAATTCTCCAGAGGAAGAAAACATTAGGGGGAAGACCTCAGCTCTTCGCTCACTTAGTGGAGGATGGGTTCTTGCCTAGCTTCTTGGGGCAAGACTGGGGAAGCCTTATCTCAATGGGTACAGTTTTCCTGGGTTTGGGGAATCCCCACGTCAGACTTCACTAAGAATTTGAGGCTCTGTGCTAGGAATCCCTAACCAAGTTTAGACAGTGATTCCCTGCTCACTGGGTTGGTAATCATATGACCCTGCCCTCATCCCTGCAGCCTTTTCCACCTTCTTTTCTATCTCCTCTCTCTCATCTTCCTCCTAGCTAACCAAAATTTCACTCCTTGCCAACCAGTATCCCCAGCACCCCTGCTGCTCCCCTTTCTCCTGTCCCTTCCATAATTTCCTTCTGCATTGCCACCTCCTCAAGAAATTTCCATCTGCTATCCCCTGCTTTTTTCTCTGCAACACTGACTGCTTTGGGGTAAATTTCAAATGCTTTGCATCTGTAACAGGATTTTGTAAAATGAATTAAGTGATTTGTGCTTTGCCTACATTGGCCAGGAAAACGGTGTTAGTATCTTGCTAGAAAGAACAGTGTTCAGACACAGTTATAGTTACTAGCTTCAGTGCTGGCATAGGCAAAGTCTGACAAATTTCTCTCCCAAATCACCAACTTTGTCTATTTAAAAAATCTTCATGTTTAAGTGCTGTACATACTTCATCTAGCACAAGTATTGCTACAATTTTATATTTATCTTTTTGTTTTCAAGAATCTGTCACTTTGCACAGCAGCTCTTATGTACATCCTGAGTAGAGATCGTTTGAACATGGATCTAGACAGAGCTAGTCTAGATCTGATGATTCGGCTTTTGGAGCTAGAGCAAGACGCTTCTTCTGCCAAGCTGCTAAATGAAAAAGACATGAACAAAATTAAGGAAAAAATACGGAGGCTCTGTGAAACTGTCCACAACAAACATCTTGATCTTGAAAACATCACGGTGGGTCTCATGATTGTGTTTGAAGGATCTGTTTTAAAACTAATCTAAAGTGAAATGCTTGGTAAAATGAAATTTATTAGCAGCAGCTATCTTTCAATTCTAGTTATTTTAGCAGCAGCTGTCTTTCAATTCTAGTTATAACTATTTACCTTGTGCCTTGTGATGCTGTATTAGAGGGCCAAGAGTAGTCTGAAATTTCATCTATTTTCTTTGTAGAAGATCTTATATGCAGTATGTACTTTTTCATTTTTAAATTTCCAAATTCTCTTCTAGAACAAGGCTACTCTAATTCTATACAATAAGCTACAATAGTTCTGCAGTTGTCTGCAGTTCACCAAATTATAGTCCTATTGTAGCTAGTAACAGGTTTGTAATTATTTGAGAGCTTATAAAGTTTTGATAGCAGTATTTGGTTCCAGACTGTTTGTGTCAGAGTTTTGATCTATTATATATGTTTAATATGTTATGCATCAAAATTAGGTAAAAATAACAGTAATGGTTGGTCTGTAGACGGGGTAAAATTCACAGTTAAAGCTGAAATTATTCTCAGATGTTTTGCATCAACAAGTACACCTCTACTTCGAAATAACGCTGTCCTCTGGAGCCAAAAAATCTTACCGTGTTACAGGTGAAACCGTGTTATATTGAACTTGCTTTGATCCACCGGAGTGCGCAGCGCGCGCCTCTTCCCCCCCCCCCCCCCCGAGCACTGCTTTACCACGTTCTGTCCAAATTCGTGTTATATTGTGTCGCGTTATATCAAGGTAGCGGTGTAGTTGGATAATTGCGCAATACCCAAGCGTAATGTGATGAGGTAAAGATTTTGACTCTTCTTCTAAATATCCTTGCTTTTCTTGCTCTTTTAAAGTTCTTACATAAGAACTGTCATCCCAGATCGGCCCAGCAGTCCAATTATTCCAAAATCTTGCTTCCAACAGTGGCCAATTATTCAGGTGCTTTCCTTTTTTATACAGTGGTGGTGGAAAGCCCAAAAAGATGCTGAAAAAAGAGGAGGGGGAAATTCTTTTGCTGTTTGCGTACTGTTCAAATGCCAGTTTTGTCAATGGATTGTTTGACTAAACTTTAACCAACCCTTTTGTACTTCTAATTCACATTTCTAACACTCTGAAATAGAATGTATATATACCATTTTGATATGATGTAAAAATACATGAACAATTTATATATCCAATTTGGTAGCCACAGTATAAACTGCAGTGTATTTCTAAATTGTGTATATACAAATAGCATTTTACTTCGGTTGTAAGATCCTCTAAAAGCCTAACAAACTTTTTTTTAAGTGTAAAGTAGGGCTGTCGATTAATCACAGTTAACTCAAGTGATTAACTCAAAAAATTAATCATGGTTTAAAAAAATTAATCCCAATGAATCAGTTTTAATCGCCCTGTCAGCAATAGAATACCGAGTGAAATTTATTAAATATTTTTGGATGTTTTTCCACATTTTCAAATATATTGATTTCAGTTACAACACAGAATGCAAAGTGTACAGTGCTCACTTTATGTTACTTTTGATTAAATATCTACACTGTAAAAATGACAAAGAAAAAAAGTATTTTTCAGTTCAACTCATACAAGATCTTTATGGTGAAAGTGCAACTTACAAATGTAATTTTTTTTTATGTAACTGCCCTCTAAAATAAAACAATGTAAAACTTTAGAGCCCAAATGTCCACTCAGTCCTACTTCTTGTTAAGCCAATCGTGAAGACAAACAAGTTTGTTTACATTTACGGGACATAATGCTGCCTGCTTATTATTTACAATGTCACCTGAAAGTGAGAACAGGCGTTGGTATGGCACTTCAGTAGCCATCATTACAAGGTACTTGCATACCAGATATGCTAAACATTCTTGTGTCCCTTCATGCTTCAGCCATCATTCCAGAGGTTATGCTTCCATGTGGATGACGCTCATTTAAAAAAATAATACATTAATTAAATTTGTGACTGAACTTGGGGGGAGAATTGTATGTCTCCTGCTCTGTTTTACCCACATTCTGCCATATATTTCATGTTATAGCAGTCTCGGATGATGGCCCAGCACATGTTGTTTATTTTGAGAACACTTTCACTGCAGATTTGACAAAACTCAAAGAAGGTACGAATGTGAGATTTCTAAAGATAGCTGTGGCACTCAACCCAAGGTTTAAGAATCTGAAGTGCCTTCCAGAATCTGAGAGGGAATACGTGTGGAGCATGCTTTCAGAAGTCTTAAGAGGAACACTCCAATGCGGAAACTACAGAACCCTTACTACCAATAAAGAATATCAATCTTCTGCTGGTGGCATTGGACTCAGATGATGGAAATGAACATGCGTCAGTAGGCACTGCTTTGGATCATTATCTAGCAGAACCTGTCATCAGAATGGACTTCTGGAATGGTGGTTGACGCATGAAGAGACATATGAATCTTCAGAGCATTTGGCACATAAATATCTTGTGACGTTGGCTGCAACAGTGCCATGGGAATGCCTGTTCTCACTTTCAGGTGACGTTGTGAACAAGAAGCAGGCAGTATTATCTCCTGCAAATGTAAACAAATTGTCTGAGCGATTGGCTGAACAAGAAGTAGGACTGAGTGGAGTTGTGGGCTCTGAAGTTTTACATTGTTTTATTTTTGAATGCAGGTTTTTTAACATAATTCTGCATTTGTAAGTTCAACTTTTATGATTAAGAGAGTGCACTATAGTATTTGCAATGGGGGAATTGACAAATACTATTTCTTTTGTTTTTTACAGTGCAAATATTTGTAATAAAAATAAATATAAACTGGGCACTATACCGTTAGTATTTTATGTTGTAATTGAAATCAAGATATTTGAAAATGTAGAAAACATCCAAAAATATTTAAATAAATGGTATTCTGTTATTGTTTAACAGTGCGATTTAATCGTGATTAATTTTTTTTTTAATCGCTTAACAGCCCTAGTTTAAAGCTGCTGGGATGAGACTTCTCTTGTTAGTTTAATTTTAGCACGAATAAGAGTAGATAGGTTAAAGCAGCAATGAGTCCTGTGGCACCTTATAGACCAACAGATGTATAGGAGCATGAGCTTTCGTGGGTGAATACCCACTTCTTCGGTTGCATCTAGTAGTCTATAAGGTGCCACAGGACTCTTTGCTGCTTTTACAGATCCAGACTAACATGGCTACCCCTCTGATAATAGGTTATAAGCCTTTCAAAATTTTATGTTTAAAAGAAATGTGAACACATTGAGTAGGACCTTGGACTAGCTGGACCACTGGTCTGATCTGGAACAGTACAACTGATACTGTGGTATGTTACCACTAGATGGTATGACTAATGTATTTCAGTGTAACAAATGTTACTATAAGCTTTAGTTTTTTCTCAGTGTTACATTGTTTAATGCTTTTTAGGTTTTTTGTTTTTGAATTTTACCACAATTTTTTATCAGTCTGATACTTTTTTTTTAAATCAGTTTTCATCAAAAATCTGTGGATTGACGTTGTTAGAGGCATTATCTCTAGACATAATGTCTTCAGCTGTTAGCAGTAATCTCCAAGTTACATTACGTGTTCCATTTTACACCAGGTTAAAAGAAAACATGCCTTGCTTGAGGTGGTTTTTCCATGTATATGTTTCTTTTGGTAATTTTGTCATTCTTCCACTCAGTTTTCTCTAACTTTCAGTTATGGAACAAATTGTGAAATTGGCATTAGACTGTATTCTATATCGGTGAAAGGAGTAGAATTGTTTTAAGGAAAATAATCTGACCATATGGCTGCTAGCTACAGCTAAGGGGTTTATGATGACATAATGCAATATGGTTGGCATTTCAGTTTTAGGTTGATTAGTATTTCATAGGCTTTTATAGCACCTGGTTGTGGACCTAAGAATTTTCTGGTCTTCAGATGTCCTGAGGCTGAATTGGAGGTCAATTTTATTAGTTTTAACTTGGCTGTTTAGTTCACAGCTAAACAAACAACCTTAAGATATTGATGCCAAATAAATTGCGTTTCCAGGCAACATCCAGTCCTGAAATGTCCACCTACAAAGTGGTGGCATTCTCAGAGTACTATTCCAGGTCTGTTCTGGCACCAAGAAGACTGACTTGGTTGACATAATTTTTACCAAATATAATGCAAATTCTGACTAGACTATTAATCTCCTGTTTTGCCTTCCCAAATCCTCATTGTAGATATAAGTGGTCTTTGAGTATTCATTGCATAGGGTCAGATATTTAGGAAGTTACCTAAATGTGTAGCCTTTGGGATCAGAGTAAGGGGAGTGTCATTTCCACTCAAGAATTATCAAAATGGATTAAATTTTGCACTGAGTATGTGATGCCTTGTTTCAGGTGTCAGTACTTCAATTTAGAACTCATTCTTCTAGGGTGAAGGAAGTTGTCTCTGGAACACTTCCATCATAGCAATTTGCAGGACTGCTATTTGAAGTTCTGTTCAGAATTTTACACAACATTACTCACTCCATTTGTTTGTGGACTTGGATTGCTTTGGAAGGGCAGTTCTATGTTCTTTGTTTAAATAGAACTCATTAATTCATCTCTCAAAATATTGTGTTGAGATATTGTCACCACTGAGAGTATATGGAGGCTACATCAAGGATGAAAAGACATTTATTTGCCTGTAACCAGTTATTTGGGAGGGAGATTCTGCATATTTACTCTAATCTTCTACCTTCCCCGCTTCCTTTAAGAGCGACACTTTAAGAATGTTGGCCTTCAGTGGATGTGTCTGAGGCCACATAGGGTATGTCTGCAGTGTTTTGGAGCTTGTGGGAGCCAAAGTCTCCCAGCTGGGTTGGACTAGCTGGGCTCACTCTAGTGCTCCAAAATGCTGTGCACAACAATACCCTATGTGGCCCCAGATCCTTCCATTGAAGGGTCCATAGCTGTATCCATCCATCAGTTCCATAGCTGCATAAACAGTGCTTCAAAGTTGTGGTTCAGGCATGAAGCCTAGAAGTGGGGTGGTGTTCAGTTACCTCTACTGAAAACCTTTCCTCTTTTATTTGTTGTATTTATGTAGTGCACATGAAATTACTAGATTTGTTTATGGCCTAGGGTTTGATTTACCTGTATCCTTAGTGTATGATGTAAATATCAGTATTTTGTTGTCCAGTTCTCTGTAGCTTTAAATTATCTGTGCAAGATAGGTTACATAACTTTTGTTTCTGTCCATGGTTGCTGCACTGGCATTAGCCTTACTAAGGCAATCATCAAAATAAAATCTAAAATGGTTCAGCTCATGGATGCACATGTTTTGGTAAGAACATGGCAGGGAGTAATGATTTGGTAAATGTAACTTTTTTTTAATCTAAACATTTTATGGTAGGAATGAGGTATAGTGGTAACCCTCAAACTTTTCAATGTTCGCAGTATTTCTGGCATGTCCTAAGTATTCTTTATTCTAAGTTTAGAAAATATTGTAAATACTGAAAGGTTTTTCCCCTAGTGAGTCGTTGTTGTCCTGCTAATTTACAAATAAATAATAAACATTTTTTAATAGTGTAAAGTCAAAACATTTTCAGCAAGAGGAGACAGCTAACCTATCTGGAAGACAGAGAAGAAGTGTTTTCTGTGGCTTTCCTTATTTTCTGCTGCCTGGCTGATTTGGCCATTTCCTTCCTCAGTTTGGTGTTTGATAACAGGAAGTGCAAATGAAAGGAGACAGTTTGACTCTTTTAAAATACTGGCAAAATTGAGAAATATAAAAATGAAAGTGCAAAAGTATTTTTGCTCTTCCCTTGTCAGTATTCAATCAAGCTTCTTTTAAACACTTGCCAGTTTGGCTTGCTCCCTCTGGTGGCTGATCTACACAGAACTTTTGTTCAGTTAGGTAATGGGACGATAAACTTCCAGTGAGCTTTATGGAGTTCTTTGAGGTAAACACTGAAATGACTTTATTTTGATAGTAGGCATGACTCTTAAGTTCCCCAAAACATAGAAATATAGACTTTGAACTACAGGTTTCACTCTGCATATCTCTAGTCAATTGCTTCCAATAGACTTGTGGTGTGGATGCCATACGGGACAGGAGAGGCGTCTGTAATGTTTGTCAAACTGTTGTTCACTCATGAAATGATTTCTGTAGCTAAACAGTAGTACAATTTCTTGTTAATTCATGGATTCAAAATGATTGCATATTTTAAAGGCCCTAAGGTTATTTTTTTAAATATAAGGTATTTTTATATGCTGTGATGCTGTTGTCAATAGCTGTTGGTAATGGAATTACTTTACTGATTCTGACTTTTTCAGACTGGGCATTTGGCAATGGAGACACTACTGTCTCTCACCTCAAAACGAGCAGGGGACTGGTTTAAAGAAGAGCTGCGACTTCTAGGTGGTCTTGATCATATTGTAGATAAAGGTATGTTGAATATGTTTCGTTTCTGATGCATTGAAAAGTATAAATGAATTAGACATAGATTTATGAGGGGAAGATTTTCCCTTAATTTGTCAGCTTTTCTTAATTTCTATTATCATCGTAAGAGGAAAGAAAAAATGTGCATCTTCTACTTAAACTTTCAAAAAGTATTAAAATTCCACATCAGATTGTTGGGAAAAATTAATGCCTCATTAAAGTGTAGCAAGTTGCATTGAAAACCGATTGAATTCTAAATAGATAATGGGTGTGTGTTGTTATTTCAGCTGGATAATAGGATACCAGTTGGGCAACTTAGGAGTTTGGGTTTTGAGGAGTTGTCTTACTTATATACCATGTCTGGGTATTAGAATTCTGTTACTTCACAAAGCACCAGCGATACCCCATTCTAGAATACTGTCTCCTATTCAGGACACATTTTCTTTCCAAGACAGTCCAAAGAAAGCTAGCTCTTCAGGAAGACTTGAGTTTGAGCTCCTTTAAGATATTTGTAGGTGCACTTTGCTCAAAGTGTGGTGAAAATATGGGAAGGAAGGCCTGTGTTAAAACAAATATCAATGAGTTGAAGGCTAGCTCTTGAAATTGAGTAAAATAAAGTAAAAAAGCAATGAGGTGGTGCTGAGAATTTTGAGATGCAAACTTGCTAATTCCTTATGTCTCTTTGGTTTCACTTCAAAAGGTTTGTATTGTACATTGTTAGATATCTCTGCTTCTTTAATAGTATAAAATGTGCTGAATAATCTACAGTTCTGTGCCATAGGAGTTTGCTGCAGAATCTCGTTGGTCAATAGAAAAATAAACTTGTTTTTTTTTCTCCTCTTGACAAACCTATTTAAGTGTTTTCCATCTTTTAAATAGTAGTATTCACATCATTATGGTTTGGCAGCTGATGTTTTGTGTTACTTTGGCATACATAAAATGTCTGAGACCATACTAAAAATATTTCTTTAAAAATAATTTCTTTAAAAAAAGTTTCTTTAAAAAATTACTGTGATAAATAGAACTTTTTAAAAATAGTATTTTTGAAATACTAATTCATTTTATGATCATCACACTCCTGTTAATAAAGCAACTTTGTAAAAGTGTGACAAATAGGGTTGATGAGGTATTGGGAGAATTGTTATTACTGTATGCATTGCTCTTTGTACTTTTACAAGTACAGGTTTCAGAAAGACCTCTTTAATGCTGCTCTCTTTATTACTTAGTCAAAGAATGTGTGGATCACCTAAGCAGTGACGAAAATGAAGAGAAATTGGTTGCTTCGTTATGGGGAGCAGAAAGATGTTTACGGGTCTTAGAAAGTGTAAGTATGAGCAGATACACTGTCTTCCTGATGGGATAATTGATTAATTTTTTTCTGCTGCATTATTGCATAGAGTTCCCCTGTTTATGATACCAGAGATGGTTTGTGAGAGACTTGGTCTGCAAAATGAGATGGTGGGGTTCTGTATGACCTAACCGAGATGGGCATTCTGTGGTGTTCTGTAGGGCCAGGTACAAGATAAAATCATAGGAAAATACTGTCACAAAAACGGTAAAAATGCACATGGAGAATGAGGTTTTCAAGTGGCAATTTCAGTCTTGCCTTCTGACTGATTTTTGTAAATATTGATGAAGAAATATAATAGTGAGTAAAGAAGAGAAATATTGTGTGTTCACTGTTCCTTCCCTCTTCCAACAAAAGGTTAATCCTAATACTGTGGTTTTTTTTTGTTTTTTTTTTTGTTTTGTTTTTTTTCCTTTTTAGGTAACCGTGCATAACCCAGAGAATCAAAGCTACTTGATAGCATATAAAGACTCTCAGCTCATAGTCTCGTCAGCTAAGTAAGTTCTCATAAAATGATATTTCAGGCTTTCTTGTACGTGGTATGACAAAAATAAAAACAGGCCATGGCTACAATGTATACTTATTCCCCTAGAATTTCCGAATATTGCTACAACCTGTGGAACTGAAATGGTGGTAGCTAAGTGAATATAGACAAAATACTATCACTTGCCTGGAGCGCTCTCTCTACACTAGTGCTCGCAATGGTGGGAAATTGAATGTTCAAATAGTTTAGAATAAAACTCTTATGTTGCTACTATTTCTCTTCATAAGAAAAGTAGTAAATCTGTGCCAAATTCCTTTCTGTGCCAAGACTTTTTCTGGGAATATGAGGTGTGGACCATTAGGAAGCTCGTGCTGGTTACCTGATTTGCAAGCTGCCTGGGTTCTGATACAAGTGAGAGAAGCTGGCTATGTTCCAAAGGGGACAATATACCAGCTTAGAATTGGCATAGTGGAATTCTGTTCTTCTCTACACTTTGCCATCTGTGGAATATGGAGGAATTCTCAACTGGCCAGTTGCTACTAGATTGTATCCCTTTCATGACATTCGGAGGGTGCAAAGGAGATAAAATTGGGCTGAGAATCTGACCTTAACTAGCCAATGGAAGCATACTTTGGTATTAGTATCTCAAGCATGGTTGGCAGGTAAATCAGATATCTTGAGTGAGTACTTAAAAAAAAAAAAAAAAAATCTGCTATGTAGTGTTATATTTAGACCTTTGTGTGTTTGATTAGTTCCTGGTTCTCAACTGCATTTTCCCATTTTATCTGTAACTCTGCTGAAATTCATTAAATTATATGTTATGCTACATAAACTTGATCTAAAGTAAAGAATCAAGCTCATAGTCTAGGGTTGTCATTAAGTGTATTGTATCTTGGTGGAAAGTCAGTTGGCATTTATTTCATTATTGTGAAATGGAGGTAATTAACTCTGGCAAGTACAGAATAAAAAATCAATTTTAGAGTACATTTAGATAATATAGAACATATTTTGCATAGACATCACATTTATATAATTTTCTTCATCATGCACATATAATGAAAGATAAAATGCCCTAGTACTGTTAGTTACTTAATTATGTCTTATCTGCATTTTCCATCTTCAGAGCATTGCAGCATTGTGAGGAATTGATTCAGCGATATAACCGTGCTGAAGACAGCATCTGTTTACCATACAGCAAGCCTTTGCCTCACCAGAATGTAACTAACCATGTGGGTAAAGCAGTGGAAGATTGCATGAGGGCCATCATTGGTGTCTTGCTTAACTTAACAAATGATAATGGTAAGTGATCTTTCCAGAGCTTGCGCTTGTATATCAAACAGTATAAGGTAGGCCATTCCTACCAACCGTGTTTAGCCTCCTAAGTTCTATAGTAATTTGCTCGTGTATGTTGGATCTTAGCAATACAGTGACCAGTAATTGTCACCAGAAATTGGATGGGGACTGGGAAATAGATTGTTAATAAGAGAAGTGTCTTGGACAAAGGATGCTAATTGATCTTTTAGAAAAGATTTGTTTTATTAATGTTTGCATGATATTAAAAAAATTGTTTACAAATTTAGAAGCTTGACCACATTCTTTTTTTTTTTTTTTTTTTAACAGAGTGGGGCAGCACAAAAACGGGTGAACAAGATGGTTTGATAGGCACAGCTATGAATTGTGTGCTTCAGGTTCCAAAGTTCCTACCTCAAGAACAGAGATTTGATATTCGGGTGTTGGTAAGATAGCATTCTTTAAACTAAGAGTAGTAAAAAGACCCTTTGTTTCATTAATATAAAGAATGAGTTTGCCTTAGTCTTATGTGTATTGAACTGCTTCAGTTTTTCATGATGACAGCCATATTCTAAAGTTTTTACTGAGCTTTTTCTCAAGAAGATGTCACATTGAAGTCAATGGAAGCATTACCTGTGTATGGTCTGAGAAAACACTGTTTAATGACAGGTTTCAGAGTAGCAGCCATGTTAGTCTGTATCTGCAAAAAGAACAGGAGTACTTGTGGCTCCTTAGAGACTAACAAATTTATTTGAGCATAAGCTTTCGGATGCATAGAAAGGAACACACAGAAAAGATATTTTAACACACACAAAAGATATTTATACATACAGAGAACATGAAAAGGTGGGAGTAGCCATACCAACTGTAAGAGGCCAATCAATTGAGATGAGCAATCATCCGCAGGAGAGAGGGGAAAAAAAACCTTTGAAGTGATAATCGAGATGACCCATAGAAGGTGTGAGGATATTTTAACATGAGGAAATAGATTCAATTAGTATAATGACCCAACCATTCTTAAAGCATTCTTAAAACTACAATACCCACCTGCTGAAGTGAAAAATCAGATTGACAGAGCCAGAAGAGTACCCAGAAGTCACCTACTACAGGACACGTCCAACAAAGAAAATAACACAACGCCACTAGCCGTCACTTTCGGCCCCCAACTAAAACCTCTCCAGCGCATCATCAGAGATCTACAACCTATCCTGAAAGATGATCCCTCACTCTCACAGATCTTGGGAGACAGACCAGTCCTCGCTTACAGACAGCCTCCCCAACCTGAAGCAAATACTCACCAGCAACCGCATGCCATGCAACATAAACACTAACCCAGGAACCTAACCTTGCAACAAAGCCCGATGCCAATTCCATCCACATAGCTATTCAAGTGACACCATCATAGGACCTAATCACATCAGTCATGCCATCAGGGGCTCATTCACCTGCACATCTACCAACGTGATATATGCCATCATGTGCCAGCAATGCCCCTCTGCCATATACATTGGCCAAACCAGATAGTCTCTACGCAAAAGAATAAATGGACACAAATCTGACATCAGGAATCATAACATTCAAAAACCAGTGGGAGAACACTTCAACCTCTCTAACCACTCAATGCCAGACTTGAAGGTGATAATTTTGCAACAAAAAAACTTTAAAAACAGACTCCAAAGAGACTGCTGAACTTGAATTAATAGGCAAATTAGATATTGAACAGAGACTGGGAATGGTTGGGTCATTACACTATTTGAATCTATTTCCTCATGTTAAAGTATCCTCACACCTTCTATGGGCCATCTCGATTATCACTTCAAAGGGCTTTTATTTTCTCTCTCCTGCTGATGATAGCTCATCTCAGTTGATTGGCCTCTTACAGTTGGTATGGCTACTCCCACCTTTCCATGTTCTCTGTATGTATAAATATCTTCTTTCTGTGTGTTCCATTCTATGCATCCGATGAAGTGGGTTTTAGCCCACAAAAGCTTATGCTCAAATAAATCTGTTAGTTTTTAAGGTACCACAAGTACTCCTGTTCTTTTCACTGTTTCATGACTTAAGGATTTGATGCCTAAACATTACCCAAATCATGAAAAATAAGAATTTCAGGAGTAACCAACGCTGCATTTGAAGGAATAAACTTGGCACTGTAAAAGGATTTTTAAGGTGCCCATTGTGACTACATGTAACAAAGCTTTTAAAAATTAAGTCAAACTCTGTTTAAAAAAAAAAAAAAAAGTTTCTGGGCATTCTATGTGCACACAAACAGATGTTTGACAGTACAAAGTGAGAGTTTAGAATGAAATGGGAGCCCTGCAGTACAAAATCTTTGTTGAAGAAGTAATCCATATATATTTAATGTGGTAAAAATCCACTGTTAATTGGGTGAACAAGAGACATCATCCTAGACTCACTTTAGAAGAAAATAGCTGTCTCATTTCAGTGTCCATTCTAGTTTAGAAGTACAGTATATGTAATGAGTTTGGGACAGGGTTTGTTTGAATCTACTTTGCTTCTCTTTTGACAGTACTGAAGTAAATTGTGGCATAAATTGCAAAAGATAAAATGAATCGGCCAAGTTTTTCAAAAAAGTGAACCAAAAGTTAGGCTCCTAAATCTCTATTATAAATAAGGGGCCAGAGCTTCAAAAGTGTTGAGAGATGTTTTGTAGTCAGCATTCTCGAAAATCTGGCCATTTATTCAGGTGCCTAAATATGGGGATGTTGGAACTTAACTTCTGATTCTAATTTTTTTTTTAATTCGGCCATATTCTGTACATCAGACCATTTGATAAAGGAGTGCCCATACCTTGGTGAGCACCACACAGATAAAGTATAAAAATGGTATTTATCAGATGCACTGATGAATAAGATTCTTTTTGTTTTGGATTCTTTTTTTCTTCATTGTATATAATCTTCTTTGACTTTGATTCTTCCAGGGCTTGGGTCTGCTGATCAATCTGGTAGAGTATAGTGCTCGGAATAGACACTGTCTTGTCAATATGGAAACATCATGTTCTTTTGATTCATTCTGTTCAGGAGAAGGGGATGATAGCATAAAGATAACTGGTCAGATTGATGCTGTTCATGCTTTAGTACAGGTAAGTAGCAACTTTAGTCGCAAAACAGTTCTCCATGTAATATTAAAGTTACTTGCTTATGGCGGAAATGTGTGTTAACAAGCGGCAGTGTCATGTCAAAGGTTTTTAATTCCTGTGAACCTTACAAAATGCAGAACCTATTGTGTTTTTTCCCCCCATAGCTTTCACTTAGTTATCCAGTTACAATTCAGTTTTTTCAGTGCCCAGTGCAGAAGCTGTTTTCCATTTAAAGGACAGTAGTACCATTATTTCTGACAGCTGAAGGCTGCTTTGATTCACACTAAAGCTTTTTTTGCATCCAATTTATTTCTAGTTTTCTTTAAACCCGCTGTAGTTCTAGTACAAATATCTTGAGCTACATTCGTCTTGCATACCTCCTTCCATGAATGTCTTTTCAAAATTACATCTTTATTGAATTTTAAGAAATTTACTTTGACATAACATGTTGTTTATCAATATATACCAGGCATCACAACAGCTTCAGGATATCAGTTTCAATGCATCAGGATGTGCAGATTACTCCATTGATTATCACATTGACTAAATCATAAAAACAAAAACAAAAAAAGACATGAATTATTCCATTGTGAAACAGGCTCACACTCTATATTGGCTTATCAGGCACAAACTGGAGTTGAAGTAGCTAAATGGATTTTAATTCACACCTTTAATTATTTTAGTGCTAGTCTGTGTGTGGATACTCTTATTTTGGATTGAGTGAGTGATTGTAATTAAACTGAAACAGGACAATCTGAAAGAAATGTCCGTATACAGACTTCCTCTGAAATTACTAATTGTGTGAATTAAAACCCATTTATCAACTTCAGCTCCAGTTTGTGATAGATAAGTGTACAGGTACTGACCTAAGGAAAGTGAAGTGTATATGTTGCAATAATTTGAGGTCACTTTCAGATTTTTGCTGTTTCTTGCAGGTTGATATTTTTTCCCAGTTGTGAAACTGAAGTCACAATTTTGTTTTATTCAGAAACCTGTAGTGTGTCATGTGTGGGTATACTACAGATACAACAGACATCAGTTATCAAAGTACTACACAGAGTAATAGACAAGAACAATGCCTAAATATACACCTCTTTGCAAAGGGCTGCTCAAAAAGGTGTTCTAGAAGTTAACAAACTTAGAATTGAAGTACAAAGAGGGAGCTTACCACTTATCCATCAGCACCAGTACAGAACTTCTTAATTGATCTTTGTTGCTCTACTCATGCATGGAGTGGATCATTTTGGAGAGCTGGAGAAACTTAGGAGAGGGACAAAAAATTAGCATAAAAATAAACTAAAACAGAAATTGGGAGGGAACAAAAAATAGAGATTACAGGAAAAAGACTATGAATTTGTAGGGTGTAAAAGGAAGGGTGGAGGAGAACAGGAAAATAAGTTAAATGCAGATATTCCTATAAGAGTAATATCATCCTGAACATTTTACAAATGAAAAATGCAGTTTGGGTATTCCGGTATCTCAAAGAAAAATTTGTATTTGTTATTCAGGAAAAGGTTTCTAACTCAAATCATGATATTAACTTGTATTTTTATCCTTCAAAGCAGTGAATCGGGTTGCCTTTGATCTTTACCATGGGGCATTCCACCCTTATTTGTCATGAAATCTGTATAATCCTTTTAAAAAGAGGATAATGAGGTCCCATCAAGTCCCACAATTCTATGATCGATAGGTCATTTAGTGCAGGCCCCTGCACTGAGGCAGGACTAAGTATTCTCTAGACCACCCTTGATGTCTTTGTCTAACCTGTTCTTAAAAACCTCCAGTGATCTTGTTCCAGTACTTAACTACTCTTGAAGTTAGGAAGTTTTTCCCTAATGTCAAACTTAAATCTCTCTTGCTGCAATTTAAGCCCATTGCTTCTTGTCCTGTTCTCAGTAGCTAAGAACAGTTGTTATCCTTTTCTTTGTAACAACATTGTATGCACTTCAAGACTTTATCAGTGCTAAGTGGAGTGGGAGAATTACTTCTCTCCTGTCTTGCTTACAACACTCCTACTAACATCCCAGAATAATGTTTGCTTTTTTGCAACAGTATTGGATTGTTGAGCCATATTTAGTTTGAACCAGTATCCCACCCAGATCCTTTTCTGCAGTACTTCTTGCTAGGCAGTCATTTCCCATTTTGTATTTGTGCAATTGGATATTCCTTCCTAAGTGTAGTACTTTTGCCTTTGTCCTTATTGAATTTCATCCTGTTTAATTTAGACCACTTCTCCATCTGTCAAGATAGTTTTGAATAATAATCCCTTCCTCCAATGCCATTAGTAAGACTAATATTGAAGAATAAAACTATGGGAAGGTGTGTGCATGGGAAGGGGAAATTACATTTCAGAATATTAGTGTATTGTTTAGGGTTTGGCCTATAACTGAATGTCTCCTCAAATTTTCCTGCCAGCTATTCCTTGAGCGTGAACGAGCAGCACAGCTGGCAGAGAGCCAGACAGATGAGTTGATCAAAGAAGCTCCTACTGCACAGCATGATAAGAGTGGAGAATGGCAAGAGACGAGTGGAGAGATTCAGTGGGTCTCCACAGAAAAGGCAGATAATACTGAAGAGAAAGATAAGAAGGAAGAGGATGATGAAGAACTTGACCTTAATAAAGGTATATCAGTTGGCTTTGGTCAGCTGAAGGGAGGGGAGGAACTGTGTGATTGCAATGTAGCTGCCTCTGTAGTGAAGATTGCATAAGAGTTTCCATTCTAATCTCCACTTTCCAGTGATGTATAATCCCTTGGGCTGAAGTGTCCTCAGCTTGGTGTCTATCCACATGTGAAATTTCTGAAAAGTTTTGAACAAAGCATTTCAGTTGCTGTGGAGTATGAGGAGTGAAGGAAACAATTAATACCGTTTTCACTTTGTTGGATCCTGTCCTCAATTCAGATTATTTCCTAAAGCCTTTGTTTCACTGACACATTAATACAGTAATGTTTCGTACATAATGTTCTGATGGCCATGTGCACACTTGCCTGAGCTTATTGTTAAACTTGAAATTGGTCTGTCTTTCTCTTTTCCCTTTATTTAATAGTCTCTCTCTTCCTTCTCATTTCCCCTATTCTCTTTCCTTTTTGGTTTTCTCACTTCGTTTAGTTTTTCTGCTAATCTCTTTGCCTCTTCCTTAGGTTTATTTCTCTTCCACTGTATTGCATCTCCACATTTCCCTTTTCCTTGATTCCTTTCTATTCCCACCATATTTCTGTATGTCCCTCAGAATCTTTCCTCATCCCTACTCACTTTTTTCCCTGGGTGTCACACCAGACAGTCTTTATCTCTCCCCACCCTCCCAATCCCCATCCACTTACAAATTTTAGCTGCATCTGCATATGGAAATGTTTCAAGGCTTCGTGCCCTCCATCCTTGGGGAATTTCTCCCAGGAGCTCTGGTATCTCCAGGGTCAGGTGGCCATGTACCTGCTCCATCTCTGGAGAATGAAGATCTTCAGAAGCACCATCTCCATTCATTTGCCTGCCCCCCTCCAGCTCATTCCTTCCCCTCCAAACAGATTTCCTGTCTCACTTTTCAGCTCCACTCTCTGCCTGTCTTCCCTGTCTCACCACCTACACCTCTCTGTCCTCTTCCTCCCTTCTGCCCATTTATAGTTTGTCTTCTAGTGCTTGGTCCAAGGTGTGCCCAAAAGTCTTCTCGGTAACTAGCTGGAATATACTATATTAGTAATATTAAAGAAAATACATGAAGGATAACTGACATTTAGATGAGGTTGGAGGGAGGATGGTATATCCTTCCAGGTTCACATGTATTTCGGTGGTGGTGGTAGTGTTTTGTATTGTGTGTGCACCTTACTGGTAATAGTATTAAGTTTATAATAAAGCTGTTTAGAGAGCATAGTGAATAACCCCGATGTTTGGGCCAATATTCCCTCTTGGTAATTAGTTCCAATATCCCAGGCCATGTGAGATTGCTCAGTATGTAATGGCTCCCATGTTTAAGTATACGTTATATTTTGCATATAACTTAGTTTTGTAAAGTCCTTTGAGATACCTTAGCTGTGGAAGGAATTTACTTTCGTTCTACAATAATGTAATTCTTTGAAGTGACACTGAACAATTTAGATATATTTCTAATAAGAAAAGAAACTCCTTTGTAAATTGTATGTACTGTGTAAGCAATTTCTTTTACTTTTGCAGCCCTTCAACATGCTGGGAAGCACATGGAAGACTGCATCGTGGCCTCGTACACAGCACTGCTTCTGGGCTGTCTCTGCCAGGAGAGTCCAGTAAGGAAATAAGTCAATGACTCATTCTAAATTGGTTGTAAATGTTCATTGAAGTAGCCACTTGCAGTCCTGAAGTGTTTTTGCTGAGTTAGGTTTTTGTGTAAGTTTACTATGTTGGGAGGGTCATGCTGGCGCATATATAGCTCAGCGCAAGGTTTGCAGTAATATTCCATTCTAAACTGGTCTTCACTTACTATATATTTTTAGTGCAATAATAATTGATAATATTGCAGGCTGGTTTTTCTTGTGTTTAGTCTCAGCCCATTGCTGAATTTATTCTGGAAAAGAAGAAAATTGGTAAAAATGTTTTATAATTATAAATTCACTGTGTTTCAGTAGTTTCTATATTAGCTAAATGTTAGTTTTTCATATTGTTCCATCATAGTCCAAGGAATTTTATTTTTGCCAGTGATTTTTAAAATGCCAAATTTGTACATGCCCGCATTCTTTGAAGATGATTGTTTCCCAGTCTTATAGAGGTATTCTTCAGAGCTGAAATTTAAAATTTAGGAATTCAGAGTTCTAAATATAAATAAAAATTTAGTACTGCATAAGCTCAGTTGTGTTCAGAAAGAAAAGAAATAGGTGATTTTTTGACTAGGTATCAGACTTGTCAAGATATACAGTGAGTTTAGATATGGTCTGAAGAGCACTGTTCTGCAGCTTCTTGTTGATTTATTATATAATTATCAGTTCTGAAACAGTGACAAGTGCAAGGTCAGTATTTCTCAGCCCTTAAGGAATAGAAATATTATTCCACTGGAAAGGACAGTTCTCACCCTGTCAGTAGGATACTTTTGTCTATCTCTTTAGCCTTCAAGAATCTTGGGCAGTCTGACTTGACTTAAAATGTTACATATAAAAAAACCTGTAGCAGCTTCTGTGGCTAGAGGGCTTAGTCGTGAGAAGTCATCCTTGGGACTCCTTTGCCAATGGGAATTGTGGGGAAATCTTATGCGTAGTGAGAGACTTCAAGTGTAGAAACTACAGCAATAAGCAGCTCAGAAAAGTGTTGGTGGGCAGGGAGGAAATACTGTTACACCACAGATACAGACTTCTAATGTTAATTGCAATGCTCAAAAAATGTTTTGTAACTTAAAAGAGATGTTTGACTTCCTCAGATCAATGTGACAACTGTGAGGGAATACTTACCTGAAGGGGATTTCTCAATAATGACTGAAATGCTCAAAAAATTTCTCAGTTTCATGAATCTTACTGTAAGTATTACATATTTTTAAGATTGCCAGATGTTACTTTTTGACCTTTAAACTGCTCTTTCATTTCCTATCTCATACACTTGTGATATTAATATTGATGAAAGCTTTCCAGCACTTCTGCTAGTCAGCTCTGTTGTGCGGGGAGGGGGGGGTTTGATATCTTCATTTTTAATACAGAATGTCCATTTGCCAACCCTTTATTTTGCTAGTAAATGGAAAGGAAACCACTTCCTTGTTCCCCTTTGAATATGACCAGTCAATGGAAAATATTTCAGAACCACAGCCTAAAGTACATTTTGTCTTACTAAAATGTGCGTTCTAAATTGAGCAGAGCTTTTTGAGATTTTTATAATGTGTCATAAATGCTTTTTGTTGTTGTTCTGTTTTCTATTGCTTGTTTTCAGTGTGCTGTTGGAACAACAGGCCAGAAATCTATCTCTAGGGTGATTGAATACTTGGAACACTGCTAGATACTTAACTTCCGCTGCAGGCACTCTAATGTTGGAGCTACCCTTAGACAAAGGAAGGAATCATGAAAGAAGTCCTTGAAGATACACCAAGACCATTCATCTGTGTCATTCGTGTTCAGATTTTTAAGGCTACCTGGTCTCGTAACCATGCATTCAGCATTTTCTAAAAGACAGTTACTACATCAATCTGCAACTATCAAAAATGAGGGGAAAAGGTTCTGAAGAAAATAAATATAGAATCAATGCAGTGCAGTATTTAAATATTTTTGGCAGGGTTTACCCTCCCTTTTTTTTTTTTTCCTGCTTCGTTCATGACAAGTTTAAAGGGGAAAAACTTGCTGCTGATAGTGCAACTGCTGTTTACTGTTGAGCCACTGTTTCATGCCAGCCAGGTGCAAGGCAGCTTAGCTACTGAGGTATCAAACAAATGTTCTAATAAAGAAGTTCTGGACAGCAGTATCGCTCCTATTTGAGTTTAATTTGCTCTTGCTTTTTTGTTACGCGATTATTCCAAAATCATAAAATATAAATTTTTAAATACTTTGGTGATTTTAACTACTGTCTATATTTAAAATTGTTGGAATCCAAAGAGGCAAGGATTGGATTGTTTATATTTTTATACTGTTTTGATTGAAATTAGGTGGTTGAACTACTTCTCAGTTCTAAAACTGTCATGGCCCATATACTGTAAGCTGATAGACCATAACGCTTCATCGTTCTAAAAGGCATACAAAAACATAAACACATCAAGCAGTTTAAGGGTATATTATCAAAAAATGCAGTAATTGTAAAGAGTTGTGCCCTGTTAAAGGACATAGTGAAATAATGTTCAATCCCAGGGTAGTTTACACTTCATACTAAGCAAAAACTTTGAAATGCTGTTTTGATTTGTTACAAGGGAGCATTTAAGATATATTTTATAATACTCAATACAAAGAAATTGGATGTTTTAGGGGCGATTCAGTAAAGAAGCTAAAACACCAATGGGGATTAATGTTTCCAGCTGACATAATCTTTCTATTTCATTCTTCTGTAGTATGGCAAAGTCTAATGCATACAACACAAAGCCTTAAAATGCTGATATAGTTAAGATTTTGTTCAGGTTGAGGTCTAGTTCACAAAGCATTGTGTTTAGAGACTTTAGTGGAACAAAAAATCCCAGAAAATACATTTAGATGGTTTTTTTTTTAATATAGGTGTTTTTTCTTGCACTCGTTATTCAGACCAACAAAATTGGTAATTATTTTTATTATGCTGGTCTTGAATATTTGCAGACTCTTAAGAGTTCTGCGTCATCAACATTTTTAAAATACCTGTATAGGTAATTACATCATGTTACTCCACTGAATTTGTAAAACTTGAAGCCATAAAAATATTAGCTCTATGTATAATGAGGGGGAATAACAGGAAATCTAACATGCTTTTAGATCTTGTGTTATTTTCATGTATAAAGTTACAAACTCGTGCTTTTGTATCAGTGCCAGCTGTAAAATTTTTTTACTTACAGTGGCTGCCTTCTATGTCTTCCTATTTTTGATAATGCAGATTGTTGGGAATTCTGTAAGGAAGTAACTGATTAGAGGCAAAAATCCTATGTTGGTCATAACTTTTTGCATTTTCTCTCATCACCTTCTAAAAATTTAGTATACCAGTGTAACTTAGAAGGGATTTTGAAGTTGTGTTTTCCCTTTGGGTAAAAAAATCTCAGTATAGAAAGAGAAACTTAGTAAAATTAAATATGTAAATTATTTCTGGCAGGATGAATTTGTTGGATATGTTTTGCCCGTTTAGTCTTATGATTTTAAATTAATGGCTTTTCATTAGTAGTTAGAATTCAAAAAGATTAAACAGTTAAGTTTCTGTGGACAGATGGCAAGAGATAATAAAATATAGATGTAATGCAAAAAAAAAAAAAGCAGGGGGAACTATGTTTCTCTGTTACACTGGTAATTGTTAGAATTGGAATTGATTTATCTCAGTGTTTAACAGTTTTTTTAGATAACTAATTGTCAAGCACTGACGAACACAGATTTTTTTTTTTTTTTTTTTTTTTTTGAGGGTGGGGGGAGAAATCACCCTGTGAACTGCAGTGCATTTTTTGTGTGTTAAACCCTCAAATAACTCTGCATTAAAGGGTACTTGAGGCCAACTTGCAAATTAAAATTTTAAAGTAACTTTTTTCCATTGTAAATATTTGTGTAAATACTCTCAATTGGAAATTAGAACGGTAGAGTACTTTTCTGAATCCAATCCTATTTTTATTTTATACAGTATTTCTCAGCTGTGATCTTTGGAGCAAAAGCCAACGGCAGGAAAAAATAGTTTGTACCAGTTTCATGAAGTATGTCTTTGGGTTTTTGTAAATAATTTTAACTCAAATAAAATTGCTACTTTCAATACACATGTTGTCTTTTAACATGTAATAAAGCATATTTTCTCCATGAGAAACTGCAAAAGAAAAAGGGCAGTATCAGGTGAACAGTCAAAAAAGGAAGTTGATGGTGAGGCCTAATGTTAGTGCTCCATTCTGCATTGGCATGTGAGATACCAGCATTCAATTGAAGGTCCTAGCTAATCATTACCCAAACCAACAGGGATTGAAGTGTTCTGGAGATATCAGGACAGGCGTTAGGGAGTTCCCCAGGCAACTCAGTAGCAACTCTTCAGCTGACTGGGGAGTAGGACAGCTGAGGGAGTTGTAGCCAGAACAATGAAAACTCACTAAAGCATGGTGAAAATGGAGCAGTCCTCACTATATCTTCATGGATGTTAAGACTTCCTTAACAGGATGGACTTCCTCTTCTTTCTTCAGTGGGAAGTAGGGAAATTAAAATAAATGTTGCTGTGTTTTAGTTTGAATGATGATGATATTCTAATCTGTTCAAAGTGGATTTTCTCCAACACCTCTTCTGTTAACTGATGCAGCTAAATCTTTTCTGTCATACAGGTGAAAAGTGCAGTAAAAGTCAAAAGCTTGAGTGAATGTGCAAATGATGTTGTCATCTCATTACTACTCTATTCTGTTAACTAGCATCAGCATAATGCAATTTTCTCTTGGTGCTGTAAAGAGCTGTTAATAGAGTTCCAAGTGCTGGAGCCATACATCATTCATAGACAGTACTGTAAAAGGCAGTCATATCATTATGTACTCATAAATGTGACTCTAGAAATTCTGAGCAGATTCAGAAGAAATATTTCCACTCTGGTTGCTTTATATTTAGACATGTAATGGGAGCAGTAGATCTCTGAAATAACCTTGAAGAGTTTTTCAAATTAATAGAACAGTTGCGAGGGTCTTATAGAAGAATAAGATGCAATAGTCTATCCAAGAGATTGTTTCAAGATTGAGGTTCAGACAGCTTTGCAACATTTGATTTATATCCTGAAAAAGTAAACTGGAGCACTCTGTGAATACTTGATATATCAAAAGCTTAAATGTAAAAAAAGTGGTGGGTATATGTTTCCAAGCTCATCTAATGGGGTTTTATTTTGTATGCTGCTAGCAGCCTAAACCACATGGAATCAGAAACTGGTCAGTGATCACAGCACTGTCAAAGGTTTTAATTTTTGCCATATGCTTAACATCTGTGTGAAGAAAAGTTGGAATAGCAGTGGGTTCTGATCAGGCCACTCTCATTCTGGACTGCACAGGTGTGTTCAGGCTCATATCTCCTCCAATTGAGGGGAAAAAAAAACTATTTTTCATATCCAGTCCGTCAGCAACCTCTCCCATTTCCCCTCATCTGAGCTGTTTCTCTGCTGGACTGAAATGCTCATCCCCTTGCACTCTACTAGCCAAACCCCCTTAATAGGCCAGTTTCCAAATCCTCCTCCTCCTCCTCCTCCTGTCCTGCCTGGGGAACTCAGTTGGCATTCTTTACATGGGGATTCACCCATCTCATCTTAGCCACATGGCCTCAGCAGTCATATACCTCCTCCTCTTAAGTCTTTGGTCTAATTGTGAAGCCTTCCTCCACCCCCTGCTCCTTTTGTATTAAGTGACACTGCCTGTGCTATCCTGAGGGGGAAGATCAAGGTGTTCTCCTGTTCCTGTGAAGAAGTGAGAATGCTCTTCTAACCAAAACTAGAGTGTTTGCGTGGAATGGCATGGGGAGAACCATATCCACGGAATTATTTGAGACAGCTTTTCGGGATAGGGGGTCCTTGTCTTTGTAATTACTGTACAGCACCAAGCACATGTTTGGTGCTAAACAATATACATTAACCCATACTAGGGTTTTCTCTCTCAATAAAGGAAGAGGTTCCAGGAGTGATAAATGGTAAGTACGGTTCTCTGTTCATAAGGATATTGAAACAAGTCCTGGCTCAGATCCAGTATCAAACCTTCACCTTCTAATGTTGTGCACAAGGTGCATGGACACTAATAACCACATATCCTGGAGCTACCTACGGTATAGAAGAAATCTAGAAGAACAGCTCTGACCCCAGACATGGCAATTGAACTTCCAGACTAAAAGATGTGTAAGATGCATCAAACAAAACTAATGGTATGGTGAAGTGTTGTAGCAAATTTTAAAAACTGCATACGTGATTGGAAACAGTATCATTATATGTTGAATGGCTGCTTTCCTCAGTGGAAGGATTAATGGAGTCTTCACAGAGGGCTTGGTATTAGGTCCAGTATTGTTTCTATTGTTGAACACAGCATTTCTCAACATTTTCTGTACTATGGCTGCATATTACAACAAGAAAAGTTTTGGGGCACTCCTTCCACCAATCATAAAAAGGGGATGTGTTGTGATCCCTAGATTAAGAAACCATAGCTTGACATACTATTTGAGCATGAAGTTGATAAATTATCAGATGGAATTAGCACTAACATGATAGAAAAACTTACCCAATAAGCACTTAACAGGAAGGATTAATATTAGGTGATTGACTCCACAGAGTCTCAAGGTTCCTTTCCACACCATGTTCATACATTCCCAGCGTGTGTACCTTGGTAAATCCACCAGTCTGCCCTTTTTGAGATAAGTGACAATGTAAGTGTCTGTACATCTGAGAACCAAGGCTAAACGGGTGGATGAGAGGAAGCACTAATGGAGCAATACCTTCGAGTAAAATAGTTGAGTTAAGGCTGGATCAAAAATCACTTACTGCAATATAACTTCAGTATGGGATTTCACCTTAAAAAGAAACATCCTCTTTCTGTTGCAGGATCAAACTTCTCTAAGCTTCAGCTCTTTCAGTAACAAGTTTAATTTGTTTGGCAAACTGATTGCTTTTTCCTGGTTTAACATCACCCCTGGAAATTAATTAAACTCTGTGAAACTTAACAAGAGGTGGTAAGTTTTTGAAAAATTAGATATTGCAAATACCTTAATTAACTGATCATGACTTTTCAGCTAATAATTGATAAAATGTAATTATTAACAGACTCTTGCATGATGGGCAACAAGCATGACAGCATTATGCTGTAATCCTGCTGACAAATAGTGGGTTTACCTGCCATTTGATTCCTTTTAGCATTCCAACCCTATAAAGTAACTCTTCACTTTAAGTCGTCCCGGTTAACGTTGTTTTGTTGTTACGTTGCTGATCAATTAGGGAACATGCTCATTTAAAGTTGTGCAATGCTCCACTCTTACGTTGTTTGGCTGCCTGCTTTCTCCACAGCTGGCAGCCTCCCTATGCGCCCCTCCCCCCCCATAGCGAAAGGAGCGAGGACTCGGCGTGTAGACTCCCCCTCCCACCCCTGCCTTGAACGCCACAAGCCAGCTGATTGCCCCAGGTAGGGGGGAGGGAGGGTGAGCCTGTGCCGAGTCCTCTCTCCTCCCCCCTCCCTCCTGCCCCCTAAATGCCGCAAGCCAGCTGATTGCCCAGGCAGGAGGGAGGGGGAGGAGCAAGAACTCCGCTTGCAGGCTCCCCCTCCCTCCCCTGCCTCCTGCTGGCGGCAGTCAGCTGGCTTGTGGTGTTTAGAAGGGAAGGGAGGGACGGGGGAGGAGCAAGGACGCAGCATGGGAAGTAAAGAGGGAGGAGGTGGGGAGAAGACGCAGGTAAAGGATGGAGACGGGGGAAGTGGGCGGGCTGAGGGCTGAGCCCCCCCCCCCCCCTTGCAGAGTAGGGGAAGCTGCCGCTGCTGTGCAATGTGCTTCTAGCCTACAGCACCTTCAGCCTCCTTGCCTGCCTCTGTCTGCAGTGCCAGTGGTCTGTGCCTGTGTAGGGTAAGGCGGGGGCACCTCCCAACTATAGTACTGTACTGTATGTACAGTATGTTTGTAAACACACAGCACATGCACACTACTCCCCCTCCCCAGCGTAGTATGCAATTGCTTGTTTAAAAATTGTTTAAAATGTATATAATGCCTTTTGTCTGGCAAAAAAAAAAAAAAAAATTCTCTGGAACTAAACCCTCCCTATTTACATTAATTCTTATGGAGAAATTGGATTCGCTTAACATTGTTTCACTTAGTCACATTTTTCAGGATCATAACTACAACGTTAAGTGAGGAGTTACTGTAGTTGGTAAGAAATCTGCTTACCATGGCCAGCAAGGGAATGTGATTTAAGGATTAAGTAAACAAGCCTGAGAAATAATGCATATTTGATCATTTTTAGCTGTTTGAATGCTGTTATCAATGTAATAAAAGTATTCAATGGAAATCAAGGTACAGGGCATTTGGGGAGTGGGAATGGGAGTGCGGGGAAGGGGTTGACTTGCTTTTTTGCAGAATTGATGGCTTCTGGCACAGCTATGGGCCCACGAACACCTACCTCATGTCCCCTGAGAATAGTCTAACTTGAGGTAGTTGGTTATCTTTTGTGGATGTGATGCCATTGACATGTTGTCAGGTGTGTTTGGCTCTTCCAGGCCAAAGGTTTTGTTTGAGACGAAAACATCTGGTAAAGTAACCAGTTTGTGCCATTTGTTTTCCAACATGCCATTTACTTCATAGTCTGTAACTGAGTGAATGGAATTTAAATGCAAACCAGAAGGACAAACTTATTGTAGGAAATTTGTGCTGTAACTTTACTCAGTTTGTGCATCTGAGTTCCTAAACGTTTTGCCATGAGCACGCTGAGCTACAACTTATGAAATAGTTTAGTAAGGCTGTTGTATAACCTGTTATGTAAAATCTGATGTTTTAGTGGACTCAGCTCCCAAGTTTCTGTATTATTTTATCCTCTGGGTTTCAGCCAGGGTTTTGAGGCTGAAAATACCTGAGCCAAGTTGAAAACACCAGTATACATCTGTCCAGATAAAAACGCTATCGTGAAGTTATAGTCTGATTGGAAAAAACAAATGAATCCAACCACCTTTAGACAAAACTGTCTTAATAAACAGTTTAAAAATCCTCAGGTCTTCTATGAACACCTTTGCTATAAATACATTTAAAACCTGGAAAGTTGTTTTTTAACGTGAAAGGTTTGATACTGCTAATACGAAGCTCAAACTAGAATTCCTATATGCTGAAGAGGCCGATGAGTTTCTACAGCTGATCTTAACTTGGAGCCTGATCCTGCAAAATAATCTTTCCCTATGCCACTAGTGACATTTATAATTAACGACAGTGGAACATCTCATGTGAGTAAGGGACGCAATGGGTGATAGTTTGCAAGATCAGGTCCTTAGCTGGAGGCAAAACAAAACGCTACAGAATCTTTCTACCTACCCATTCACTGTAGGTATTGTTTAACAAAGAAGTCGAAAACTATAATAGAGTTCAAAAAAAGAACTAGATAAATTCCTGGAGAATAGGTCCACCAATGGCTGTTAGGATAGGCAGGGATGTAACACTATACTCGGAGTCCTGTAGCTCTGTTTGCCAGAAACTGGGAGTGGACGACAGGGCATGAGTCACTTGATTGCCTGTTCTGTTCATTCCTTCTGAAGCACCTGGCATTGGCCACTGTCGAAAGACAGGATTCTGGTCTAGAAGGACCATTGGTCTGACACAATATGGGTGTTCTTATACTCTCTAAATATTACACCTGCACCTTTTAGTAGAATGCAGTCTAATGTGGGTATGTCTTCATTTAGAAGAATATCCTAATTTATTTCTACAATTTTAGGCCATAGGTGTCAAACTCATCCTATGGAGAAGGCTAAATTCTATTTTTAATTATGGTCTGTTGGGCAGGGTATAAATTTTAGAAATATCTACTACTCTTGAGCCACAGAAAGACCTCCATAGAAGGTTTGCACAAAGATCAAGTATACCTTAATTTAAATTGTATTTGTTTAGTACTGTATTGTCACATTCTATATCACTGTAGGGAAAACTGGCTCATTTTAGGGCCATCACGATTTCTACCCTTTGTTTCTTCCTTCTCCATCCACTTTTCGGTGTCTGTCTCTTCCATGCCTTTGGGTGTTCCTTCTTCAGTTTCTTCCCTTTAGCAATACCCAATTCTCCTCCCCATTCCCCTGGTGTGGAATTCGCTCCAGCCCTCTTCCTCATCCCATCTGCTAAAATGATCAGCAATGAAATAACAATGCTAACTTGTCAAATGACCATTAGACTTGAACATCCTCATGATGGAAGTAATGGGGCTGGAGGAGTTTGCTACTCTGACATTCTTTGAAGCTGCCTGCTGACTCAGAAATGCTGCATTAGTTTACGCTTAGCTTATTTTTTGAATTTTCACAACCAGGAGGGCTATTTTCACAACCATGAGGGCTAAACCCTTTTTAAGATGGAAATTTAAATTCTGTAATATTTCCTTATACTATATGGGCCATATAAAACAGTGCTTCCATGATATATTTGATGTCCTGATCTACAATATAGGACTAACGTAGTCCTAATATAGTATTCCTTGAAGTCAGGAATTTTACTTACGTTCACCAGGACTACTGTATTCTGCTTCTTGAACCTTTAATGTCTCACCATGATTCATTGCTTTAACATTCTGACCTACAAAATTCTGGTTCAATTCTACCACACAGAATTTCCTTTTAATCCCATCAGTACTGGTCTTTAATCAACCTTTTGGTCACCATATGTGCCCTGGCACATAGGCGAGCAGAAGTGCTTGCATCATTTGTCTGGATCAGTAGCTACTTGTATATAGTGGTTCACAATTGTTGTCATTGACTGGTATAGCACTGTCCTCAGTCAGATGGGGGACTTGACTGTTCCCAGATGAGGGCTGAATCAGTCTCATGTTAGTGAGCTCCAACAAGGAGACTGCCCTGATAGGAAAGGACCCTCAAGATATTATGCGATCAATAAGCCTGTTGCCAATCACTAGCTTCCTTGGAAGTACCTGTGTGTTAAGCACAATTTGCAGTTGTTTACAAAAGCGAAGACATGGTGCGAGTTTTGGTAAATGGAACATGAAAACAAGTACACTGCTGGATTTCAGAGACAGGGTCATCTATATATGCACTGTATGTATCCCTAGAGAAATCACCAGGAAGGACCACTGGCTTAAATCTAGCATGGTGCATTATAATTTGGACTGGGGTATTGAGCATATCTGCTGATACAATAGGGGCATATCTATAAACTGCAAACTAGAAATGAATCCATATGATTGTACCCTCTGCCTGCACATACAGGTCCACAGTTAGGATTAAAGTAGTGATAGTAATACTTACAGGGTTTTTTTTAACTGAACTGTAGTTCTTTTTTTAAGGTGGTACAAATAGTAGTTGCAAAATTTTGGTGAAGAATTAAAGTATTCTGTGACTATGGGTTACCTAGGGAGGTGGTGGAATCTCCATCTTTAGAGGTTTTTAAGGCCCAACTTGACACATTCCTGGCTTGGATGATTTAGTTGGTGTTGGCCCTGCTTTGAGCAGTGGTTTGGACTAGATGACCTCCTGAGATCTCTTCCAACCCTAATCCTCTATGATTCTAGCCATATTAGTGCTGAGCACGTGCTGTTCCCCTTGCAGTGAATGGAAGCTGCAGGAATTCAGCATCTCTGAAATCCATCCATAAGCTTCGCTGTAAACTGAAACATGACATACAGGGCTAATTTTATCCCTAGTATAAATCCATCAGTCACTAGAGTCTCAATAGGAAGGGAATTGACCCACAGGAACATGTCTCTATCTCCCCAACATTTAAAGTGTTCAATTAAGTTAAAAGCAAAAACAATTGGCTATTTTGCAGTTTTGCTATTCATAGTTTACTTGGTTTTTAAATGGAAATTTCAAAATAATTTTGCATTGCATTGCTTGTGATGAAGGTTTCTAACCATCAGAGGAGTGAAGTTCTGGAACAGCCTTCCAAGGAGAGTAGTGGAGGCAAAAGACATATCTGGCTTCAAGAATAAGCTTGATAAGCTTATGGAGGGGATGGTATAATGAGATTGGTCTTTGCCTATTAGCAGTAAATGTGCCAAATGGCTTGTGATTGGATGTTAAATGGAGTGGGATCTGAGTTACTACAGATAATTATTTCCTGGGTGTCTGGCTGGTGAGTCTTGCCCACATGCTCAGGGTTTAGCTGATCGCCATATTTGGGGTTGGGAAGGAATTTTCCTCCAGGGCAGAGGCCCTGGGGGCTTTTCACCTTCCTCTGCAACGTGGGGCACGGGTCACTTGCTGGAAGATTCTCTGCACCTTGAAGTCTTTAAACCATGATTTGAGGACTTCTATGGCTCAGACACAGGTTTGATACAGGACTGGGTGGGTGAGATTCTGTAGCTTGTGTTGTGCAGGAAGTCAGCCTAGATGATCATAATGGTCCCTTCTTACCTTAAAATCTATGATTCTATGAAATGCAGCTTTTTCATAGGTGTTATGTTTCTTCAACAAAAAATTCATAGGCCTTCTACATGCAAACTTTCAGTGGGTTTTTAAAAAATAAGAAGTGAGTTTGAACAGCTATGATTCATCTGACAGCAAGATATACCATCCTTATGTTGTGTTAAAGTCTCCTTTCCCCACCCAATCCTCTTTCAGTAACTGCCTTTAGAGCTGTAACTTTGTCTAGAAGTTTCTTCAAGTCAGGGACTTTCTTCCTGTTTGGTAAGTGCTTAATGTCTTTTGGGTGCTACTGCAATAATAAGGGGTTGGTACTCTTGTGTATTAAGTAGAGAACTCTTGGTAAGTTACAGTGGGTGGGATTCAGGAGGGTACTTAGGTGCTGCTGTCCTATTTTTTGGCACCACTGTGATCCACAAAAGTTCCACTTGGCTGCTGCCCAAACCTGTAGACACCTAAGTTTTTGCAGTAAAAGTTCCCTAGGCACCTACATTTCTACCTGTCTACTGCCTTACTGTAGGCACCCAGAAACCTATCTCCCACATAAGCCCCAAAGCATTCCCTAATGAACCAGAGAAAAGATGGGTGTTTGGGTGCCTAAGTCACACATGGGGCCTGATCTGGTACCAGTGCTCCAAGTCCCCCCTAACTCCACTCCAAACAGCAGGAGGAGGTGGACCTCCCTTTAGCCCTGGGTTCAAGTATCCCTCTGTATGAGAAGGGATTTGAACAGGGATCTGTCCCCTCTCAGGTGAGAGCTCTAACCACTAGACTTTGGAACAGTCTGAGCTGGGTATCCCTCAGTCTGTCCTATTGAAGTTGTTCCACTTTACATATTAATTGGGCAAGACAATTAGAATGATCATGCAGTGTAATTGTTATGCTAGTCACTCATCTGACAAGTGGCAGATCTTGGTGAAGACTCCGTCTCATCAGGCAGAATGGGGATTTGAATCAGGGGTCTTCCACATCTTGGGTGAGTACTGTAACCAATAGGCCTCACAGTTACAAGGGAGAGCCAGCTTGGGCTTATACAAGTACTGGGGCAGAGCAAATATTTTGCCTTTAGGATGGACCACATAGTATCGAGTGCCAAGATTTTAAAAGTTAATTCCTGATACAGGATAGGTCTAGGTTTTGCAAGAAGGTCTTTACAGCCGAGGCTCCTACCTCTGTATTTTAAATTATAGCTCTGAAACAGTAGACTATTAATGTTTTCAGGAAGAGTGTGCAAGCACTTCCACCAAAAGCATTGAAAATGCTCTCTCCTAGGAGTGCCTCCTTCAGTTGTGAGACGTTTCCTTTTAAATAGGTGAACAAGACCCTCTTAGCTAGACAGAGGAATGATAGTGCAAGGGTTAGCCTGGGATGTGGGAGACCCAAGTTCCTTCTCTGCCACTGAGTCCTTTGTGACCTGGAGTAAGAATCTTAGTCACTGTGTGGTCATTGCCTCTCTGTAAAACTGGATGATCATACTTAAGGTGGTGGGAGCATATGTACATTAAGACTAAGGTGTTTAGATACTATGATAAAGTGGGGGCAGTCCTTCTCCCTTTGTCCCTGTGAGTACATTCACTCTGCCACATTGAGTTTGTCACATGCTATGCAGGAAGATGGGAGATCCTCATTAAAGTAAAGGCAGCACATAACTGCACTCTAAATATGACAATAACTGTACAATAGGCAATGCATATAGATCCCTGCCCGTTCCTGTTCAAGTCTAGGTTCAGAGGACAGTTGTGCTTTACTGTTGCTCCCTGAACATGAAAATGAGCTGTGCTAGTTGTCATCACTTTAGTGTTTGTTCAGTCAATTCACCCTTCTTGGTGAAGGGTATACAAATTGTATTATCCTGTGCCTGCCCAACATGGGGAACTTAATGCTGGGGAAGGGTAGACTACATTTGCTCTGTTGTTATCCTTCAGTGTTTCACGGGGGGGACCGCTTTAGAAGCGCTGTTAGTGGGCCTACCTCGGACATGTGCTGAATCGGCACATGCTTCTGTTCCCTGACCCTGCTTAGTGACAGATGCTCTGTCAGTCGTGCTACACTGGCAGTTACAGACACTGTGTGCCACTGCTGATTCTTTCCAGATGACTTTCCTGAGGCCAGAGCTTCTGGAACCTGGATTCCACAAGTGGAAGCTGATATCACCCAGGGCTGGATCTAGCCCACGGACAGTTTAATGAATGCAGAAATGAAAATAAACCACACACAAGTAGGCTGAAGTAACATTTATTAAGTGAAGCAAATTTTGCATTGGTTCTATGCATTGTCTTCTGCCTATTGCTGAACATTACTGCTCTCTGATGGTAGAAGTGCCCTTTCCTCACTGATGAGAATTAACAGTGCATGAGCCCTGTTTGAACTCTACCTGTAGCTAACTGGAAACAAAACCTTTTCTCTCTCCTGATGTGCCAAGTCACTGAATCTATTTAAGGGAATTCTAAAGGGACAGAAAGAGGTGAAGGACAAGTCTCTGGAAAGCATCTATGGAAGATAGCTGCCTGTCTACTTAAACGCTGCTGGGCTACAACTACCGAAGGAGTTTAAAAGTTAGACACTACCTCCAAAAAAAGCAGCACTGGAAATGAAAACAGCAATAAGTGTGACAATGTGCTGAAGTGTTTCTCTTCAGCGTAGCAAAACCATTCTTCAGAGCTGTTGCCATAGTCGCCTAGTTTGTCTCCTGCCTTTCTCTATAGAAAAGTACGGTTGGAATCAGCCCACATAGACGATAAATATCCGCTTACAACGATTTGGACAGCTACCTACTGTCAGACTTGTCGAGCTTTTCCTCTGAATCGTCTCTCTCAATCCAGCCCAGTCCTTTTCTTTGTAACCGCCTTTCACTTTTGGCCAATGTGTGGGTCGCCCTGAACTGTTTTAGCCGTCCAATTATTTACTTTCTCTGACTGTGCCTTATTTCAGGGTAGGGCTGTGTCCTGGAAAGGCTAGCTTCGCTTCCTGCAGGCAGTTCCACTGTTTTCGGGGGCGGGCTGCCCACTATCTCTGAACCCCCAGGGCTCCGCGCTGCCCAGCCCCGTGGGCATGGGCTGCTGTCCTTGGCGCTGCAGTTGGTGTCAGGATCGTGTGGCTCTCGGCTCCGTGGCGGCACTCCGTAGTGAATTAAAAGCCTGGGATGAGTTCTGGGCTGGTGGAAGTATAGAGCTGCATTTCTCGGTGGATGGGGGCACAGCCGTATCTGGGCGCTGGGTGCTTCTCCCCTTCTGCACGGCCAGTGTCTGCCCCGTGTCCCGCGGGCCGCCAGCGCCTTTTCCCCGCTGCAGCAGTTCGCTTAGCATGGAGATGTAGATCTTGGCCATCTGCAGAGTCTCCGCTTTGGACAGTTTCTTTTCGTTACGCAGCGCTGGGATGACGCTCCGCAGACGATCAAAGGCCACGTTCAAAGCCAGCATCCGCCTCCTTTCCCGGGCATTGGCCGCCAGCCGCCGGCGCCGTCTGATCCAGGCCCCCGCTAAAGGATCGTATCCCCAGCCCGCCAGCTCTCTCTTCCCCTGGAGCCCAGGCGGGGTCCCCCAGTCTGTGGTGCGCATTAGTGCCAATCCCCCTGGATTCAGGCTCACGGATCCCTGGGGAAAGCGGCCATCGGTCACTTTCCAGCGTGCAACACCGGCGGGCTGGAAATCCCTTGCGCTTCCCTGTAACCCTCTCCCCTCCTCTGCCGCCTCCTCCCTTTGCACCCGGGCATTGCGGTGGCAGGGCAGCGCTGAGACACTGTAGCTGGGAAAGCCACCCGCCCTTACTGGCTCCGGAGTGCAGCGGGCTTTCATTCCAGCCCCGAGCGCTTAAACAGAGAACTTGGATCTATCCCCCAGCCTCCTTACTCGGAGACACGTGAATGTGTATCCAGAAACCTTGAATGGTGGGTTTGTTTATATTGCAAATGGGACGCGTGGAGAGGCAGAAAAGGGTCCCTCCTGGGGCGGGGATAAGGGGTTTAAAACAAAGCTAGTGTTCAAAGCTAAACCGTGAATAATTTGTCACTTATAACAGAAAGCAAGTCTACTAAACGCATTCAGTCAGTGTGGATTAGTTTCTCTCCAGTGATCCCTTGACGTGTGACAGCAGGAATCAAAGAGACGTTAATCCTAATAATCCAAAATGCAATTAGATCCGGGGGTATCTTTTCCACTGGAAAGGCGCACACAGTTCAGGCTTGTACCCTCTCCTCCCCCCCGCCCCTTGACAGGAACAAACTCAGTGTTGGCGATAACACGCTAATGATCTCCCGTTCCGCTTTAAAACAGCACCTTGAGTTCAGCGGAGGAGACTCACTTTGGCTGGATCTGGGAAAGGATTAAATAGCTTCAGGGAGTTTTCAATGATCCGCATGGCTTTAAAAACAATGTTGGAGCGCTGCTAAGTGTTCCTGAAGCCATAAAACAATGCTGTGCAGGTAACCGCTTCTGAGACACGCAGCCTTATGGGGCTGATAGGACCCCTGGTGACTGATCGCTCAGGGGCCCCATACAATTGGCTGGGGGTTTAATAACTGAAGTTGATATGGTTCAAAGCACAAAAATCAGTCAAGGTAGAGCCGTTTGGTTCAATTTTTATCATTTCAACTCTTCCCACTCCGCCCCCCCAAGGGCTTTGTCTCCTAATGGTACAAAGCTGAGAGATATTAGGGCTGTTATATTAGCAAATAAACCCTGGTCCTCACACACCACTTTCCTTGAGAGTTTAGTGAGCCCAGAAAGGTACCAGACTGAGAGGGCTGAAAGTCCCTCTGTCCACAAACTGGGAATAGTTTAGGTGTGACTGCAAGCTTCTCCTGCATCATCCTGCCAGCCTAGACCTGAAAGAGCAACCTCTAGAAGACACAAGGCAATAAGCTTTCTGTGCCAGTTTAGCTGTGCTCCTTTAATGACTTTCAGGACACTCTGCAAAGCATATTTCTTTTCTGGGGCTAAAACAGACGGAGGATTCTGGTGAGAGATCATCAAATATATTTTTAACTACTGGGTGATTTATGTGATTTCTTTGGAGAAGAGGTGCTCCGAGCATAGTCTGTTTGTGTAACTGTATTTTTAAGCGGTGTCAAGTGTACATAAAGCAAAAGATATGCCTGAACTAAGACTGGTCCTGCTAAGTTCAGTGAATATCTGTTCGCAATAACTTTTGATCAGGGATTTAATAGTGAGAGACTTAACACCTTATTGATCATTCCCTGAGCCATCTACGACATACATGTGCAGTGTTACCAACCTTAGAATAGTAAGTGTTCTATTCTTTTTATTTGCCTTATGGTGTTTGAGCCATTAGGGTTCATGTTTTCAAGATTAAGAACATAAGAACGGCCATACTGGATCAGACCGATGATCCATCTAGCCCAGTATGCTGTCTTCCGACAGTGGCCTGTGCCAGATGCTTCAGAGGGAATGCCCAGAACAGGGCATTTATCAAGTGATCCATCCCCTGTTGTCCAGTCCCAGCTTCTTGTAGTTAGATGTTTAGAGACAGCCACAGGATGGAGTTACATCCCTGACCATCTTGGCTAATAGCCAGTGAAGAACCTATTCATGAACTTTTCTAACCCCTGGTCTACACTACAAGTTTAGGTTGAATTTATCAGCGTTAGATCGATTTAACCCTGCACCAGTCCACACGACGAAGCCGTTATTTTCAACTTAAAGGGCTGTTAAAATTGATTTTGGTACTCCTCCCCCGACGACGGGATTAGCGCTGAAATCGACCTTGCCGGGTCGAATTTGGGGTAGTGTGGTCGCAATTCAACAGTATTGGCCTCCGGGAGCTATCCCAGAGTGCTCCATTGTGACCGCTCTGGACAGCGCTCTCAACTCCAATGCACTGGCCAGGTAGACAGGAAAAGACCCGCGAATTTTTGAATCATTTCCTGTTTGGCCAGTGTGGCGATCTGCAGGTGAGTGCAGATCTCATCAGCAGAGGTGACCATGATGAAGTCCCAGAATTGCAAAAGAGTTCCAGCATGGACCAAACGGGAGGTACGGGATCTGATCGCTGTTTGGGGAGATGAATCCGTGCTATCAGAACTCCGTTCCAAAAGACGAAATGCCCAAACATTTGAAAAAATCTCAAAGAGCATGAAGGACAGAGGCTATAACAGGGACCCGCAGCAGTGCTGCATGAAACTTAAGGAGCTGAGGCAAGCCTATCAAAAAAACAGAGAGGCAAACGGCCGCTCTAGGTCAGAGCCCCAGACATGCCGCTTCTATGATGAGCTGCATACCATTCTAGGTGGTTCAGCCACCACTACTCCACCCCGGTGCTTTGACTCCATCAATGGAGTAGCACGCAACAGGGATGCGGGTTTTGGGGACGAGGAAGATAGCTCACAGCAAGGAAGTGGAGAAACCATTTCCCCCGACAGCCAGGAACTGTTTCTCACCCTGGACCTGGAGTCAGTACCCCCTGAATCCACCCAAGGCTGCCTCCCGGACCCACCAGGTGGAGAAGGGACCTCTGGTGAGTGTACCTTTTGTAAATATTATACATGGTTTAAAAGCAAGCATGTTTAATGATTAATTTGCCCTGGCATTCGCTGCCAGTACAGCTACTGGAAAATTCTGTTAATGTCTGGGGATGGAGTGGAAATCCTCCAGGGACATCTCCATAAAGCTCTCCTGGATGTACTCCCAAAGCCTTTGCAAAGGGGAGGGCAGCCTTATTCCGTCCTCCATGGTAGGACACTTTACCACGCCAGGCCAATAGCACGTAGTCTGGAATCATTGCATAACAAAGCATGGCAGCGTATGGTCCCGGTGTTTGCTGGCATTCAAACAGCATCCGTTCTTTATCTCTCTGTGTTATCCTCAGGAGAGTGATATCATTCCTAGTCACCTGGTTGAAATAGGGTGATTTTATTAAGGGGACATTCAGAGGTGCCCATTCCTGCTGGGCTGTTTGCCTGTGGCTGAACAGAAATGTTCCCAGCTGTTTGCCACGCGGTGGGGGGAGAGGTGAAGCGATCATCCCAGAGAATTGGGTGTGTGTGTGTGTGGAGGGGGGTTAGTTGGGTTTGTGCTGCACGTTAACCTGAAATCCGCAGCCCCTCCTCCTTTTAAATGGCCAACCCATTTTAAATGGCCAACCCAACGGCTGCTTGGTATGGGAAATGAGGATGCTGCTGTTTGAAACCATTCCCACATGTTATGAAGGTTAAAGAAGCCAAAAGACTGTGTCTTACCATGGCTGCCTGCAAGCCAAATTCTGTTGCCTGGCCCTGTGTGAAAGATCTCTCACACCAAACCGGCATACCCTCAATAAGAGGCAAAATGCGACCTTGTACCGAAAGCACCATGTGCTATGTAATGTTAATAGCAAGGTTTACCCTGAAAGAGTCTACCCATTGTTCTCTAAAATGTGTCTTTTTAACTACCACTCTCCCTTTTTTTTCCTCCACTAGCTGCAAATGTTTCAACTCTCACACTATATCTTCTCCTTCCCGAGGCTAGCGAAGATTAGAAGGAGAAAAAAACGCACTTGCGATTAAATGTTCTTTGAGCTCATGCAGTCCTCCCACACTGAAAGAGCCCAGCTGAATGTGTGGAGGCAGACAATATCAGAGTCCAGGAAAGCACAATATGAACGCGAGGACAGGTGGTGGGCTGAAGATGATAGGTGGTGTCAGCTTGGTGACAGAAGGCAAGAGGCAATGCTGAGGCTACTAGAGGAACAAATTGATATGCTCCGGCATATGGTTGAGGTTCAAGAAAGGCAGCATGAGCATAGACTGCCGCTACAGTCCCTGTGTAACCAACTGCCCTCCTCCCCAGGTTCCATAGCCTCCTCACCCAGACGCTCAAGAATGCGGTGGGGGAGGGCCTCCGGGCACCCAACCACTCCACCCCAGAGGACTGCCCAAGCAACAGAAAGCTGGCATTCAATAAGTTTTAAAGTGCAGTGTGGCCTTGTCCTTCCCTCCTCCCCCACTCCTCCCAGGCTACCTTGGCAGTTATTCCCCTATTTGTGTGATGAATTAATAAAGCATACATGAATGTGAAGCAACAATGATTTTATTGCCTCTGCAAGCAGTGATTGAAGGGGGGAGAGGAGGGTGGTTAGCTTACAGGGAAATAGAGTGAACCAAGCGGGGGAGGTCATCAAGGAGAAACAAACAACTTTCACACTGTAGCCTGGCCAATCATGAAACTGGTTTTCAAAGCTTCTCTGATGCGCACCGCGCCCTCCGGTACTCTGCTAACTGCCCTGGTGTCTGGCTGCACGTAATCAGCGGCCAGGCGATTTGCCTCAAACTCCCACCCCGCCATAAATGTCTCCCCCTTACTCTCACAGATATTGTGGAGCGCACAACAAGCGGTAATAACAATGGGAATGTTGGTTTTGCTGAGGTCTATCCTAGTCAGTAAACTGCGCCAGCGTGCTTTTAAACGTCCAAATGCACATTCTACCACCATTCTGCACTTGCTCAGTCTATAGTTGAACAGGTCCTGACTACTGTCCAGGCTGCCTGTGTACGGCTTCATGAGCCATGGCATTAAGGGGTAGGCTGAGTCCCCAATGATAACTATAGGCATTTCAACATCCCCAACCGTTATTTTCTGGTCTGGGAAGAAAGTCCCTTGCTGCAGTTTTTTAAACAGACCAGAGTTCCTGAAGATGCGAGTATCATGTACCTTTCCCGGCCATCCCATGTTGATGTTGGTGAAACATCCCTTGTGATCCACCAGTGCTTGAAGCACCATTGAAAAGTACCCCTTTCAGTTTATGTACTCGCTGGCTTGGTGCTCTGGTGCCAAGATAGGGATATGGGAATCCCATTGCAGCAAAGCCATCCACTATGACCCGCACATTTGCCAGAGTCACTACCCTTGATATCAGCAGCTCTTTGATTGCATTGGCAACTTGGATCACGGCAGCCCCCACAGTAGATTTGACCATCCAAATTGATGCCCGACTGACCGGTAGCTGTCTGGGGTTGCAAGCTTCCACAGGGCTATCGCCACTCACTTGTGAACTGTGAGGGCTGCTCTCATCTTGGTATTCTTGCGCTTCAGGGCAGGGGAAAGCGAGTCACAAAGTTCCATGAAACTGCCCTTACACATGCGAAAGTTTCGCAGCCACTGAGAATCGTCCCAGACATGCAACACTATGCGGTCCCACCAGTCTGTGATTGTTTCCTGGGCCCAGAATCGGCATTCCATGGCATGAACCTACCCCATTAACACCATGATGTCCACATTGCCGGGGCCCGTACTTTGAGAGAAGTCTGTGTCCATGTCCTCATCACTTTCCTGTCGCTTCCTTGCCTGGTTTTGCTTTTGCAGGTTCTGGTTCTGCATATACTGCAGGATAATGCGCGTGGTGTTTACAGTGCTCATAATTGAGGCGGTGATCTGAGCGGGCTCCATGCTTGCCGTGCTATGGCGTCTGCACTGAAAAAAGGCGTGAAATGATTGTTTACTGTTGCAGGGGCAACTGACAACATGGCTTACAGGGTTGTCACACAGAATGGCCCCCTCAAGGATTGAACTCATAACCCTGGGGTTAGCAGGCCAATGCTCAAACCACTGAGCTATCCCTCCCCCCACTATTCACGGAGGGAGTGAGAGAGGGGGGAGCAAATGAATACAATACAAATCTGGTCTCTTTATTGTTTTGATCCACTCCATCTCTCTTATACATCTTAGACTGGCAGCAGACGGTGCAGTACAACTGCTAGCCATTGTCATCTCCCATTTATGTCCAGGCGCCCCCGGCCGACCTCAGTGAGGCCAGCCAGGAGCACACATATCTGCCCAGGTGCCCACGACTGACCTCACAGAGGTCAGCTAAAAGAGCACCTAGGAGATGACGACACAGCTTGCCATGTCGTCTGCATGGGTAACCCAGGAAAAAAGGCAAGAAATGATTTATTGCTGTTGCTTTCACGGAGGGGTGGAGGGGGCCTGACGACATTTACCCAGAACCACCCGTGACAATGTTTTTGCCCCATCAGGCATTGGGAGCTCAACCCAGAATTCCAATGGGCGGTGGAGACTGCGGGAACTGTGGGATAGCTACCCACAGTGCAATGCTCCAGAAGTCGATGCTAGCCTCGGTACTGTGGACACACTCCTCCGAGTTAATGGTTTTAATGGTCTTAAGTGGGGACACACGCAATCGACTGTATAAAATCAATTTCTAAAAAATCTACTTCTATAAATTCGATCTAATTTCGTAGTGTAGACATACTCTTAATTCTCCAGGAACTTTTCTAATTCTTTTTTTGAACCCAGTTATACTTTTTGCCAGTGGATGTTGTGAAGGGCAAGAGTTTCACAGATTGACTGTGCATTGTGTGAAAAGTACTTCCTTTTATTTGTCTTAAACCTGCCGTCTATTAATTTCACCTGGCTGATGATGAGGCTATCAAAGGGCTGGGTACACTGCACGTACGCTGAGATTAATTTTATTGGATGACCCCTGGGTCTCATGTTATGTAAAGGGATAAATAACACTTCCCTATTCACTTTTTCCCCCCCCCCCCCCCATCATGATTTTGTAGACCTCTATCATATCCCCCCTAGTCATCTATTTTTCTAAACTGAATGGAACCAGTCTTTTTAATCTTCCCTCATATGGAAACTGTTCCACCCCATTCTCTGTTCTTTTCCCAATTCTAATATATCTTTTTTGAGATGGGGCAACCAGAATTCAAAGTGTGGGTGTACCATGGATTTATATAGTGGCCCTATATTTTCTGACTTCTTATCTATCCCTTTCCTAATGGTTCCTAAAATTTGGTTAGCTTTTTTGACTGCTTCTGCACAAAGAGTGGATGTTTTCAGAGAACTATCCCTGATGACAATAAGATCTTTCTAGAGTGGTAAAAGCTAATTTAGACCCATCATTTTTGTATGTATAGTTGGGATTATGTTTTCTAATGTGCATTACTTTGTATTTATCAACATTTCCCTGCAATCATGAGAGATAGAAACTTACATTTCATTTTAAATTAAATCTGAGGTTCTCATGTAAGAACATGACTCAAAGAGCTGGGAATTACCAAAAATTGCAAGATTTGTGATTAAAATTCTGAGAGTTGGCAATACTGTAGTGTGTTCATCTCTTTTATTCTTTAGGGTGTTATCGGATATAAAAGGCCAGCAGGATTGACTTCATTCACTGTTGCTGTTCATGTGATTCACCAGAGAGATGGATCAAGATTTTTTGCACCATAGGGCTAGCACTTGAGGTATATTCATTAGCGCTGATGAGGAATTTTTTGATGAAACTTTTTTTTTTCTTTTTGGTTGGAAAATGCCAATTCATTGAAACTCAAATTGTTCTCAGGGACGGGTCAGTTTTCATGAATCTCACTGCCAATGGGTAGGCATTCACCTGCACACCTCCTTCTGGTCTGGTGTCTTTCTGCACAGTAGGGCACAGCCCCAAATCCCCTGGTCTCAGGATCTTATCGGCAGGAGCTTTTCTCACTCTCTTCAGGCTTTGTACAGCTTTCTGAACATCCCTCCCCCCGCCACCTTCCTGCTGCCTTTTGTAGGGGAATCAGGTGCTCTCTGTTCAAGACTGACTCCTTAGCAGCTAGGGTTGGCTGGCCCCAGGCCTCTAGCACTTAAGAGGCAAGCACCCTGTTACACTCCTGATTTGAAGAAAAGAAAATGGGGGGGAGGGGGTACAAAATCGTCAAAATGTCCCATTACAACATTTTCAAAATTAAGTTTTGTTTTTTGGTTTGAATTTCATTATGAAATTTTAGTTAATTGATACGTTAAAAAATAAAAAAGGGGTAACAAAATAGAAAACAACACGTTTAGATTGACATGATTTTAAGTTTAAGTGATCGGTTCATGAAAGTTTTCAAGATTTGGGCTTTTAGTCCCAATTCAGGATAGGAAAAATATTTGAAATATTGAAAACTTTTGCATTTTGGGAAAATCCTTTCTGGTCCACCACAAATATTATTTAATATTACCCTGAGGCCCTCATCTCCTGTGTTCCACCTGGGAGGACTGAGCCTCTACAGCAGGTGCAGCCTTTATCACTAAAAGCTTGTAACAATTTTCTTTAATTAAAAGCCTTTCTCTCCATACATAGCACAGTTTAGCTGTCGTATCTTTTTATGGCTAAGACCAGGATTTTTTCTTTGCTGTCGTCTGTTATGGGAGTTGAGTTGATGTGTTATGAATTAATGCTGCTGCACAGGAGTTTATTGGGGGTGTCAGCACATTCTGATGCAGTGGCATTGATATTACTTCTGTTATTCCTTTAGTCTCTCTCTTCCCCCCCGCCCTGCCAGCTCATCTTTCTCTCTAACATGGCTACCATCCTCCACAAAAACCTCCTGTATCCCAGTCTTGGATGATACCAGTAATCATCTCAACAGGAACTCAGCCAGCCAGCCACCTACAAAGACTCCTTTCCTTGTTGTAGGTAGCACACTCTCCATGCTCTCCAGAAACCTGATCAAACATATGTGTAACCCTTCTGCCCATCTGAGTTGGCAGCAACAAGGGCTGGGTTCAGTATCTTGGGGTTCCGTTTCAATAACGCAATGCAAAACCAGCTCGAGCCCCCACCCAGTGACCTGGGACAATTACATACCACCCCCCTGGGGGCCTCTAAGAGGCAATACTTCCCCTCTCGCAAGCACGGAGTCTGAGTGTAGCAGAAAATGTTTAATAACATGAGGTAAATGACATCAGCATTAAATTGAGAAAACACCACAAACAGGATTCAGAGCACAACCCATGAGCAAAAAACCCATCCCCAAAGTCCAACACCCCAAAAGTCTCTGTCCCTGGTCAGTGCAGCCCCAGAGTTCAAAAGTTTATCTGCAGAGTCTTACCCCCCGCCCCAAGCCTGGGTGGAAATGGGTGGAAGAAAGGGGCACGCGGGGTATTAAGGGGCACCTTACGTGGTCTGAGGCTGACTGCCCCGCCTCTCCATGGGGTTCTGCTGCAGCCTTCACCACGAGTCACTCCGCTCCTCCAGCCATCCCGCAAACTGCTCTGCTCCGCTCCCTGTCCCATGGGCCACACCAACTGTCCCACAAACTGCTCAGCTCACCGCTTAGCGATAAGTCTTCAGACTCCCCCACTAGTTAACACAGCACTCAGTGATCTCAGCTCATAGTGATTTCAGTTTGTAGTAGGGGAACCCCAGTGCTAGTGCACTATTGGCCCAAAGTGAATTCAGCATTGCTACCTGTAATTAGACTCTTAATAGAATCAAAATTAGCTCTGGTATTCAACAGTGGAGAGAGAAGGTGGTGCAATTGGTGTTTCAGGCCCTTAAAAGGGGGTCCATACCATCAAGTACAAATACCTAACCCCAGCCTTTCTCCATTCACTGGGTTTTGTAACCCATGCCCCTTGTCTAGTGAGTGCTACCTAGTTAATGGTGAGTCCCTCTGTCATACAACAGTTCCACTGGCCTTGATTCACAGAATCAGGATAACAACACTATATTCGTCCTGCCCCAATAACAGAGAAACTGGGGCTCCCACACCAGCCAAAGTAACCACTTTTAGTTGCTGTTGTCCCAGGCTAGGTGGGTGGGTGTGCCTATGCAAACAAGATCAGCCCCTGAAGTTCTTTTCCACCCTCACCATAATTCACCACCAGATGTAAGGGTAGAGCTCATCGTGATTCTGCTTACATGTGTCTATTGCAGAGTGCCCAGAAGCTCATCAGTTGTGAGCTATTTCAGACCAAGGGGTGGGGGAGCAAGTTCCAGAGTTTCAAATTCCTCGCAGAGCACACCCTGCCAGCTACTCCTTTAGCTTTTGTAACAAGGGGGATCTGGCCAGAGCACCGCTGCTCACCGCAGCTGTGGCAGTCTGGCCTGGAGAGAGGTGATCCCTGGAGCGGGTCTGTCTCAAGCCATTTATAGAGATTTAACCAACATCTTAAACTCTACACAGAGACCACTGGGCTGCCAGTGCAGATCCCAGAGCACTGGTGTCATGTGCTCCCAGCAACACACCTGTCATAAGCAGACAGTTAAGAGTTAATGCCTCTTTTACCTGTAAAGGGTTAAGACGTTCACATAGCCTCGCTGACACCTGACCAGAGAAACCAATGGGGGGACAAAATGTTTCAAGAGGATGGAGGGAAGTTTTCCTTTGTCTCAGTATTAGTTTCAGTTTTGTGCCAGAGTGAAAAGACCCAGGAATCAAACAGGGTAGTGAGTATTAGAGAAGGAATAAATTAGTTTATGTTTATTTTCTTTTGTGAGTTGTCTTGTGCATTAGAGGGATAATCAAATTGGGTTTTCTTTTGTGAAACTAAGGTTTTGCCCAGGGGAACATCCTGTGTTTTGAATCTGTTGTCTGTGAGAGTAGCTTGTATGCTAATCTCACAGAAGTATTTCTTTTACCCCTTTAATTAAAAGCCTTCTTTTAAAAAACCTAATTAATTTTTTCCTTGTTTTAAGATCCAAGGGGTTTGGATCAGTGTTCACCGGGAAATTGGTGGAAAAGTTTCTCAAGGTTACCAGGGAAGGGTTACAATACTTGGGAGGGAGAGATTTTGAGGGGGAAGACAAAGGTTCTTCATAAACAGCTATTTTAAACGATTTGGGTGGTGGCAACATACTGATCTAAGCTGGTAATTAAGCTTAGGGGTTCTCCTGCAGGTCCCCACATCTGTACCCTAAAGTTCAGAGTGGGGGTAAAACCTATGACAACACCCCAGTTAGTAGGTGATTTGCTGTCTTCTGCACAACCTCAGTCTCTGAATGGTTGGAAGGTGGTGTCCCATGGAGGGACTTTTGCAATAGTCTAATCTTGAAGTAACAAGTCTATGGATTATGGTGGTAAGGATTATGAAAGGAAAGGTTGCAAACTCCTAACCAGACACAGATGGTAAAAAAATGACTGGGACACTGCTGTAATATGGTCATCCAGCAGCTGAGGGTCTAAAGTCACCCCCAAGTTGTAAATTTCAGCAGCTAATGGCAGATGTACTCCCTCAAAGTTTACACATAACTTAGCCCCCAAAACCAACCAACTACCCCACGCTTCTATTAAAGGCTTTCATAACCAATCTTGTCTCTTCCATCTCAGAGTATCTTTTTAGTGTTGAGATTTTGCTGCTGCCTTGGAGCCAGCAGAGACAGCAGTGAAGGCAGGAGCAGAGGCAGCCAGGCTAACCTGGCCAGTCGTCGCCGTATTAGCCCTAGGTGTCTGAGGAGAGGCATTGCAGGGAAGCTCCTACAGCTTCTGTGGGGCACAGCTGACCACAGGGCTTCCTGGGCTGGCCATCCAATATCCCCATTTCGCTGTGCTTCACCCTTTGCAGGCTGGAAAGGTTGTTGGTTTTTCTGGAGTGTATGTGTTTCCTTCCCTCCTACACTTATCCTCATGGCTCTTGACTACTTGTAATTAAACATCTCATGGGACTCTTTGCAAGAACAGAAGTACTAGCTGGCTCTGGTGTCCTAGCAAATTTCTAAACAGGATAATTCTATTAAATTACTTACATTTCCTCCATAAGTCAATAAGAGACATCCACTCCTCCTTCCTGCCCTAAACTATGGTGTACTAAACAGCTTGTCTTACTTGAGGGGTGAGCAAACTGATTCATGTGCTTGTGCCTGTTTCTGCTCCCATTGCAGTCGGTGACAAAACTCCCTTTGACTTTAGTGAGGGCAGCATCAGGACTATAATTTGTAAACTATTTGGCATGCTTAGGAATGAAAGGTTCAACATGTCATATGCATAGGATCATCATTTTACTGTATTTTGATTTCTAAACAAATGAGCCTGCAAATGTTTATCATTTTCTGAGTCACAATCACAGAGCTGTAGAAGGGCAGAACAAAGAGAAGAGTGAAATTGTGTTTTCTTTCTCATGAGGTTTGCTGAAATAGTGTAACACTAAAGACTTTTGACATTTAAAGAGGTTTCACCCTCACCTGTGTCATTTTCTAATTTCTATTATTGTGTAACTCAGTGGGATACATGACTTATAGGAAACAACAACAAACCATCACCTGGCACATTTACTAGAGCAGTGTTTCTCAAATAGGGGTCGCCGCTTGTGCAGGGAAAGCCCCTGGCAGGCCGGGCTGGTTTGTTTACCTGCCCCGTCCACAGGCTTGGCCGATCGCGGCTCCCAATGGCCGTGGATCGCTGCTCTGGGCCAATGGGAGCTGCTGGAAGCGGCGGCCAATAAGTCCCTCGGCCCGCGCCACTTCCAGCAGCTCCCATTGGCCTGGACTGGCAAACCGGGGCCAGTGGGAGCTGCGATTGGCCGGACCTGCGGACGGGACAGGTAAACAAACTGGCCCGGCCTGCCAGGGGCTTTCCCTACACAAGCGGCGACCTCTGTTTGAGAAACCCTGTACTAGAGGATGAAAAGGACCCTGGCTGTGGGTGAATTGCTGCTAACATTTAGGCATGCATTTCTATTTTTAAATTAGACGTGTGTTGGATCTTTTACACTGTAATACTGCTGACTTGGCTGCAGTTATACATAGTTCTTCATCCTCTGTCCAGGCTGCTTTTAACTCTAATGTTCTATTTTAAAGAAAACTGTATCTAAGCAGAAATATACTCCTAATTTAGTCTTTCTTTCAGTGAAAATGGAGATTAAAATTGGTCTTGATGGGGATAAGCAGATAGACCAGAACAACTCAGTAGCATAGCCCTATAATTCACTTCTTACAGAAGTGCTGGTTGTGACACTGTAGTTCAAGTTGCAATGAATATTTCCACTTAAGGTAGGAATTTAATCTTTGAAGACACGGAATATCTTAACCAAGTTTACAGCCCAGATATGAGTGAAGACTGAATTTTCCAAAGATTTTAAAGTAAATCTGTTAGGTCGTTAACAATAATTAAAAATAGAAATTTTCTTTTTCTGGTGGATCTCGGATTTTCCTATGTATCTAGCTAACAAACAGCTTGTTACTACCTTTTCACACTTTCCATATAATGGAGCTAAAATGTTTTTTTTTTTTAATTAAAAATAACAACTGAAGTCTCCATGAGAGAGCAAAGAGTGCATGTAACCTGCGGAAGAGTCTGCGACTACTCTGAGAACAAAATGGCTGTTGTCTTTGCACACAGGCAGAGTTCACTATGCTGAAAACTAAGGCAGCACAGTTTCATAGCTACATCCATCCATCCATCCATCACAGGATCCTCTAGTAAAATAAAGGTGCCCTAAGGGCAGATTGTAAATCTGCATTAAAGACTGCATTCTGTGATTCTGCGCTGCAGCCCACCCCTACAATTTTATGCAATGTCTTACATGAAGGCAAGTGCTTCATCACTCTTGCAGCAGACATCAAAGATCCAACATTTGAGATATCTTTGGGAATAGTGGGGAATGGAAGAAGTAAATATTTCCCCAGAAAAGCTTTGCAATTGCTTTTGTGACATGTAGTGCACAGTAGAAAGAGGCAGCAGATGTTTTTGAATGATAGCCATAGGTTCTGAAATGAAGAGCACCAGGTAGGAAAATTCTGCAGAACCTATGAAAGATATTAATATCCATCCACCACAGCAAAGTTGCTGGGTTTTTTTTTAAAGCCTTTCAGTGCCATATCTTTACAAGTGAAGTGTTATGACACACTGTAGCTGTTTAGGAGAGACATGTCTAGCAATATTTTCCAGTTCTGATGAGCTGGCCTCATGGTATGTGTCGTTTTATTACAATACTGAGGCAGAATGCTGGAATAAGGAGCCTTAACTCAGAATTTCCTGAGTTCTGTGCACTTAGCTCAGAATCTTTTTAGAGATTTTGCTGGGTTAAAGTGATGTTGCCAGATTTATTAGGCTCAACATCTGATTTGTTGCCCCTCTTGGAGGCCACTTCCCTCTCTGACATTCTTGATGCAGAATCCCTACTAGTCTTTGGGCCATATTCTCAGCAGGTGTAAATCGGCGCAATTCCATTCACTTTGATTTACACTCATTGATGATCTGCCCTATGTGTGTAGTTATTTTGTTCAAAGCAAATACTTCAAGTCTTAAATAAATAAAATCAACACCCAGCGGTAGAGAGCAATCCTTCAATCGCCGAGTCTTCACAGTGCAAGTGGAAAATTGTACTAAGAACATAGATTTCAGTGTCCAACTTCCAAGGTATTAGTACGAAACAGTAAAATTATTATAAACAGTAAAATGTTGGGAGTTGAAGAGGAAACTGACACCCCTATAACTGTATTTAAATATTTCTACAGTTATATTGGACTGATGTTCACAATCATATTACAGTTTCTAAAAATACAGTTATGGGATTAGAGTCAGTGTTTCTAATGTATCAATAGTGGAAAGTGGCTCTTGGGATTCAAGTGTGGAGCAATGTCCACGTTCAGAGCAAGTTTACTCAGACGTCTCTCCTCAAACAAAGGCTTTTTTAACATAAATACATTTTATTCAAGGTAGTTTCCTCCTTCCAGCTGCATGAAGAGCTCTTCAGCTGGCTAAGCAGAGTCACAGAGAGAAGTTGGATAGCTCTTTGCTGACTGTATCTGTGATATTCACCTTCTTTATGTGGACTTGTTCCCGTGGTAGTCAATTTTGTTATTGATGTGGATATGAACGAAACTGGTGTGTGTGTGCGTGCCTGTGTTCCCCTCCCCTCCATCTCTGACTCCCTCAACTGTCAGCTCCTGAGCATTAAATTGAGTGACTTTTTACAGAGAAAATAAATACAAAATGATGCTAAACTAACAAGCTTATTGGTAACCTGCCTGTTTTGAGCAGACATTGAAAGCCTAATTGGTGGAGAAGCATGAAGCAGAACTGGCTGGCAGGTTGCCTTTCATCACCCTGCCCCATGCCCCTCTCTGCCTCACTTGGAAAAAGAATGGCAACTTGCATCCGCAACCTTCAAATTAATCCTATTAGACACTCTTCAGGAAGAAAACAAAAGCCAACATCCACTTGGATTAATCCAATGAGAATCAGTTGTAAAGATACCCCCCTCCCCACCCTTCTGCTGCCTCACATTTCCACATGCTTTTGAATGGAAATGAGCACAAGGTGTGGGGAAGCTTGATCTGTTTCAGAGATGCAGGAAGGCAGGAGGGGGCTATGATAGCCATGGAATGCTTCATGTAATAAACTGTCTAAGGAAGGCGAGCACCACAGGAGATCGAAAAGGAGCTGTCATTGACCTCCTTGTCCCCTGGTGGGTCTAAAGCTTAAGTGAGAATAAACTGTTCATTTCTGGAGCTGAGGGAAAGGGCCCCCTTTATGCTACTACTGTCTGACCTCTTCCCCAAACACCAATCCCTTCTTCAGACAGGTGAGATTGTCCTGGGATATTCTTGGGGTGTAGACGTGTTGGTCAACACGGTCCTTAGACACAAGCCTTAACCTTAGCCTATCACTGTCCTTCTGTGTATTAAAATACAACCCTTTCATAAGGCACTGTGAGATCTTTGGACAAGAGGCACTTGATAGTGCCAGGTATTCTCCCTCAGGCCCCACATCCATACATAAGTGACAAGGAAGCCTGCATTCCACATGCACATGGGACATGGTGGTCCAGAATGAATTCCCAGAAGCATTAAGAGTGCAGACTGGGGTTTGTCTGTGACTCCCATTGGTGAAGAATGTTAGCTATTGAAATCTTTGGTAATTTGCAGGTGCCAGTGAATCAGGAATTAGAAAGCATTTTTGCACATACGGCTAAGGTGGTGATACTTTTTAAAGAGACCGGCTAAAATATTCCTATTAGCTTAATTTCAAAATCCAAAGCACATGCATATCATCCTGCAGCTGTTTTTCATCATCAAACCCTGCAACTCTCAGATCCCTTTGGAATTTCTATTCTTTATCCTCCTCTGCAAATCAGTCAGGTCTGACATATGAACTGTTGCAAAAATCAGTTTTAGTTTATTCTTTTGATGATCTGAGAACAAACACAAGTGACGAGGTGACATTTGAGACAGGGCCTTCAAGTCAGAGAGCTCCCTGGGGAGGGAAAAATATTGAAAGGATTTAAAAAAAAAAAAAAAGCTTGACCAGATCAGTAGTGGTGGCTCTGCTGCTATACTAGTCTACCAAAACTCAGTGGTGATCTCACAGTGCCTGTGTCTCACTGGGAAATAGTTGTTGTTTCTGAAGGGAGTAGGCCTTGGCTACTAACCAGAGGGCCCCTCAGCTGCAACCTGGAGTACAGGGCATGTCTGGATTCCCCTCCTAGCCACTGGGGACAAGGCACATACCGGGCAGAGGACAGTGGACTGCCTGGGGTGATTTGTTCTGGGAAAGACTTTGTTACAACCACCCTAGAAGAGGGAAACCACATAGTGACCTGGCCAGAGGGGGCTGAGTCACAAAGTGGAGGCTGCAGTTCCGGGAGTGAGAGTGGCTGCAGGGTGAGAGGATGATGGGGAGAGACCCTGCCAGGGGAGGGTGCAATGGCTAGCTGGAGCTAATCCTCAAATGGCCAGCAGGAGGCCACTAATGAGTACAGCCTGTGACTGTGACTTATACCTTCTGGGCACTTCAGCATGTAATTTACATAAACTTGGATTCACAGGGTGAAACTGGCCCCATCAATGCTCCCATTGATTTCAGTAGTGCCAGGATTTTACCCACACTCGCTAAACCACTTACCCAAGTACAGTTTACACTGTCTTATGCATTGCCTCCTCGTCTGCCCACCGAGTCTAACAGAATCTAACCTGGTGTAAATGACAATGGTGAGAGGCTAGAAGAATGGCGTGAAGCAGGGGTATGTTGAAGTGTGATGTGTCTGGTAGCACAAGATGTTCTATTGCTTTAATGCCCCAGAAGAACATTGAAAATCAACATTTTTGTTTAATCAAGGTCAACGTCTACCAGATGGATTTGTCCATATTATTCTTCCTTTTGGACTTGAATAGCATGTGGTCACTTCCCCAAAGGGCTTAGAAATCAGCTGGCTGGAGGTTTTCTTTAGGCCGGATTTTCCTTTCTCATCTAGCTGGGTAATGAAATCCTTATGTCTAATTTTTTAAACTCTCCACATACCACATACCATTGTTATGTTTGTGTTTTTACAAAAGCTGCCTGTTGGCATACAAGAAAAACGAAAAGTACAAATGGAAATAACCAGATCTATCATGTTGCAACATTAAGCAAACAGGCTGATAAAATGTGTCATTTGGATGCCTGACAGTTATGTAGATAAACTAATGTTGACCTTGCGTTACCTTGTGTGACTCATCCTTTTTTTTGGGGAAAATGGGTAGGTGCAATTTCCCTTTCAAGAAAGATTTATTGTCATGTAGACCACAGGCAGGGAAAATGAGAACTAGTCTATTGCTATTTATTCCTTGGTCACTTTCAATCCTTAGGCTACTCTATCTTGGCTGCATTATCCCATTCCTGCCAGATATTTATCATAGGGCTTTTTCCATTACAATCTTCCCTGAAACAGTGAAAATGTATTTATCTTACTGATTCTGTGTTAACGTTCACAGAACACATAGTTTCAGGACTTGGTTTATTAATAATGGTGCTAATGTCGAACCAGGACGGATCTAACAAAGGAAATTAAGATTGGGATTCTATTTTGAAAGGTTGGATCATTACACTTCACGCCCCCACCCAACCCCCCCATGCATCCAAATGGGTAAATCTATCACAAAAAAACCTTTATCTCTAAGTATAGCTGTACTCTAGCCACTGTGAACATCATCAGTGATACAATTTAAATCAAAATAGCCTGTAGTATTAAAGCCCAAATCTCAGATGGCAGGAATGGTGACAGGCCTCCTAGCCATAATGTAAACGTGCCCCCAACAAATTAACTAGTAAATTGAATTCCGGAATCCACCTCAATTCCATCTCTTCTGGACTTCTTAGTGGAACAGAATACAGACATTAGAGATTCATTTCCTGGGATAAATGATTCTCAGAATTTTGTTATATTTTGTTCTTTTAATATATTTTTTTATCAACAACAAGGAGGAAAGATCAAACCAGTATCTTAGATGCCTATATACAAATGTGAGAAGTATGGGTAATAAGCAGGAAGAACTGGAAGTGCTAATAAATAAATACAACTATGACATTGTTGGCATCACTGAAACTTGGTGGGATAATACACATGATTGGAATGTTGGTGTGGATGGATACAGCTTGCTCAGGAAGGATAGACAGGGGAAAAAGGGAGGAGGTGTTGCCTTATATATTAAAAATGTACATACTTGGACTGAGATAGAGATGGACATAGGAGATGGAAGTGTTGAGAGTCTCTGGGTTAGGCTAAAAGGGGTAAAAAACAAGGGTGATGTCATGCTAGGAGTCTACTACAGGCCACTTAACCAGGTGGAAGAGGTGGATGAGGCTTTTTTTAAACAACTAACAAAATCATCCAAAGCCCAAGATTTGGTGGTGATGGGGGACTTCAACTATCCGGATATATGTTGGGAAAATAACACAGCGGGGCACAGACTATCCAACAAATTCTTGGACTGCATTGCAGACAACTTTTTATTTCAGAAGGTTGAAAAAGCTACTAGGGGGGAAGCTGTTCTAGACTTGATATTAACAAATAGGGAGGAACTCGTTGAGAATTTGAAAGTAGAAGGCAGCCTGGGTGAAAGTGATCATGAAATCATAGAGTTTACAATTCTAAGGAAGGGTAGAAGGGAGAACAGCAAAATAGAGACAATGGATTTCAGGAAGGCAGATTTTGGTAAGCTCAGAGAGCTGATAGGTAAGGTCCCATGGGAATCAAGACTGAGGGGAAATACAACTGAGGAGAGTTGGCAGTTTTTCAAAGGGACACTATTAAGGGCCCAAAAGCAAGCTATTCCGCTGGTTAGGAAAGATAGAAAATGTGGCAAAAGACCACCTTGGCTTAACCACGAGATCTTGCATGATCTAAAAAATAAAAAGGAGTCATATAAAAAATGGAAACTAGGACAGATTACAAAGGATGAATATAGGCAAACAACACAGGAATGCAGGGGCAAGATTAGAAAGGCAAAGGCACAAAATGAGCTCAAACTAGCTACGGGAATAAAGGGAAACAAGAAGACTTTTTATCAATACATTAGAAGCAAGAAGAAGACCAAAGACAGGGTAGGCCCACTGCTCCATGAAGAGGGAGAAACATTAACAGGAAACTTGGAAATGGCAGAGATGCTTAATGACTTCTTTGTTTCGGTCTTCACCGAGAAGTCTGAAGGAATGCCTCACATAGTGAATGCTAATGGGAAGGGGGTAGGTTTAGCAGATAAAATAAAAAAAAGAACAAGTTAAAAATCACTTAGAAAAGTTAGATGCCTGCAAGTCACCAGGGCCTGATGAAATGCATCCTAGAATACTCAAGGAGCTAATAGAGGAGGTATCTGAGCCTCTAGCTATTATCTTTGGAAAATCATGGGAGACGGGAGAGATTCCAGAAGACTGGAAAAGGGCAAATATAGTGCCCATCTATAAAAAGGGAAATAAAAACAACCCAGGAAACTACAGACCAGTTAGTTTAACTTCTGTGCCAGGGAAAATAATGAAGCAAGTAATTAAGGAAATCATCTGCAAACACTTGGAAGGTGGTAAGGTGATAGGGAATAGCCAGCATGTAAAGAACAAATCGTGTCAAACCAATCTGTTAGCTTTCTTTGATAGGATAACGAGTCTTGTTTATAAGGGAGAAGCTGTGGATGTGGTATACCTAGACTTTAGTAAGGCATTTGATACGGTCTCGCATGATATTCTTATCGATAAACTAGGCAAATACAATTTAGATGGGGCTACTATAAGATGGGTATATAACTGGCTGGATAACTGTACTCAGAGAGTAGTTATTAATGGTTCCCAATCCTGCTGGAAAGGCATAACGAGTGGGGTTCCGCAGGGGTCTGTTTTGGGACTGGCTCTGTTCAATAGCTTCATTAACGACTTAGATATTGGCATAGAAAGTACGCTTATTAAGTTTGCAGATGATACCAAACTGGGAGGGATTGCAACTGCTTTGGAGGACAGGGTCATAATTCAAAATGATCTGGACAAATTGGAGAAATGGGCTGAGGTAAACAGGATGAAGTTTAACAAAGACAAATGCAAAGTGCTCCACTTAGGAAGAAAAAATCAGTTTCACACATACAGAATGGGAAGAGACTGTCTAGGAAAGAGTAAGGCAGAAAGGGATCTAGGGGTTATAGTGGACCACACCCTAAATATGAGTCAACAGTGTGATGCTGTTGCAAAAAAAGCAAACATGATTCTGGGATGTATTAACAGGTGTGTTGTGAGCAAGACACGAGAAGTCATTCTTCTGCTCTACTCTGCTCTGGTTAGGCCTCAACTGGAGTATTGTGTCCAGTTCTGGGCACCGCATTTCAAGAAAGATGTGGAGAAATTGGAAAGGGTCCAGAGAAGAGCAACAAGAATGATTAAAGGTCTTGAGAACATGACCTATGAAGGAAGGCTGAAAGAATTGGGGGGAGGGATAGCTCAGGGGTTTGAGCATTGGCCTGCTAAACCCAGGTTGTGAGTTCCCTCCTTGAGGGGGCCACTTGGGGATCTGGGGCAAAATCAGTACTTGGTCCTGCTAGTGAAGGCATGGGGCTGGACTTGATGACCTTTCAAGGTCCCTTCCAGTTCTAGGAGATGGGATATCTCCATTAATTATAATTGGGTTTCTTTAGTTTGGAAAAGAGAAGACTGAGAGGGGACATGATAGCAGTTTTCAGGTATCCAAAAGGGTGTCATAAGGAAGAGGGAGAAAACTTGTTCACCTTAGCCTCTAAGGATAGAACAAGAAGCAATGGGCTTAAACTGCAGCAAGGGAGGTCTAGGTTGGACATTAGGAAAAAGTTCCTAACTGTCAGGGTGGTTAAACACTGGAATAAATTGCCTAGGGAGGTTGTGGAATCTCCGTCTCTGGAGATATTTTAGAGTAGGTTAGATAAATGTCTATCAGGGATGGTCCAGACAGTATTTGGTCCTGCCATGCGGGCAGGGGACTGGACTCGATGACCTCTCGAGGTCACCTTCCAGTCCTAGAATCTATGAATCTATGAAACACTAATTTACTGAAGCCAGTGTACAGCACAAGGCACCCTCTCTTTCTATCCCCCTTCTGCAATCAGATAGAAAATAACATAATTTGAAATGCATTCAATTCTTTACCTCTCCCACAAAATGAAGGAGGATCAATGAAAAGATGTATAGCAGGCCCAGCTGGTTTTGTAGTCCTAATGGCTACCTATTGAAACAGATGAAATCACTCATCAATCAGTTTTTTTTTTAAAGGAACTCTGTTTCACAAAACACTCTCCCACTTGAATGCATTTTAAAGCAAGGGCCACAAAGCATTTCTGTGGCATACGGTGAGTTTCTTTGGCACATGGATGACAGCTGATCGCCATAATGAAACATTCAATAACTGCACTGAATTGGATGAACCCTGGTGGTCCCACTGGGATCAATTACAGAATGCTAGTTGTTTGCAGCCAAGTGGGTGAGTAAGTAGTTAATCAGGCATGTACACTAATAATAGGAGACCTCTGTGTCCAAGGGCATGTGGTGGGCCTTGTCCCACTTGAACAGCTCTTCTATTAAAACGGCTGTATTACAATTAGACTTTTCCAAGCTTGTTTTCTCTTACATCAATATCCATTGTGTTTCTCTTGTCCTTTAATGACCTTACAATTGATCTGTTTCCTCTTTGATCATGGTTAGCTGACCAGGGGGATGTTGGCATTCCGTTTCAGTCAGTCACTTGTTTATTTCAATTGTTCAATATAATTTCCTTGGGCCATTGTTACTAATTTCCATGGATTTAGTTTAAATGAGCAGATCAGAGGCAAAATTGCATCTCAAATGCTTAGTGATAATTAGGAGGAGGAGAAAAGAAATGCTTCCCATATGAGCTGTAAAAAGCATTATACAAACTGTGTTCCAAAATAATGGGTGATTTTTTTTTAAACTATCATCATAAATTGCTGAAATCATTTCAGACTTGTTTGTGTTTTTGACACAGGCGGCTGAATTTGTTTTGCTGATGCTCCTGGCTGCTGGATTAATTCCGTATTTCCTGTAGAAAACCACATTTAGAGACAGTTACAAATTTGATCGTGTAGTCAATCACTCAAAGGTAGGAAATGCCACAGGTAAGTTAGCATGCTGATGACCTTAACACTGTCCCTATGTGTGTATTCATGATGATATTCTTTATAATTACAGGTTTCAGAGTAGCAGCCGTGTTAGTCTGTATCCGCAAAAAGAACAGGAGTACTTAACAACTCCCACCTTTTCATGCTCTCTGTATGTGTGTACAGGGCCGGCTCCAGGCACCAGCCCACCAAGCTTGTGCTTGGGGCGGCACCTGGAGGGGGGCGGTGTGGTGTGGTGCTCCGGCTCCGGCCGCCGGGGAGAGCGGGGCCACGGCGGGCTCGCCACCTTCCCCCCGGCGCTCTGGCCGCCGGGGAGAGTGGAGTCCCGGCCGGGGCTCGCCACCCTCCCCCCGGTGCTCTGGCCACCGGGGGGAAAGCGGAGCCCCGGCCGAGGCTCGCCACCCTCCCCCCGGCGCTCTGGCCGCCGGGGAAAGCGGAGCCGCGGCGGGCTTGCCGCCCTCCCCCCGGTGCTCTGGCCGCCGGGGAGAGCGGAGCCCCAGCTGGGGCTCGCCGCTGGGGAGAGCGGGGCCATGGCTGGGGCTCGCCGCCCTCCCCCCGGGGCTCCGGCCGCCCTCCCCTGCCGCACTGGGGGGGGGGGCACGGCCGGAGGCTTTTTTGCCTGGGGCGGCAAAAAAGCCAGAGCCGGCCCTGTCTGTGTATATATATCTCCTCAATCTATGTTCCATTCTATGCATCTGAAGAAGTGGGCAGTAGCCCACGAAAGCTTATGCTCAAATAAATTTGTTAGTCTTTAAGGTGCCACAAGTACTCCTGTTCTTTTTATAATTACAGAATCAGCATGCTGTTTCTCAAATATTAAAATATTACAGTTTTTTTCTACAACCTTATATGCCTATGTGTAGCATGTTGTATTATCTTTTTATTCTTTATGTACACCGAACACAAATTTAATTATTGTATGGCCCAGTATATTTTTAGTAACAGGCTTTTTGTTTGAATTCTAGTCTCTGACTATGGCCCTGATTCAGCAGGGTACTTAACACATGCCTAATTTTAAGCAGATCAGTGGACCTATTGACATCAAGAAATCAAAGGGAATATTAACATGCTGAAATAGCTTGCTAAATCAGGGTCGATGTAGCTAATTTAGCTACATATTTAGGTGGTGTATTTTTCCCAGAAAATTTTCACTGACCCTGCTGTGTGCTTAATATGCTGTAAGATGCTCCACATGTGTGTGGAAAAAACCCTATATGTTTTTATGTTGTATTTGAGAAACATCATGGGATCATGATGGGCCAGATTCTCAGCTAGATTAAATTAGCATAACTCAATCGACTTCGGTGGAGCTCTTCCAATATACACTAGCTGAGGATCTATCCTACAGGTTGTAAAAATAACTGATTTTTGGTCTGAAAACTCTCAGGCCAGCAGTGATTTTTATTTTTGAAAGTGAGAGGTGAAGAGACCTCATGTGGGGATAATAATACTTATCTCCTTTGTAAAGTGATTTGAGCTCTATGGATGAAAAGCACTATGTAAGAATGCTTTGGGCCTCTGAATATTTCACACATTTCTGTCCCTTGTGCGAAGTGTAATAAAGATGTAACATGAAGCTGGCTGGCTCAAACCTGCTCTGAATGTAGAAGCAAACCTTAAACCCAGAAGCAAACCTGAGTAGCTGAGCTAGGTGCTAGGGAGAAACAAGGTAAAAGGGTGAGGTTGCATACAAACTCCAAGCACACAGTGACTCCATTGCTACTTTGGCCACAGGGCTAGAGTAGCTTTGTGGACCCCTACTGCAGCCTCATTGTGGGCCTGGGAGGTCTGCAAATAAGCTCAATGGCAGATCCCCTGGTCCTGTCCTAACTCATTCATGATCCACCATCACCAGACCCCTGTGCACAATTGGGTTCTACACTCTCAAGGTGTGTTCAGCCCCATCCCTTACACACCAGGCCTTCGCTGTCTGGGGACTGCTGCATTCATGGAGATGGGGCTAGACCTGCCACGCAGCCCACTGCAATTTGGTGGATATTCTACATGGTTGTGAATGTTATCTAAATAGAATGTCTAAGAATCATTGATGGCTGCAGAGGGAGAGTCAGCCAGTCGGGGGAAAACTCTATGTATTGGACATGGTTATGTGTCGGAGACCATGGAGAAGGCATTTGCATCAGGGTGCTGGGAGATTAGCCCCTGTAGTACACATCAATCTCCTACAGTGATTGTAATGTACTAGGGCCATGTTGTCTGTGATAGACTGTAATCTACAACCCCACTAACACAGACTGCAACATAGTTGTGTGAATGTTGCATTAACAGATGCCTAGAGATGTGCTAGCCAAATGGGCAATTTCACAAGCAATGTACAATGGCAGCTTCATAAGCAATGTACCAATCCCTGCTCTCTTGTTCCCATTAGTATGGGAAGATCCCCACCTCAGTGAGTTGGGGCTACTGGTTTAAGAACATAAAAACGGCTATACTGGGTCAGACCAATGGTCCATCTAGACCAATATCCTGTCTTCTGACAATGGCCAATGCCAGGTGCCCCAGAGGGAATGAACAGGACAGGTAATCATCAACAGCGATCCATCCTGTCGTCCACTCTCAGCTTCTGGCAAACAGAGGCTAGGGACACCATCCCTGCCCATCCTGGCTAATAGCTATTGATGGAGCTATCCTCCATGAACTTATCTAGTTCTTTTTTTGAGCCCATCTAGTTCTTTTTTGATTCACTAAGATATCCTGGATGCATTCTGCTGTTCAACAAATGGTTGTTAGAACAGTGACTGACATACCGTGGGGCGTCTGTCTACACCCACTTGATAGACTTCCACTCTTTCCCTCCCGCTAGTAGGAAGGGGGATGGTCAAGAGGCAGTCCCAACTCCACCAGGAGCCTTAGCTGCCTTTTTTTGGAGCTGCCTTTTTCCACTGATCCAGCATAGAGCCCCACTAGCACAGGAGAGTACTAATTAGACCCCTTGGCACCCGCAAGTGTGAATTTGACCCACTGTGTGTTGCCCACCCTCCTCAATGGAAGTGGATGAATCATTTATTTTATTTTGGCTCTTGGTCCATTCCTGAACTTTCTGGTTACAGATCATAATTTTCTCATATTTATTATTGGTAATGATTTGAAATTACCTGATTAATTATTTTGACCACTAAGTGTTGGCTTGTGGCGTGTTCATGATCAATTTGTGGTGAGTACTCAAGGAGACATTCAAAGAGTTTTGATTGGATACTTAAGTCACATAGTTTGTTTCAGCTCCCTGATTTGGAGGAGCGTAACTTTTGGAATTGTTTCCTGTGCGAATTCTCACGTTTATTTAGTCAAAATTCTACGAATTCCATGAATATTCTCCACTATTCATTAAAATGTGCTATTGCTGCAAATATTCTTGTTCAGTAGAATGTCTGTGAAAAGTAAACGCAATAGGGGCACAAACACAGTCAAAGCAGATTTACTGAAAGCCTTGAGTTAGATTTTCAAAAGCGCTTATAGAACTTGGGAGCACATATGGCATTGAAAGTCAATGGGACTTATGCACCTAAATCCTCTAGGTGCTTTTGAAAATCTCCCCCTAAATGAATAATAAAAAAATAAGCATTCAACCTGCTTTTTCTTCTGAGCAATCTTTCCGTTTCAAGCCAATGTTCCTAAGCAAACCTTTGATAACAAGCAGTCCTGAAGTCCTGTAATAATAAATCAATGGAGGGAAAACAAGTTCCAGAAATAGAATTCTCTTTCAAGCTGACAAAGGATGATTATAAACAGCAGGAAGAGAAAACTGAAAAATACTTTTAACTACACCTCTCGTAAACTGGTTCTATATGATGGCTAAGAGCCAAATTCATAAAATTAAAAAATAAATAAATGTTGGGTTCCTTTCCTTTGCCTGCTGGTTTCTGTAAGGTTTTGTAGGGTGCACTTGCTTCACAACTTCAAGCTTTTTTCCACACTCAGGAGGACTAGAAATGCAGGGCACAAAGAGATTTAGGTCCCTAACATGCAGTTTAGGTGCCTAAATCTAAAATTTTGATTCTTAAACCCCGCTCTAGGTGCCTAAAGTCCCTAATTCCCTAAATTTCTGCTGGTAAATTCCTCTGAGCACCTAAAAATCTGCCAGTGTGCATGCACACAGGTGCCCGTGGACCTACACTGAGGTAGCTATCTCATGCCTATGCCCCAGTAGGATCCTCAGACTAGGTGTTCCCTTGCCTGTCTACCTGAGGGGCCTGATCCAGTGGGCAGTCTCAGAAGCTGTCTACTGGATGGGTTGCTGCAGAAAACAACACAGGAGTATGAGAAGATCTTGCCTTTTATAAGTCTTAGCTCAGTGGTTAGAGCACTCATACAGGATGCGAGAAACCCGGGTTCAATTTCTCTCGTGGGGAAAAGGGATTTGAACTGGGTCTCCCTCTTCCAGGTGAGTGCTCTCGCCACAGGGCTATTGGGTATACTGAGGCAGGGCTCTCTCAATCTCAGCAGTTGAAGCTGTTCCACTTTTTATGTATTTATATATACATACGCTTAAATAGTCATTGGCCAAGAGGAAGCAAGAGAGACTGATGCATTAGTACAGTGGTTTGGGGATTCACTTATGAGGTGACAGACCCTGGTCCCAGTCCCCCTACTCCAATGCATTTTTAATTATTTATACACAGCAGTGACAGATGGTTCAGTGGCCACTGTACCTTTCAAGACCCTCATAAAGATATAGCCTGCCAAAAAGGGCTGGCACAAAAAGTTAGGTGCAGATAAAACAATAGGCACTGGGAGACCCAGAGGAAAGTATTAACTTTGCACAATTTCATTTAGTCACCTTAGACTAAAATGTTGAGGTACAACGGGGTTGAGGTCTAATGTTTATGGACCTTGTGGAGCAAGTGAATTTTCTAGGAAGAACTGGAAAGACAAGAGGACGGAGGGGCTTTTTTCACCAAGATAGGGAGGCTGTAACAGTGTCTGCAGATGCTTTAAGGCAGGCTACAGACCCAGTACAGTCTTGATCTTAGTCCAGTCCAGCACCACGGGCATTCTGGGGCTTGTAGTTCATAGAAAGATCATGAGAGCTGCAAGGAATGCTGGGAAAGGGGGCAGGGCTATAAATAAACTCCCTTTTGGGATGAGAGACTGGGGAAAGAAGAAAAAATATTTGTGAGCGGTATCTCTGTGTCTTTTCAGCACAAATGTTGGAGTGGGTGCAGGAAGAGGCCTAAAAAGACAACCGGGTGGCTAAGTAAGGGACCCTGAGGGAGGGAATGTTACTTCGGGTAGAAAGCCAGACTGCCAACCCCTGCGAGGGAATTAAGAGACTGGCAGAGCAGAGGAAGTAGCATTGGGGAGAGCTGGTTGTCAGATCTGATGCCAGCTACTCTTTTAGGGGCCTCCAAGACTGGAGCTTGTGAGCTCCCTCCTGACTCTATGAACCAGTAATGGCCACTATTGCTATATCCCAGACTCTCTAGGGAAGACTGTGGTCCAGGGGAAAGAGTGGGTGAAAGTTTCAGAATCTGTTAAACTAGTTTAGACTTTTGTTTACCCCAGAAGGTGTGTAATTCTCTTCTGTTTAGCCAGAAGAGGGAAATTGAGGCAGCAGCTCCAGCCACACGAATAAGGGTAAGCAGACTGCTACAGAGGTTTTTCTATGCATGTACCACAGTCCTTAATGTATCCCTTTATTGACGTTTATTTGGAAAAACAGGTTACTTCTCTGGAGATATGAGTTTATAAATGTTCACTGTGCTGGAACAGGACTCTAATTCTAAGCAAAGAGACCAACAGAAGTGATCAATGTTTAAGGTGCACATGAGCTCGAGACAGATCTGATTGAAAGAGCCAAATTCTGCACCCATGTGACTCTATGACAGTTAGTAAAAAATGATGCATTTATGAAGTAGGCTTTGAAATGGGAAAAAAGTACATTTAAAATTTGTTTTCCTGTGAAAGGTGGTTAATTTGACAGCTCTCGAGCCTGAAATCATGTTTATCTATAGAACAGAAACAGCACAGGATGCAGCACAAGCTCAACTGAGCTAGTCCATCAATATGCCTTTATCCTAGTTTAGACAGTAAGAGCCTCCCTAGAGCTGAAAATGTAGTTTGTCCTCAAGCCTACACTGCCCTTGGCCAACATGGTGTCAACTAGAGCCACCTACAGTGGTGAAGTGAGACACTCTCTACCCAACAGCTGATGATTACTTTGTTTTCCCAGTTCTAGTTTACTCTTTGCACGGGATGGAAAAATCCAGGTACTGTGCCAGATAAAACACATTATTACATGAAGTTCATAAGGAACATGATTCTGAGTTGCCATATGTCACTGGAACACATACAGGATTAAGGATAGCGAGAGGCACTTGATCATGTATATCAGACCTCTTACTCTATTCCTATCCATTTGCTACGGTCATGATCACACCAATTATTTTTGTGAGAGCTATTGCTTAGCCAAATCAAAGCAGTTGCACCACAATTTTGTGAAATTAGTTAACAGGCCCTGTACTGAGGCATCAAACACAAAATATAAAGCTCCTGGCAAAAATTAAAGAGTAATATAACCGGTTTGTCCTCTTTAAATCTAAGTGACAAAAATGCATTGGCAGTAGCTGTAAAATAAGTGACCTTATTTAAAAGGTAAAAAAGCAGTTATATGTCATTTTGGAGCTGCAATGTTTTAAGCAATGCAGTATCACTCCCCTGATCACAGAAGTTTGAAATGGAGAAAGCCTATTAATTGAGTCCATTCCCTTGCATGTGATAGATATAGTCCACTGATATAGGATACAAAATTTATTAGATTATAACACACTTGCCACTGGACTCAGACTTCTAATATTTATTTATTGTTTGTAGTTCCATAGTGCTTATGAGCCCTAGTCATGAACTAGGACCCTATTGTGTTAGGCCGCATAGTTATTAGAAAGCTGGAGCAATAATGCTATTTTTCCCTAAAAGCAAGGCAATATTTACATATATGGAAGCTTGTACTGTCATAACACAGACTAGTAAAAAGAACAGACCATTGAAATTAGTGTTGGAAATGACATGCCATATGAAAGACATTTTAATGTAGTAATAAAACCTAGTTCTTATGTAGAACTTTTAATTGTAGATCTCAAAGTACTTTGCAAAGGAAGTATGCATCATTAGTCACATTTCACAGATAGAGAAACTGAGGCACAGAAAGGAAAAGTGATTTGCCCATGATCACCCAATAGACCAGCAGCAGAGCTGGGCATATAATCCAGGACTCCTGATACCCAGCCCAGTGCTCTATTCACTAGTCAACACTGCCTCCACATAAATATGCTGGTTGATGCCCTGTACTGTTAATTGAACCTGATGAGGAAAGCTGTGTCAATTCACAGTTCTGCAGGGACTTTGAAAGACAGTCGTGATCAAAGATTCAAAACTGGAATTTCCCATTAGAATTTCCCTCAAATAACTAGATGTAGCAAACAGTGTATCTAGCAGTTTACAGGGTGTATGTGTGTGTTTAAGAGAGTGGGATATAAAGGTTAGCTACAATGCTTATTTCAAATCACATTTATTTTAAGAACTACTTCTGCTGACTTAATTACCTGTACACTAATGCACTGGCTTCTTATTAAATGTACAGATAGCTATCTTTCCCTTAGCGGGTAACTCCTCTGGCCCATATGCTGCTCTTATTCTGTGAATGCAGCTCATAATGACAATATTGGGAGTTGCACATGTCAGCAGCACCAGAACTGGGCAGGGAGGAAGGGGACCGTCTCTCCCCCCCACCCTTTTAACAAAAGAAAGTTACTTTTGAAAATCTTGGTCTTTAGTTTTTAAAACCTATTTCTTATTTCCCCCCCTACACATGCACACCTTTTGTTAGTCATTTGGGATCAAACAGCTTTGTTTTTAAAGCTTTGCTATTCAGCTCTAAGAAAATTAGTCTTTTTTCCCTTTTTTCTTCTTCCTAATATAAAATCAAAAGGAAACACTGAATTCCTCATAGGTACACAGGATGCCTGAAATGAGGTAGTTCATTAAGCTTCCTTTTGCCAAGATGTTTCTTTCAGAATTTTAATCTCGCACTCTCTGTTTGTCTGTGTGTGTGTGTGTGTGTGTATATATATATATATATATATATATATATTTGTGTGTAATAGTCTGCAACAAAAGTGTTTCGCTGGGGTCATTTATCATCCTTTGCCTAGGGCAAAGTCTATACCATTATCTTTGCACTTATAAAACATTGTAGTTTTATAATCCTGATATCTGCAGGCTCCTGGAACATGTTCAGTGCATGGCAGAGAAAGAAGTGCATGAGAGAAAATGCATCATTTGCTCTGAAAATCCATCCTCAGAAGTTTACTTCCTTTTAAAAAGTAAACTGTTTGTACCCATTCATATTCCCTAGTTTACTGCACCACCTACAAGTTGCTTTAAAACTGCACATATAGGCTCCCATTCTCTGCCACCTGATCACTCCTTTGCTACTCTGAGTTAGAAGCTGACCTATTGGTGGGGCGTGAATCGAGCCAGCAGTGGACTGAACTATAGCAATATTCATTGGCTAAATTTTCAGAACACTAACATCAAGTAGTTTCAGCTGACTGAGTCCAGGACACACTGGATAAAATTCATCCAGGTGTGGAGGATTAATGTAAGGCCCTCTGTGTTACTTAAGCTGCACATTGCAAGTGAGGGGGAAGCAATGGAGGGGTGTCTTAAGGGCTGAGGGTGTTCTATGCGCGAGTCCTGCATAGGTAGTGCAAAGGACAATGATGGAGCCAGGGAAAGGGTCCCAGGATGTGATTATGTGGATGCAGTAGCTGCCCCATGCTCCACACCACTGGTACTGAGGCTGCTGGTCAGGAGGTGGTGTATTTCACCTCCCACCCAGCCTTCAGCCACACAAATAAAGCCTGATTACTTGAGTTTTATGTGAGTGAAGTGAATGTCATCTTCTGACATAAGGAGAACTCAACCTCATGCTTCAAAACTCAGCAGATTGTCACAAGGGTTTTGAGAGATCCTCCTCTCCCCTTGCCTCCACAATATTGCTGACTTCACCTATGGCATTACAGGTGGTTGAATGAACAGGGATGCTTGTTACAGTCTGGGGGGCCTGATCATAATGTTGGTTGCATACATCCCACTTCCATTCACTTCAATAATTGGGTCCTGTGTGGAAGTTGGTCAACATTTTCCAAATTCCAATTTGTTGAGGAATTTTTCTGTTAAATTTCATTTGGTGGGGGTGGGGTAGCTCAGGTTTTCTTTTCTTGAACAAAAGATGTGTTGAAAATGTGTGTGTGTGTGGGGGGGGGAGGGGGTTGATCATTTCTAGTTATCCTAACACAGGTCTATGTGGCAAAGTAGTGTAATGTGTATTGATTTGGCATTCAGTGGGAGTGTGGAATGAGCAGCCCATACTGTCTGGGTATTCTGTGTGGCCATATTCAGCGCTTGGTGAAATTCCCATTTAATACAGTGGGATTTGCACCTGATTGCACCAGGGCTTACATCAAAGCTGGCATTTGCCCTGCTTTATTTTTGACGCCTCTGTAAGTTACTTTTCCTCTTGCGCTCCTCCCCTCAGTACATTTGGCCCATCATTTCAGTTTTTCTGTTTTCAAGCTGGATCATAAATAATAAAAATAAATAAATGCAATCAACAAACTTTTACCGTGGAAGGTTCAGCATAGGAATTTTGACTGTGATTTATATTTTCGTTTAACTTATAAAAGATTAAGTGTTTTTTGTAGCTTGGCATATCTGAGCCAGTTACTGATATGGATTCACTTTATAGCTTCTAGAACTGGTAGAATATGATCACAGCTGGCTATTGCAGCTGTTACAGCAACAGAAAACCAATAGCATAGAACTGCTGCTCTTTGTGTTATTATGTGAGAGTTGCTGTTGTGTTTGAGGAAGATGTTGTTTAAAGTGTTCTAAATTGTGGAAGTTTTGCTATGACAAGTAGTTGATTGCTCCTGAATTTTTCACTTGTCAAATTTGAGACATCATTTATGGCTTGTTTGTCATACATTTATCTAAGAGTTCTTTCCCGAGGTCATCAGCTTGATCATACGACCGTCATACAAGCCAAACAGTTGGTTGAGGACCAGCACTGAACTGAAAGACAGGTCCCAGAACTCTCTCTGGTCTGCTCTGATGCCACATCCAGGGTGTTGCATGAGGCTGCAGCTTGAGGTGATATATCTATGGATCTTGAGAGAGACTTTGAAAATGGATCTTCTCCAAATATTTCCTTTTACCTGTAGAAACACACTCCGATGTTGAAACCTCATCCATGCCACTTGTATGACCAGAGAGGAAAGACCATCCAGTGGTTAAGGCACTAGCCTAGGACTTGAGAGACCTGAGTTTACTTCCAATATGACTTTAAGCAAGTCAGTTGCCTCTTTGTCTCAAGCTAGCTTTAAAATGGAGATAAGAGTACTTTCCTACCTCAAAGGGTGTCATAAGGATAAATACTTTAAAGATTGTGAGGTGGTCAGATACTATGGTAATGGGGCCATATCAGATAGATCTGGAGCCTCAAATTATGGTCTTGCAGTAGCAAGATCATAGTTAAGGTTGGGTGAGAATTGGTATGTCCAGTTAACATTAAGAAATGGATTGCAGTTACTATTTTAGTGGCCAAAAGTTATTTTGAAAAAATGGAAATTTGCAATTCCTCCTCATACACACACTGGTTTAGTGATCTCTCTACTACAGCATTAATGGAAAAAACAAACAAAAACGAATCTGTCCAATAGAAATGCTTGGGAAAAAATACAAGGATGCCTGGTTAAACATGAAACTGTTGCATATTTTTGCAGTTTAGTATATAGTAGTTCCCAATATTCATAGTTTATGTTCTCACTTATTTAAGCTATTTAGTCATTCTAATAATTGATGAACTGCATGACCACTATGGGTTCAGGCTTTTTGTTTTGTTTTGTTCTAGGTTTTATAAATAATTAGCTTTGAATTTTGTTATTTATATGCTATTTCCTTCTGGTGTATGTATTCATATATGTTTTATTTTGTTATGTATTTATATTGTATATAAAAACAATAAAAATAATGTTAAAAGAGTAAGGAACTTCACAACAAAAACCTTGCTTTAATGTTAGTTAAGGTTACTCTCCTGAGGAAACATCACCACACCCTCCGTGATGCTCCCATGCATCTGTCTGGCAGCACTTAAAATGGATTCATTCTTTATAACAGTGATGATTTGTGTTCATAGAGCATCACTGCTCAAGGATCTCAAAATGCTTCCCAAATATTAAGCCCCAAGACACTCCTGGGAAGTATGAAGGTATTTTACAAATGGGGATGTCATAACCTGGCTTAGACCTGCTTTCTGGAAGGACACAAGTCTGTTTTGATGGGATCCAACTGCTGAATTCCACATACTTATAAGCCCCAGGTCTGGGTAGTGACTGATCACTGTTCTTACCTCTGGGTGTCTCAGGAGCACTCACAGGTGCAGACTCAGTGTCTGGTAACTTCTTGGCACTGCCATCTTGCTTCTGGCAGTGGAATGGCCTCCCTTGCTTAGACACGCATTCCTATTAAAACCAGATCTGTTCCCTGTTTGCCCAGGTGCTATAGTCGTGTGAGAGGAGGGGCCAGGACCGTGCTCCCCCAGACTTCTAAGTATAGAGACATTCAAAGTCAACAGCCCTGCTAGTAGAAAATCTATTGATCCAGTAGTGAAGAGTCGTTTAATGTTGAGGGCCTTGATTGCTCTGATGTGGTCTGTCCACTAAGTATAAAACCTCTGCTATAGAATGGATCCTCCAATCCAGAGTGAAGGTTATAATCATTCACAAAACAAAATGGAATTCATAATTTAAAACAGACATATCCCCGAACTGTCACAGAGGCACAAAGTTTAAATGACTTGCCCATGATCACACAGTGAATTAGTGGCAGGACTCTTATTCTCAGTGCTGTGTTCTAACCACTAAACCATACTCCCCTTGCTCTTCCCTTCTTTGTCAAATGCTATTTGTGGCCAGATAATTATTTTACGTTAGCTTTCTAATTAGGGATGTACTCCTGCAGGAGGTGGAATATGCTTTCTAAGTTGTCTCCTCTCCCTCCTTGTGTGGTTTCATTGCCCTCTCCTCCTCCTCCCCTCCCCTTCAGTCCACGTTCTCTGCCACAGCAACAGACTTTTCAAAGCAAGTGTTTTAAACAATGTTTCTTATTACAGCGCCTGCTTCTCTAACAGGAATAAAGCAGCCTTCCAGAGATAAGATTGCATGAATGTGTTGGCATATGTTACACATCTGAAGCTTTTGTGCCCATTTATTTGCAGAGGAGGGGCTGAGTGTAAGTATATCCAGCAGAGTTTTTAGGCAAATTTTTAAAAAGGTTCCCTAGCAAAAGAGCACGTTAGCCCCAGACATAAAAGAAACTAATTAAATTGCTGCGCACATTACTGCTAGCAATAAACACCTTGTCACAAGAATTTCACATCTGCAAAAAGTCCTATTTTATCATGCAACCATGAATGTCCTTAAGGAGCCACTGATGCCTCCTGGAAAGCTTTGAGAAGCACTCTTTTTAGAGGCCATTCTGCTGGAGTATCATATGTTCTCTTAATTTCTCATCTCCCAGTTTCTTTTTTGAAAACAGGATCTTAGTTTTTAAGAGTTCATCTGTTTCTGCTGCTAATTCCCAATTTGAAGTCATAATGAGTGTGTGACATCACAAATAGTTGCTGTAGAAGTAGTTGTGCCACAAGATGATTCTGACTTCAGCTGGGGGGAATAAGCAGTAGGAGCAGATGAAACATTAAACAATTATACTGTTTTCATGCTAAATGCCTTCATAATATAAACAAGACATATACCCAATGGTGTAGTGGTACATTTTTTTAGTAAACTAACCTAAACTAAACTCCATATTCCCCAGGTGAGAAGTGGGTAAACTCTGTTTACCGGCGTCTACACTATAGCAAATTCTCCCCTCCTCCCAGTAGAGAAGCAGATTCATTTCTCAAGTGAGTCTAACTCAAAGCTTTCTGTTCAGTATCAGATACTCTTTAACTATCAAATTAATAAAAACCTTAAATTGCTAATTGGTAGACAAGTAAAGAAGCATTTTTAATTATATTTATATTATAGGTTTTACTTCGCTTTTTATTGTATGCTACATGTGAGAGTGATTTTGATTTTTTTGTATCCTCGTGTAATGTATGAGGAATGTAGTCAGATTATTTAGAACTTAAGAAGGCCATGCTGGGTCAGACCAATGGTCAATCTAGCCAAGTATCCTGTCTTCCAATGGTGGCCAGAAGGAAAGAACAGAACCAGGCAATTATCAAGTGATCCATGTCCTGTTGTCCAGTCCCAGCTTCTGTCCCTGTTCATCTTGGCTAATAGTCAGTGATGGACCTATCCTCCATGGACTTTTCTAATTCTTTTCTAAACCCAGTTACACTTTTGGCCTTCACAACATCCCCTTCACAGTAAATTGTACAGGTTGACCATGCGTTGTGTGACGAAGTACTTCCTTATGTTCATTTTAAACCTGCTGCCTGCTAATTTAATTGGGTTACCCCTGAATTTCATGTTATGTGAAGGGGTAAATAACACTTCCTTATTCACATTCTCTAACAATGTGCTATCCTGTGAATCCTGCTGGAGATATCAATAGGCACTGGTGTAATAATTATATAAATCTTTCTGTTAGCAGGGTATCATCACATAATGCAGTAAAAAAGGAGGAACAAAATGATTGCAGAATACCAGACACTGCAGCTGGATTACAAGGAAATGAAATGATGGCTTTAACTTTGGTTTTAAGGAGACAGCAAAGCATTCTGCAGAGCCTCCATTGAATTAATCGCAACGGGGAGAAACCTTGCAATACCTTCACATGCATTCTTGGGCAGAACATATTCTACTATGGAGATACTCCACCTTCCCCAGCCACTAGTTCATTGTACGTAAAGTAATGAAAATAGTTCTGGAAGGGCTCCTTTAGTGTGGCATCCACTGTGTCCAATTAGCAAATATCCTGCATCACTGATTTTAGAATTAATGTGACAATAGTCCTCTAACTAGTTGCAACATATTGACTACATCTTGAACAGTATTAATTTCCAGTTGTCAGGGGAAAATACGTGGAACGACAACAAAAAGGGTTTGCATGCATTATTGCTAGGTGCTTCATTAAATGAAGACTTAGCCCTGTACATCTGTCCCACAATGTGACCTAACTTAAACTTCTGGAATCTATTCTCATTGCTTCACATTGCTCTAAACTGAATTACTGCCAATGCACCTAGTGTGGCTATTGGGAATGTTATTACATTGACTCTCTCCTCATATTTGTATTGTCAGCAGATTTGTTTGGAGTTTGTTTTTTGCTCCAGGTCACCGATATATTATGTGGGGACAATGGATCCCTTTTGATCCTCATAGAAGGTAGGAGGAATGTTTTAGTGCAGCGACTCTCAATCTTTCCATACTGCTGTACCCCTTAAAAGAGGCTGATTTGTCTTGTGTAGCCCAAGTTTCACCTCACTTAAAAACTACTTGCTTACAAAATCAGACCTAAAAATACAAAAGTGCCACAGCACACTGTTACTGAAAAATTGCTTACTTTCTTATTTTACCATATAATTATACAATAAATCAATTGGAATATAGATATTGTACTTACATTTTAGTGTATAGTATATAGAGCAGTATAAACAAGTCATTGTATGTATGAAATTTTAGTTTGTACTGACTTCACTAGTGCTTTATATGTAGCCTGTTGTAAAACTAGGCAAATATCTAGATGAGTTAATGTACTCCCTGGAAGACCTCTGTGTACCCCCATGTACCCCTGGTGGAGAACCACTGTTTTAGTGCATAAGGCACTGGACTGGAATTCAAGAAACCAGATTTCGATTCCCAGCTCAGCCACAAACTTGGGCAAATTGCTTAAGCTACCCGGTGCCTCAGTTCTCCATCTGTAAAAGGGGGATAATAATTCCAAACCCGACAGGGGTATTTGATGTGCTTAACTACCAGGGCTGGCTCTGGCTTTTTTGCCGCCCATAGCAAAAAACGCCCGGCCGGCCGGAGCCGCAAGGGCAGGGGGAGGGGAGGAGAAACACAAACCTGCCCCCGGCCGGAGCGGCAAAGGGGGGGGAGAACAAACCAGCCAGCCGGCGGGAGCAGAAAAGGGGGGGGAAACAAACCTGCCCCCGGCCGGAGCGGCAGGCGGGGGGGACGACAAACTGGCCCGCCTGCCAGAGCGGCAAAGGAAAGAAAAAATAAAAACAAACAAAAAATACCTGCGGGGCAGTGGGAACGTGGGTGCAGGTGGACTCCCAGCCCTGCAGACCCCGGGCAGCGGAATGCACACCCCAGCTAGCAGGGGGGAGGGGGGAAGGGGAAGAGAGAGAAGGGGGGCGGCCAGGGCTTCCTTAAGCAGGGCGCTTGCCACGCAGCCCCTCCCGCTGCGCCGACTGCTGGGAGGGCTCCGTGCCACTCTGGTCGGCAGGCAGGGAAGGACGCGGGCTGTCCTACCGGGCTTGATGCAGGGTGCTCCCCTCCTCCACCCCCTACAAGGCGGCGGGAGCAGTAAACCAAAAAGAAAAAACCTGCAGGGGCGGCCAAAGTAGTGAAGCGCAAAACAGAAATAAACAAACAAACAAAAAAAAGGATTAGATGGAATGCCGCCCTTTGAAATCTGCTGCCCTTTGAAATCTGCCGCCCCAAGCTCGAGCTTGCTCGGCTGGTGCCTGGAGCCGGCCCTATTAACTACAATGGGGGTGAGGGCTGTATAAGTACCTCAATAGATAAGAAGGATATATATTCAAACCTCCTCCAGTATCTTAACCCACTAGGAACACATGGACCAACAATGAGTAGGATACCCAGTTGATTTTTGGAGACTATTAATCTCCTGTGTGTGGAACTCCACTAGCCCCTTACTACTTCCCATGAAGGTACCCTAGGGTTGTGCTAAAGTCAATTCTTTCAGTGAATCTTTGTGTGCTCCCGTACAGGAACTCTGCTTAAAAACACAAGTACATCATGTCAATTCTGACCCCTACTCAACCCGTTCTATCACATCCTTCCCATATTCACTTTTATTAGTTTTAGTCTGCCTCTTATGAATCCATGATGACTCCTATCTCTTTCAAATTTCTGTGTAAGTTCTTTGACATATCAGTGCAGCACTTCAGATCCTCATTGATCTGTTATTTGTGATCAGATCATTATTTCTTCCAAATACTATGCGTGAGGATGAGTCAATGTTTGTCTAAGTCCAATGACATTTTCAAGGTATCTAGGCTGTAAATTTAAAAAAAAATTGGCTAGTTCATATTGAATCATGAACCTTAATTCTACAGTCCTCCTGAGTACATTATTAGGCTACTTGTCCTTTGTACTGTAGCATCTAGTTCTAGTGATAACTAATTTACATATTGTTTTGTTCACTTTCAATTTAATGATCCCACTTGTACTTTCTCTTAGGCCTCCTCTGTCAATTACTTTCCTTCCTTCCTTTTCATTTAAGGCTATTTCTTCCTGTTCTTTTCTTTCTCAGCTCTAAGCATGACATGTTCCTCAATATATAACTGCCATTCATATTCCTTTCGCAAACATTATTTCATCTAAGTCCAGGATGTTGCAGTTTCCTCTGTGTATAGATTTCTTCTTTCTTTCTTTTCTTTCTAATTTTGCTTGCATTTTGATACAATCCCCTATTCAATAACATAAGATGCTTTGAAGAGTGAGAGGAAGAAAGGTGTAGCCTAATTGCATTTTCTCTCTCTCTCTCTCTAATTAGAAGATAGCAGCAGGATGAGCCTGGGTACACCTCCTGGTCCATAGCTCCCCAACATATTTCTTAGACTCAGGATCTGAGATTGAGAAATCCTTCTATTTGTTTTTGTTAGCCCCTTTAAACTCCAACACTAGATAACAGTAGGGAGAAAAAAGCATCTTTGTTAAATATTCAACACCTCCACTTCTTCACTTAAGGACTGAGAAGCATCCTACTCCAGATCTCTGGGTTGTCCAAAGAAAATCTACAGCCAAATCAGGGAACAGCAGACTTGATGTTCCTAATATTTTAATGTTAAAAAAAAAACCCTGCTTTTTTTTTCTTTTTAAGAAAACCTTTTAGGATTTTTTCCTACATTATGGGAGGACAAGGGGCACAAACCCCTTTTTTCCCCTTTTACAAGTTGCCTTTAAGAAGTTAAAATTAAAATACTTTGTTTGATTACATCCCTCCAGTTTGTAGCTGTGCTCTCTCTTACCACTGATTTATAGACCTTTGCATTTATTAATGTCAAATCTCTCCTAATTCTTTGCAGCTGCCATGGCTCTAACCTAGTCAGGACACTTTGTAGTTTGGTTTTGTCCACCAGTATATGCTATCCCTGCAATTTTAGGGTTATCCACAAATCTGATCATCTGATCTGATCAAAGTGCAGAGAAAGACACTTATTTTTGAGTAGAGCTAGATGAAAAGGGCTCTGGAAACACTTTAGAGAGTTTTGAACTGGCCACTACCAGCAGAAAGTGTTTTTTGTTTGAAAACTGACAGATGTTTCCCCATTTTGATAGAAGGACCTCCGGTGACCACATGTGGTGCATGGATATTAGTATGAGAATCACTGAGCTACAGCATAGCTTTCACACACACACAATCTGTAATCATATCAGCTGCCATCATGCCATTGGTTTTTCTATGGAGGAAACAGACTCAAATGGGTAATAAATGCTAGCTTTGCAATTGGCAAAAACTGTGCTTTCTTTGAGTTAACTGTTCTCACATATTGCAGGCTTCCTCTTCCTAGCATTTATTCAGAGCTCAATTTCAGTGCGTCTGAACTGATGATAAAGTCTGAACAGTGCTCGTGCAGAGTGACTGACATTCATAAAGGTAAACATGAAGACTTATCACTCCGATGCTGCTGCTGTAGATTACACGCTCTGATCTCCCTATCACAATGCCAGTTCAAGATGAGAGACTACAGCATTGTGGAAAAGGAAACCCTCTGAACATGAATCAGCCTGTAACTGAGCAGTACTTAATAGCCATGACTTACATCCCTAGGAGATGACATTCTAAAAGCTCATCCAAAGCATCAATTAAAAAAATTACCAAACTGCTCAAACAGTATGAGAACTACAGCCATTTGGCCTTTCTACCTTCTATTAGTCTAATTGATTTTTATTCTAATGCATGTGAATACTCTTATTTTTGACAAGACTGGGGATGGGCCGTAATTTGCACGGCCCCATGGTTCCAGGGGCAATTCCTTTTTACACTCTGACAGTTGTTTCATTGTACTGAGCAGCAGGTGATCAAGCTTTCTAACAGGTGGGTGGTTAAGAGAAGGAACCACCTCCTCTACTGGGTTTCTGTTCAGGAGAAAGTCCAGTACTGGAGGAACATAGGATGTTGCTGATCATATCTGAGATACAATGGCAGTGCTGTATGCAGGGGAATGCTCACATTACCTGCCTACCACTACATCTGGCTTTAGCCTGTACTATCTAGTCTCTCCTGCTGACCATAATATCTGACGCTGTCCCTGCTCATTAATGAATATCTCCCAGTATTCCAGTTCAGCTGATACAGAATACATGGCAAACCAGAGCTGGAAGATTTGAATGGCTCTGTAAATGCAAGGTCAGAGTTCAAATGGAATTTAAAGTGATATAGCTAAGTTTGTCAGATATAGCTTCTAGAAGGAAATGACTGTATCTTGTTAAGGAGTTATATATCAACAGGTGGAGTAGCTTTTGTTTTTCTTCGCTTCTTCTGAGAACTACCTGAAAGAGAGAGGACTTTTAGTGAATTTCTTCATAGTATGGCCAACAAGAAAGATAACTTTTCAATATTTTTGTTTGGAAGGTCTTCTCCACACCAGCACTTTTTATTGGTCAACTTTTATCGGTCAAGGGTGTGTGTTTTTTCCACACCTCTGACCGACAAAAGTTTCAGCAGTAAAAGTGCAGTGGTTACCCTAGAGACCTTATAGTGACACAGCTGTACCGATGCAGTTGCGCTGCTGTAAGATCTCGTGTAGACATAATTAAAGCGCCCCCCAATAAGCGGTGGTAGCCATGTCAGCAGGAGAAGCTCTCCCATTGTCATAACGCTGTGCATACTGCCACTTATGCTGGTGCAATTTATGTCACTCAGGGGTGTGTGTGTGTTTTTTTCCACACCTCCGAGTGACATCAATTTTGCCAACATAAATGGTAGTGTAGACATGGCCTTAAATATTACCTTATAACATGGGATATAGATATTAGAAGTGAGATTAATGCATGCAGCATTTTACAAGCATTCCACATTTTTATAACTCTGATACCTCTTTAAATAACATTAACACACAGGAGAGACAGATTGATTTTACCTATGTATTTGTCCGTGTTCAGCTGAGGCCTAGGGCATTGGCATGAGCTGGCACCTAATCTGCCAGCATCACATTGCTCATTTTGGGTTCACTAGAATGAGTGGCATTAGACACAAACCCCATTCCATTACACACTGTAGGGCTGTATTAAGAGGTTAAGAAGTAGCCAGTTTCTTTAATGACACAGGTGGCTTGTTAATTAACCCAGCATGAGCTCTGTAATCTGCAGCTAAGCAGGAACAGTTGTGTGAAGAACTCTTGTTGCAAGAGCTATGGGGAGAGGTGACTGAATTTGGCTGATTTCTATAGTTTGTTTGCAGTGAAATGAGCATCTGGTCTGTGACACAGGTAAAATAAAAATGACAGTGTGGTGTGGGTATTTTTGCTGAATGCTAATTTAAAACCCATTGAGAAGGAAAGCTTTGTTTTCAGTCCTGGTCTGCTATAACTGTGCCTGCTTCTAATCGAGAACTCCAGGTTCTTTATAGAAAGTTTTGTACATGTTTAAAAGATCTAAGAGATTAAAATGATTTAAGAAGTCCAAGATAGCATAAAGCAGTAGATGTGTTTAAACTGCAAACCCTTATCAAGGCATGTCCAATATGTGGAGAGCATAAGGGGTTTGGATGGTGGTTGGTTTATTAAACTTAAGGCTGCATGGAAATGTATACATAGGTTCTCATTCTGTAATTCAGATCTTGTAGGTGGACTCTTTTAACTTCAGTGGAGCCCCATGAGGATCCAGTAGTAGCCCTGATACCTGCAATATGAAAGCACTAGTTTCTTCTGGCCAGCTAGAGCATGTGAAATCTATAGGTGCCTGGTTCAGTAAAGATGTTTTTAGGTGCTAACTGGATAACTAGTGCCTAGAAGACTAGGGACTCCAATTTCCTCCCCCGCTCCTTTTTTAAAAAAGAAAACCTATGGGATTAATATAATGTTTTTATTTAATCAAATGTGAATTTTCATGGTTAAATGCTTAGATGGTAGGAATGCATCAGGCTGAATTTGTATGTAGTGTAGTTGTAGCCATGCCAGTCCCAGGATATTAGAGAGACCAGGTGGGTGAGGTAATGTCTTTTATTGGACCAGTTTCTGTGGGTGGGAGAGACAAGCTTTCGAGCCACACAGAGCCCTTCTTCAGGTCTAGGAAAGGTACTCCCAACATCACAGCAAAATAAGGTGGAACAGCTTGCTTAGCATAAGTAGTGAGCACATATGGTAAGGGACCATTCAAGGTAGAGTGACTATAGAGGTGTGAACAGGCCACTCTACCTTGAATGGTCTGTGCTAAACAATGTGTTCCACCTTCCATTTTGCCGAGATGCTGGGAGTGAAGAGCTCTGTGTAGCTCAAAAGCGTGTCTCTCTCTCCAACGGAAGCTGGTCCAATAAAAGATATATTACCTCACCTGCCTGGTCTCTCTAAGGCTGGATTTGTGACTTCTCTGCCTCTTTGCATGTGTGCTTTGTGGTAGTCTTCAAGTTCATACCTGTGTTAGATTAAATGCACGATGTGTACCCAAGATGGCAGCAAAATGGTGACTATTGTGATATTTTAGAAACATGCTCACATAAAAAACACTGTAATAATCAAGGAAGAGTTTCACGTTCAACTTTCTCTCAAAATGTCTTTGCTTCCTTAACTGAGCCATGTTAGCACTGTATTAACCTAGGGTTTTTTTGCATTCAGTAATTCAACATCAGAGTGGTTCTATAACATATTTCTATTATGATCACAGGCAAAAATTACCTTCAAAATACGGCTAAGGGTCTTACTTGGGGCTGTCAAAAGCCAGACACTCCAGACTTAAACAGGAGCTTCTTCCTTAATTTTTTGTGATGTGCTTGGATATTTCAGCAAATAGAGTATGTAAAATCATCACTGCCTGACAGAGACCCTTGCCCAGGGTATGAATAACTTTTAAGTTTTTGCTTTGTCAGGCCGTGAACATAATTTGTGTGTGATCTGAATGTTGTAGGGACAAGAGGCTTAGAATACAAATTCTTTTGGAATTCTTTGAAGGGTATTGCTTTACCCACAGAATAAATCAAACTAGTCTGAATGTTAAAAATTAAGTGTAGGAACACCCGGGAAATATATAAATATGGCACTTTCATACTTGGCAGATCTGCTTACCTGAGAGATGCCAAACATGGGGTTTTGCTATTTTGTACTTTCTGCATTACAAAACTCAAATAGCTATTGGAGAGCAAGCAGGATTCTCTTTGGCTTATTACATAATCAATTGAATTGTCAACTGTGGTCCAACTGCAGTATGTTTACCTCAAGTTGTACACCTCAGTGCACCTTAACTATATCTCAGTGGGGTCAGGTTTATGGCTGATGAGCCATAAAGAACTTAGCCTGAGATCTTCAAGTCAAGTTGAGTTTACATGGCTGACATTTCGAAAAAAGACTTTGCTATTTATAAACAAAACAAATATGATATGCAAACTGATGAGACATAATAAAAGTGGAATCTAATGATGTCATTTTGAATAACTTTTCAGAGTGTAACCAAACTTCAAGCTAATTCTAGATATTTGCTATCTCTGGGGGAACCTGAGAAAGTTGAGGGAATAAATGGAGATATCCTATCTCCTAGAACTGGAAGGGACCTTGAAAGGTCATTGAGTCCAGCCCTCTGCCTTCACTAGCAGGACCAAGTACTGATTTTGCCCCAGATCCCTAAGTGGCCCCCTCAAGGATTGAACTCACAACCCTGCGTTTAGCAGGCCAATGCTCAAACCACTGAGCTATCCCTCTCCCTTATTAAATGAGTTAGCTGTACACCAGTGTTTCCCAAACTTGGGACGCTGCTTGTTTAGGGAAATTCCCTGCTGGGCCGGGCCGGTTTGTTTACCTGCCGCATCCTCAGGTTTGGCCGATTGTGGCTCCTACTGGCCACGGTTCGACGCTCCCGGCCAATGGGGGCTGCAGGAAGCGGTGTCCCAAGTTTGGGAAACACTGCTGTACACAATACTGCAGAAACAAAAATATAAAATGCACTCCAGGTATTTAGAAGCACTAGCAAAAGCTGCTGTATCTAAACAGTGGGACTATTAGACTGAACACTGTCATGGTTTTACCAAAGATGAATTCTGTCAGAACGGTAATATGATCTTAGGCTATTGTAAAACTGTTACTAAAGAATGCAATTCATTCTAAATACTAATCTTTTCCCATGGGATCATTGAATTTGTGTGCTGGGTGAGTAACAGACTCCTCAAATCTCTGAAGTCAATAAAATGGCTGCTAAGGGTACAATTCTTCTCCTTCGATCTCTCTTGTGGATTGTTAGTGCACATTCTGCGCTTGTTCCTCCTGACACTTCCTATCACCTATTTTGTTTCTATTTCTAAAATCAGATGATGACAGCACGTTCTGAACTGGACCTGTGTAGGGCGCAAAAACTATTGTTGCATTAACTCCTCACACTGAACCCAAATGTGGCATGTGTATCAACGCTGGCGGTTGATTTCATGGCTTCTCTTGTCAATGATTCATTGACAAAGGGTGTCCCTGGAATAGCACACATGGGGGAGGAGAAAGTAGAAAAGCAAAAGCTCCCAACACTTGTGATTTTACTAATTAAAAAGAATTCTCATTTCCAAAGAAGAATCACTTAGATATTGAATACCCATGAGTGCAATATAAGGCCACTAGCATAGGGGTTCTGTTTCCTGTGATCTATGAAGTAATCAGATACAGTATCGCCAGAAGGCTATAAGCATACTGTGCTGAATACTGTACATTCCTAGTGTCTCAAGGGGTTAATTTAAAAAATGCCTTATAACTTCCTCTTTTATAATAAGATTTAGGACAATTGCTAATTGGGCTTTTAAAAAGGAAATAATGAAAGAGCCAACTAGATTTCCCTCCCCTCCTCAAAGAAGGAAGGGAGTCCTCCTATACTTCAGAAATAGCTGGCAACTGTGTCTAGAGAGTCTTGCAAATGCATGCCAATTTTCAAATTTTACCACTGCTATTATTTAATTGTATGAGCTTCCACTGCTCTGAAACACATCCAGGAACAAAGGGTGGGGCAGGATGAAATTCCAGTTGTGATCTATGACAGAAAAGTAACTAGCAAAGCTTTCTGAGGCCAACAGAAAGCAACAATACTAACTGTGGTTACAAAGTTTTATTTATTGATGAGACATGTAGGGGCAAAAGCAAATGTTATACACAGGCCAAATTCCGTTCAGATAAAAAAAAAAAGTGTTGTAAGCAAGACACATGAAGTAATTCTTCCGCTCTACACCATTCTGATTAGGCCTCAACTGGAATATTGTGTCCAGTTCTGGGTGCCACATTTCAGGAAAGGTGTGGACAAATTGGAGAAAGTAATCATTTGTGTTGCTCCCCTCTAAAGGTCTAGAAAACATGGCCTATGAGGAAAGATTGAAAAAAATTGGGTTTGTTTACTTTGGAGAAGAGAAGACTTGACGGGGACATGATAACCTTTTATGTACATGAAAACTGTTATCAGGAGAAGGCTGAAAAATTGTTCTCCTTAACCTCTGAGAGTAGGACAAGACGCAATGGGTTTAAATTGCAACAAGGGAGGTTTAGGTAGGACATTAGGAAAAACTTTCTAACTGTCAGGGTAATTAAGCACTAGAACAAATTGCCTGGGAATTGTGGAATCTCTGTGATTGAAGGGTTTTAAGAACAGGTTAGACAAATATCTGGTCTAGTTATTACTTAATTCTGCTTTGACTGGACCAGATGACCTATCGAAGTCCCTTCCAGTCCTATACTTCTATGATTCTATGAACTCTCTTGGATACAAATGTATGGAGGTACATACTGTATAAAGTACATGACCCTTTAAAATTTGCTCATGAAAGGCAAATGGGTTAAAGTGTTAATTTGTTACAACAGATTTTCATGACGGAAAAATTCAGTGTCTTCTATTGAACTTTTCAGGTCAGGTGAGAGTTTGAATATTGAAATTAAAATAAAAGGATTCCTACATAATGCATGATTTGTGCATGACTTCAAAGAAAACTTTCCTAGAGCTACGTCTTCCTCTGTTCTTGCCCAAATCCTTCTTATGGGGGTGGTAGATAGGGAATAGGAGAACTGGATCGCTGGGAGGACTTCTAAAGTGATACCAAGTCTGAATCCACCAGAACTCATTATAATCAGCTGGCTGTTCAAAGGTTTATTGGTGTTTTCAGTTCTTTTCCTAGTGAGAAGATGATGGCATCACAATAAACACTGATCTGGATTTGGGATGGGAACAAAAATTTGGGGTGAATATCAGGAAACTTCTTGACCCTGAGATCTATCCAGGCTGTGGAATAGCCTCCCAAAGGAAGCAGTGGAACACCAAACGGTTGCTCTCATTTTATCAGTCACCATATCAGTTTATTTTAATCTACCGTCTTCTGTTTCACACCCAGTCTTCCCATTCCAGACAATGGTTTGCCCCCAGCTTCTGGAGATTTCTTGGAGGCAGAACATTGTGTTCTTCTACCCTAAATCCTCAAAGATCCAGGACATGATGGTTTGGTTCACCTCTGGTACTAAGGTTCCTCTGAAGAGGGGCAGGGAGTCACTTAAATCTATAGTTATCAAAAGTGGAACTGAAGATGCAGGACCAGATTCTCAGTGTAGATCAGTGGTCTCCAACCTTTTTACGCCCAAGATCACTTTTTGAATCCAAGGGCAACCCAGGATCTACCCTTCCCTGAGGCCCTGCCCCTTCCCCAAAGCCCCGCCCTGCTCATTCCATTCCCCCCCCATTTCTCGCTCTCCCCCACCCTCACTCACTTTCACCGGGCTGGGGCAGGGGTTTGGGGTTCGGGAGGGAGTATGGGCTCTGAGCTGGGGCCGAGGGGTTCGCAGTGTGGGAGGGAGCTCTGGGCTGAGCCTGGGGTAGGGGGTTGGGGTGCAGGAGGGGGCTCTGGGCTGGGGCACAGTATTGGGATACAGAAGGGGATACAGGGTACTGGCTCTGGGAGGGGTGCTGGCTCCAGGAGGAGGCTCAGGGATGGAGGTTAGGGTGCAACCTCCCACCGGGCAGCACTTACTTCCGGTGGCTCCCAGTCAGCAGTGGGTGCAGTGAGGCTAAAGTAGGCTCCCTGCCTACCCCAGCCCCACACTGTTCCCGGAAGGGGCCAACGTGCCTGTGCGACCCCTGGGAGGGTGCAGGGGGCATGTGGCTCTGCACTCTGCCCCTCTTTGCAAGCACCGCCCCCACCGCTCTCCTGGCCAATGGGAGCTGTGGGGGCAGAACTTGCATGCAGGAGCAGTGCGCGGAGGGAGAACCCTGCCCGCGGGGCTGTGCTGGCCGCTTCCGGGAGCGGCATGGGGCCAGAGTAGGCAGGGAGTCTGCAGCCACACTACACCACTGGAGATCGTGCTCGACAGAGAGATCCTCTAGGATTGACCAGTCAATTGCGATTGACTGGTTGGTGACCACTGGTGTAGATCATTATAGCTCCACTAACGTCAATAGAGCTAACCTGATTTGCACTAGCTGAGATTCTGACTTGCAGAGTTTTGTGCAAGAGCGAGCATGCTGTCTATTTTGAAATGCAGACATGGCCTTCTCAGCTGTTCTCACAAAGTGGCACTTGCATGGTATCATTAAAATCCTGAGCTGGTTTGGTCTTACTATGGTGTCTGTCTATGAACTTGATCAGTTGCTCTGTATTTGCACATTAATATTTAATTTTAGAATCGAGTTAAGTTCAGCTTTTACATATTCATTCAGTGCTAACTGGATTGAATGTGGTACATGTAACTATCAACTCACTGGTTTTTATATCTGCGATAAATTGTATCATATTCTTAATGCATTCCAGCCCAATGAGTACTACATCAAACTCTTTTGCATCCTTTTAATAGAAAATGTATACATTCATTTGATCATCTGCATTTGCAGATTGCTCTTGAACTCAGTCACACATGGGACTACCTGCGCCACTACTTCAAACTATCAGTAGTATCTGCTTTCATACTGACCTGGCACAGTGGCTTTGCTGAAGAGGCTCATTTTTGTGTTTAATGTATGAAACAAGCTTCACTTTTTGTGAACACTGGATGTAGAGCTGGGTGAATTTTTTTAATGAATTGTTTGTTCATCAAAAAACGCAGTTTTGGGTCAACCAAACTTGTTCACGAATTTGGGTCAAACTCAGCAAATAGTTTCAGTCAAAGTATTATTTTTTGAAAGTCAAATAATTTTGTTTTGAAATGACATTTGTTTAGAAAGGCAGCTAGATTTAACTTGAAAAGCACCTCAAACAAAATGTTTCATTTGACTCTAAACAAAAAAAAATTAAGGCTTTATTTTGTTTTTGTTTGGAAGTTTGGCTACCAAACAAACAAAAATGTTATTTACCCAGCTCTTAATGGCTGTGTCTAAACTCTTTGTAATCCCAGTTATTTTATACTGTGCGCTAGGATCAGTATCTACTCTAAAATGTACTTATTTCCAGTGTCACAAACCAATCTGTTACAGAACCTTACTTTGTAAATTTATTAAAAGTGCCAGCAAAAAACTCTTTATCAATCATCATCAGAGCTTTGCCCTCCAGTGGTACATTCGTGAATGTATCTTGCTTTTGTGTTTGTTTCCCATTTGTACTAAGAATGCTACCCTTACAAAATGGTTAGGTTTTTTTTCTGCATTGTGTAATTTGCACCCTGTCTACTGGATGCCATTACATTTTATGATTGCTTCCATGTTTATTATGAATAAACTTGGTCTCTGCTTTTTGTTTACCCTTCTGTTCTATCTTCATGCCTTTATTTTTAATTAGATGCACTTTAGTTTAACTTTGAGAAGTACAGATTTCAATAACCTTGCAAATATCTGCTCTTTATAATGACAAGTTCTTTCTTGCAATAACTTTGCTTTGACTTGATTAGCAGTTGTAACACAAACAATCCAGTCTCTGATTGGCCCATCTATTAGCTGTTCAAATTCATGTGGCTTTAGCTTTATGTAGGTCTATGATATAATGGACTATCCTCTCACCTGGTCAAGGAAATGTACCTTACACATGTGACCTTTTGGCAGGGATTTGGAAAAATTTCATTGAGCAGTTTTTCATTCCTTTTACAATCCCTCTGGAAGGTAGCATAGACCTACAATGGCTTTGGGATTGCAACATGTAGCAATGTGGGGGGTTTCACACACTCTGACTTTCTTTCTGCCCCAAGCAGCCAAAACAAAACAAAAAAAGCCGCGATCGCGATCTGCTGCGGCAATTTGGCGGGAGGTCCTTCGCTCCCAGGCGGAGTGAAGGACCGTCCACCGAATTGCCGCCAAATACCTGGATGTGCCACCCCTCTCCAGAGCGGCCGCCCCAAGCACCTGCTTGACAAGCTGGTGCCTGGAGCCGGCCCTGATTCTTGTAGCTGAAGTTGCGTATCTTAGATTGATCCCTCCCTCCCCCCAGTGTAGACCAGGCCCAAGTAAACCTGGGACCATCCCTGACAGGTATCCAGCCTGTTATTAAAAACTTCCAGTGATGAGGCTTCCACAACCTCCCTTGGATGCCTAACTTAACTATCCTTATAGCTAGAAAGTTGTTTTTTCTAATAGCCAACTTAAATCTTTCTTGCCAATTTCTTCTTGTTCTGTCTTCAGTGGACAAGGAAAACAATTGATCACTCTGCTCTTTATAGTAGCCCTTAAAATCTTTGAACAAAGCGAGCTCTGGGTGGAGACAGGGTAAGTGCAGCCAAAGCACCCTCTGTAAACAGCTCTGCTGATGCACCTCTCTCCTGCCTTGAAGCCTCTGCTGTTCTTATTCAGGTCTTGGCTCCTGATCTGCAGCATGCTCTGATCCCAGGCAGCTAGTTACAGGGTAGCTTTGGGATGTGGATGTGTGAGCTACATGTGGGGAGCTGGAAACCAAACCAACTTCATTTGTGTTCTCAACTAAAATAGGAAAAGTCCTAGGGCAGGGGTGTCAAATGTACAGCCTGCAAAACAGTTTAATCTGGCCCACATACTTCTCATGAATCTTCAAGCTGTCTACGTGACCCCCGGAGTCCAATGCTCCTGTCATGAGGGAAAGGTCAATACTGACAGATTCAAGCTACCTCCTCTTGTAAACTCTCTACTTCAGCTAAGCTATCCCTTCTCTTCAGTCTGTCTGGCTATCAAGGTAACTTTTCTGGCTGTCATAATCTCATCAAAAAGGATTGCACAACCAGGACCTTTGTCCAGAGAATCTCAATATTGCAAAGGGATGCCTCACTTGGATCCTGCCTTCATCCCTAAATATGACTTATTGTTCCATAGATCTCCTTGTTCTGCCCTAGTATGAAACTTATAAAGGCATGGGGTGTAAGGGTGGCACAGTTTGGATGTGCAGAGGGTGCTTAAAAATGTACCTCACTCAGGTTTCTGTCCATTCCATCTCCTATGATTCCAGCCATGTGGGGAAAACAAAAGTATTAAAAATGTCTGTTGCTCACTGGTTGAAAGCCTGCATGCACGAAGCTTGAAGAGCAAAGGTCTCATTTCCCTATCTCACACCACTGCTCATCAAGCTTGAAGGAATATCAACTAGTGTGTAAACTTCCAGTGAACAATCCCCCAGTTTAGGGGAAGAGACCATGTAACTTGGTTGCTTCCTGGATCCATTTCCCAACTACTCACAACTTTGGCTCTGCAGAGCTCAAGCTGGATGGTAGGCCAGAAGAGGGGCTTCTGTAGGTATGCAGGGAGGAAATGGTACGCCCAGGCCATGTACTCCTGCCTTCTGCTCCCTTCTGTTCACATAAATAGAGATTATTTGGTTTCAAGGTATAATCCTGCATGACAGGGGCAAGGACTAGACCATCTAATGGACATCAGTGATGACAAAAGATGCTGCAATCTTTGACATAGACAAAAATTTGATTTCAGCAGGAGTCCTGCCTCAGCAAAGATTGTCCAGTTGGGCCCTTTGATTAGCAGAAGAAGCCAAGAATTGAACAGGCATGTTGACCAAACTGTATCTTTTCTCTAGAGGTGGTTCTCCAAATAGGGCAGAACTGGGATGCACACATGGCTGCTCGTCATGCATGGAGAACTCAAATTTCTTTTATGACAAAAGATGCCAGACTGAGCACTAAAACGAATTAAATACACTGTGTGTGTGTTTATGAATTTAGGAAAAATGCCTCCTGTTTTTCTTGAAGTAATTGGAAAGTGGAAAAACACAAGCTTTTAGAAATACTATATTTTTTGTAAGAGATGGGACCAAATAATAGGAATTGTTCACTCTGTTTAAGTTTAGAATTAGAAATGAAACTTTTTAAAAAGAAAAATCTCTCAAGAAACTAGAAGTTACATGGTGGGCCCTAAATTCCATTTTCCTGCTTTGGCAGTAATTGTGCCAATGAGCATCCTCACTCTGTTTAAAAGAAATTCACTTCTAAAGAATAGTTGTAAGATAGCTTCATGTTTCCCGGGAACTGAGTATCATGCATGTAATTTTTCAAATTAATGACAAGACTTGGATGGAGTGTGTACTCTTAGAACAAAAATGTCTTGTTAAAAAGCACTGTGTTTTGGACAGCTTGCAGCAAAAGGAGATTAAATCACTGGATCGGCCTTTTATATGGCTTGATTGATGAGAAAACTATGTTGGAGTGTTCATTGTTTATCAAATGTCACTTGGCCAGTGCCACTAACCAAAACAAATATTTATTGGATGCAAAACAAAAACTGATATTGCAGTAATAATAAGTTTGATTAGTTCCAGTAAAGATTTCCTGTATCTCTGATCTTGTAAAAAGTTAAGGAATGTTGAAGGAATAACAAGTCACACTGCATGCTGGAACAATGGAAAGAGGTGACAAAATATTTTTGGCATTTAAAATGCTGTTGCTTCTTTTTTCTTTTAAGGGTATTGCAGGGGTGATTCCTATATCTGTGTACGCACATATGCATGCTCCAGAAAAACAATTGAGATTTGCTATTATGACTCTCCAAAATGCAGAGGAGTTTTGTATGTATTTATTTATGCAAAGATGCTGAGCACAGGATCACTTAATTCCAGCTTATAGAGAAAATGTGAGCCTTTCATTTTAAAATGAAAATGAAGGTGATACTCTGGCAGTTTATCAGTACAATAATCATATGCACTGTAAGATACTATTCTGGGTTACACTATCAAAACGAGACTGAAATCTGGAAGAAAACAGGATCATAATGCAGTCTTCTCCATTTTTAATGGTTGGCACTTGTCAAGAGCTGCCAACCAGAAGTGTTGGATGTGCCATAGTTTTTTTTTTTTCTTATTATTCTTAGAACTGAAGATCGGTTGCAATAGTTAGCAAATGTTAATGTTGTAATAGCTTCTCTTGTAGCTGAAGCAATAGACCTTACAGGCAGTCCCCCACATGTACTGAATAACAAACACATTCTATGCTCTTGACCAAAAAGCCATGTCTTTTCAGTTTGTATTTTTTTCCTTGTTCATTAAACTACTGAGCTAAATTTGGTGCTGATGAAAGTGAGACTAACTATTGGATGCACATAGACATAATGGTAAGGAAGCACTATGCAAACTTCCTCCCATTAGTTTCTCAAGAAACCAGCCCTAACCTGCAATGGTTGTTACCAAGATAATCTATATACCATTCCAGTCCTAGGCCGAGGAGACAGGCTTTGCTTGAACTATCTGTAGCTTTATTTGATTTTTTTTCTTGTAATTCTCAATACACTTGTATTTCTGAGACATAAGAGAAACCGTCCTACAGTAGCTAATTTAACATATGGTAATTACAACAGTTGACAGTGAATACTTTTGTATTTCAAAGTTTGGGAGTTCAAATCCTGTGTATCTTGTAGTTTTTGGAACATTGCAGTGTATGCTTTTATTCGCATCTCTGCTCATTATAAACTACTTGTGTTTTTCTAAAGACAAAAAAAGAAAAGAAAACTAGGACATAAACAATTTGTTAAATTGTTCGCCCTTCTTGGGGCTATGGGAGCTCTGGAATGGGGTGGGTAGATCAAGGTAGCTCTAACACTCTCCTCCTTAACTTGACTATTTTACATGGTATCCCTCTTCCAACATGCTGGTCTTCATTGCTATTGCATATTTTTGGTCCCTGATCCTGCAATGAGATATCTGGGGCTCCAAGTAGTTAATTGTAGGCCCGGGGACTTAGACTGTAAACTCAGTGGGGCAGGGCCCGTCACTTACTGCATGTTTGTACGGTGCCTAGGACAATGAGGCCCTGACTTCAGAATCAAATGGTGCTGAACTGTTCTCTTTATCTCTGGTTTCTTTGTATAGTCCTGGAGCAGGTATAAAAACGAGGGCTGTTGATTCATCATAGTTAACTCACAAAAATTAATTGCTATTAAAAAAAAAATCATGATTAATCGCAATTTTAATTGCATTGTTAATAAATACCAATTGAAATGTATTAAATATTTTGGACATCTTTCTACTTTTTCATATATATTGTATTCTGTGTTGTAACTGAAATCAAAGTGTATATTATTTTTGCTTACAAATATTTTCATTGTAAAAATGATAAACAAAAGAAAGTGTTTTTCAATTCACCTCATATAAGTACTTAGTGCAATCTTTGTCATAAAAGTGGAACTTACAAATGTAGATTTTTTTTATTACATGACTGCACTCAAAAACAAAACAATGTAGAACTTCAGAGCCTACAAGTCCAATCAGTCCTACTTCATGTTCAGTACATTGCTAAGACAAACAAGTTTGTTTACATTTAAGGGCGATAATGTTGCCCTCTTCTTATTTACAATGTCACCAGAAAGTGAGAACAGGCATTTGTATGGCACTTTTGTAGCTGGTATTGCAAAGTATGTACGTGCCAGATATGCTAAACATTCGTATGCCCCTTCATTCTTCGGCCACCATTCCAGAGGACATGCTTTCATGCTGATGACGCTCATTAAAAAATAAGCATTAATTAAATTTCTGACTTGAACGCCTTGGGGGAAAATTGTATGTCCCCTGCTCTGTTTTACCTGCCTTCTGCCATATATTTCCTGTTATAGCAGTCTTGGATAATGACCGAGCACATGTTCATTTTAAGAACACTTTCACTGCAGATTTCACAAAATGCAAAGAAGGCACCAATGTGAGATTTCTAAAGATAGCTACAGCACTTGACCCAAGGTTTAAGAATCTGAAGTGCCTTCCAAAATCTGAGAGGGACAAGGTGTGGCGCTTGCTTTTAGAAGTCTTAAAAGAGCAAAACTCTGATGTGGAAACTACAGAACCCAAACCACCAAAAAAGAAAATCAATCTTCTGCTGGTAGCATCTGACCCAAATGATGAAAATGAACATGTCGGTCTGCACTGCTTTGGATTGTTATCGAGCAGAACCCATCATTAGCATGGGTGCATGTCTTCTGGAATAGTGGTTGAAGCATGAAGGGACATGTGAATCTTTGGCGCATCTGGCACGTAAATATCTTGCGACACTGGCTACAACAGTGCCATGAGAAAACCTGTTCTCACTTTTAGGTGACATTGTAAGCAAGAAGTGGGTAGTATTATCTCCTGCAAATGTAAACAAACTCATTTGTCTAAGCGATTGGCTGAACAAGAAGTAGAACTGAGCGGACTTGCAGGATCTAAAATTTTACATTGTTTTATTTTTGAATGCAATATTTTTTGTACATAATTCTACATTTGTAAGTTCAATTTTCATGATAAAGAGATTGCACTATAGTACTTTTATTAGGTGAATTGAAAAATACTATTTCTTTTTTTTACAGTGCAAATACGTGATCAAAAATAAATATTAAGTGAGCACTGTACACTTTGTATTGTGTTGTAATTCAAATCAGTATATTTGAAAATGTAGAAAACATCCAAAAATCTTTAAATAAATGATATTCTATTATTGTTTAACAGTGCGATTTATTGTTTTAATCATGTGACAGCTCTAATAAAAACCAAAACTGACAATTTTGAGAGGCTTTGATGCAAGATAATTTAGGAGCAAAATAGGACAGGGTACAAAATTCAGAAACCTTTTTTCCTACCTCTGTGGTATCTATCAGTGGAGAGAGAGAGAGAGAGAGAGAGAGAATATGCTGTATCCATACCTGCTACAAAATATATGTATTTGGGTGACCAGACATTCTGTCAGCCTCTTGATTGCTGAGCAAATAAATAGGTCAAGTTCCACTACAGCTTCAGAATGAGAAAACAGCTTATTTTGTAAAATACATAGTAAAAATAGATGGGCAGATAACAGAAAATTATTGGCTTCACATAGCAAAATGCTGTACAGAAACTGCTGTTCCCAGCTGACTCAGGGTGCGGTAAACTGGATTGCATCAAATGTTCCTCATGGTGTCTCATCCCCTCCCATGAACAGCAGCCAATTTTAGAAGATCTCAGGCATCTTCTTTTAAAAGAATGAGGGCACTCAACATTAAGATAAACATCACCTAAGTCTAGACATGAATAAGTCTGCAACTAAACTGAATTTTAACGTCTTAAAATGTCTTCTGGGTTATCTTGTCCCTTTTTAAAAAGCTACTTGGTCAAGTTAGAATAGATTTTTCTTTTTAATAGTATGGATGTGCTCACCAATTTGCATAATGGAATAAGAATCTTTTCCTTCAGGGCAAATATTTGTACCAGCCTCAAAGTGAACATTTGAATCTGGAAAAATATCAAGTTTTTTTGTGTGAGAGAGAAGGTAGTGATTGTAGGGTTGTGACGGGTTGGATCACAGAAACCCCCTTGGGAGCTGCCACCTGATGTGCCAAGACTACTTCTGCTCCTGTTTTCCCTTCCAGCTCAGGACTCCAGCACCCTGTCTTGCTGAGCCAGACACTCCCGTCTGCTCCAACACAGACCCAGGGTCTGAATTACTTGTCCCAAAGCTGCAGGTTTACCTGAAAACAGCTCACCGAAGTGTGCTTGTCTTTAGCACTCAGATGCCCAACTCCCAATGGGATCTAAACCCAAATAAATCCGTTTTACCCTGTATAAAGCTTATACAGGGTAAACTCATAAATTGTTCGCCCTCTATAACACTGATATAGAGATCTGCACAGTTATTTGCTCCCCCAGGTATTAACACATACTCTGAGTTAATTAATAAGCAAAAAGTGATTTTATTAAATACAGAAAGTAGGATTTAAGTGGTTCCAAGCAGTAACAGACAGAACAAAGTAAGTCACCAAGCAAAATAAAATGTGCAAATCTATGTCTAATCAAACTAAATACAGATAAGAGCCTCACCAGTTCCAGAATGCTCCCTTTTACAGGCTAATCTCCTTTTAGCCTGGGTCCAGCAATCACTCACACCTCCTGTAGTTACTGTCCTTTGTTCCAGTTTCCTTCAAGTATCCTGGGGAGGTGGAGAGGCTCCTTCTTTATCCAGCTGAAGACCAAAATGGAGGGGTCTCACATGGGTTTAAATAGACTTTCTCTTGTGCATGGAGATCCCCCTCCTCTCTCCTATGCAAAGGCCAGCTCCAAGATGGAGTTCTGGAGTCACCTGGGCAAGTCACATGTCCATGCATGACTCAGTCTTTACAGGCAGAAGCCATTGTCCACATGGTATCTTGTATGTCTCCAGGAAGACTTCTTATGTGGATTGGAGCATTCCAAGATGCATTGTTCCCCAAATGCTTCCTGATCAGGTACTTAACCTTGCAAATTCCTTCCTAAAGAAGCTGACCAAATGCCTCACAAAGCTTACTTAGAAATCAAGCAAGTATACATAACTTGGAACACACGAATGGTGCCTGCATACAACTAGGATGAACATAACCAGTAGATCATAACCTTTACATAGATATGTTACGTGGCATATGTAGCAAAACCCTATTCCAGTTATATCATACATACATTTATAAGCACCCTTCCCATAAAACCTTATGGGGTACACTGTCACAGGAGTTATTGGTTCCCCCCCTTTATTTACTCCAGAGAGGGGCCTGTTACCAAAACAAAACCCCACATCTCAGTACAACCAAACTTTTGGGTTATTTAGAGCTCTGAACCTGGCTACCGATTGCTGCTCTCCATCTGTACAACTTGTATAGGGATGAAACCAATAGTATTTCACAGAAATTACCCTATCTCTAGAAATGTATGTAGAAATTAATAGAAAATCTCCTTTAAAGCAGTGGCTCTCAACCTTTGAAGACTACTGTACCCCTTTCTGGAGTTTGATTTGTCTTACGTACCACCAAGCTTCACCTCACTTAAAAACTACTTGCTTACAAAATTAGACATAAAAATACAAAAGTGTCGCAGCATACGGTTACTGAAAAATTGCTTACTGTCTCATTTTTACCATATAGCTATAAAATAAATCAATTGGAATATAAATATTGTACTTACATTTCAATGTATAGTATATATAGCAGTATAAACGTGTCATTGTCTGTATGAAATTTTAGTTTGTACTGACTTCACTAGTGCTTTTTATGTAGCCTGTTTGTAAAACTAGGCAAATATCTAGAAGAGTTGATGTACCCTGAAAGATCTCTGCGTACCTTTAAAGGTACATGTACCTTGGTTGAGAACCACTGCTCTAGAGTATAACCATCTGTCATGGGGACTACCAATCCCAAACTGAGCATAGACAGAGATGGGGGAGGAGAGTCTCCCCTGTTTACAACCAAGCAGCTTGATCACACCCCCAACTCTGCTGCCAGAGCTGCCAATCATGGATGTAGGCACCCACAGCAGTACCCAATAGAGGAAACAAGGCCTGCTATAAATGGGAGAGTGCACAGAAGAAAAGGGAGACAGAAAGGCCTGGAACAGCAAAGGGATGACAGCCCTGCACTGAAGGAGACTGCAAGCCCTAAAATTGAAGGGCCAATAGACTTAGTTGGATGAGGGTCCAGGAACTGACCTGATGGAAAGCAAACTAAGGAGGGTCAGTCAGAAGAAGCTGAGACCTCCTCCGCCCCTTGATAGACCACGCTAAAGGTACGTCTACACTACCCGCCAGATCGGCGGGTAGTGATCCATCTATCAGGGATCGATTTATCCATCTAGTGTAGACATGATAAAATCGATCCCTGATTGCTCTGCCATCGACTTCAGAACTCCATGGTGGTGAGAGGTGGAAGCGAAGTCAACGGGGGAGTGGCAGCGGTCAACTCGCCGCCGTCCTTGCGGCCAGGTAAATCAACCTAAGATACGCCGACTTGCGTATCTTAGGTTGATGCCCCCCCCATTCCCCAGTGTAGACCTAGCCTAAGAGATGGCAATAATGTGGTATCAGAAGTGGGGTTGCAGTTGACCATCGCTGCAGAAAAGGGAAGCAAAAAACACCAACCCTTTCTTCTTCCCTGCCCCACGTACAACAGTATTATAGAGGTGAATCAGCTCTTGTAATGACTCACACACATGACAACAACAGCTGTCCAAACAGATGGCAGCCCATCAGCAACTGTTGTTGCAATGGGTGGCAGAATTAGTACCAATGGCTCCCCCTCAGAGTTCTGCCCCCACGGGGAATGCATGCTCCATATGCAAAAGTTCTCTTGTAAGGTATCATTACAAATCTTATAATCCACTGAATGTGTTCATTCTATTGATATGCATGTATCATTCTTGTATCTGAAGCTAGAAACATGAAGTATAACTCTGAGGTCCTATTGTAATTATGCAAAGTGTGGGCCATTAATGATGGTTTAGAATCTTGATGGCTTCCATTGACTAGGACAATTGGTTGTGGATGGTTTATTTTCCTGCAAGTCTTCCTGTGTATGTGTGGGCCAGTCCGCAGGTAATGAAGAATGAGGTCTTACAGTGACATGTGACTGTCACCTGATAATGAAATTCATCTTAAATCTGGTAATTTTCCTTTTAGAAGGAGGGGTGGGGACCCAGAGAGACAAAAGATTCCTGCCTTGTGCCAAAGCTATAAAAGGGGGTGAAACAGAACAAAGGGGAGTGGCCCATCATGAGAGAGCTGCTGCTTAACACCTAAGATGTCTGCTGGAACTAACAAGGACTGTACCGGGGAAAGGATTGGGCCCAGACTGGGAAGGCGTCTAGTCTGTGAAAGAAGCTTATTGGAACATCTCTGAGGGTGAGATATTACATGTAATCAGTTTCTTAATGTATTAGGCTTAGACTTGTATGTTTTTGCTTTATTTTGCTTGGTGACTTACTTTGTTCTGTCTGTTATAACTTGAAACCACTTAAATCCCACTTTTTATACTTAATAAAATCACTTTAGTTTATTAATGAACCCAGAATAAGTGATTGCTCCCCCAGGTATTAAACAGCTGTGCATATCTCTCTATCAGTGTTATAGAGGATGGACAATTCATGAGTTTAGCCTGTATAAGCTTTATACAGAGTAAAACAGATTTATTTGGGGTTTGGATCCCATTCGGAGCTGGGTGTCTGGGTGCTGGAGGCAGGTAACCTGCTAAGCTGTTTTCAGTTAAGTCTGCAGTTTTGGGGGCATAGACCAGACCCTGGGTCTGTGTTGCAGAAGGCTAGCATGTCTGGATCAACAAGGCAGGGTTCTGGAGTCCCAAGCTGGCAGGGAAAATGGGCTCTGAGATAATCTCAGCACATCAAGTGTCAGTCCCAAGGGGAGCTCTGTGACCAAACCCATCACACTGGGGGCTTGACAGTGCAGTGGCCCAGTACTACAAGTGAAGCAGTCATTTTGGACAGAGTAGGCCTAGATGAAGAGACCTACTTCCAGCGCTTTCGCCACTAGCGCTACTCCCCTAGGAAAAACCATGGGCAACTGACCAAAAATTTAACGATATCTGCTGGCACTGGTTAAAGCTAGAGTCCCGAATGGGACTCCAGATAGCTGAACTGCTAGTTATGGAAAGTTCATATAGATTCTTCTGCCCGCTGGCCGAGACTGGGTTTGTAGATGCTGACCGGTAACTCTAGCTTTAACCACCTGCCTCATGGACAACTCTACGGCCACTCAAGCCATTCAGGGACCCTCTACAGAGGAAATAACTACTCCAGGTACACGGGAGAAGGAAATGGGCCAAGGATACAAAAGTGGTGGCCTCTCTTTCATAAACCCCAAGAAAACACAGACAATTGACTGGTTGATGGCCAGGGGCAGCTGAACATCTTAAGGTCTATGGGACTGCCCCTACATAGAGTGTAACTTCAGACAGGTCTGGACTAGAGAGAATAGGGCCCAAGAAACTCACAATCCCAGTCAAAGTGGAAGGTCAAAAGACACTGGCCCTCATGGACTTGGGATGTGATCAGACATTTGTCTGGAACAGATAGTCAAAGCGGTAGGGAAACGTGAGAAAGGGGAAATCCCAACTAAATATATCCAGCTATTTTATGGTATCCTAGCATGACAATAAGACTAACTGTTGATGGGAACCAAGACTGGATGAGAGTATGCATTTCTCCAGTCTCCCTACCCCACGATATTGGGCTGAGACTGTTCATATTTCCCCAAGCTCTTGCCAAGAGACTTCCTTTAACATAGGAGCCAGAGGAAGACACCCCAAAAGAGATGTTGGGGACATTCTTGCCTCCCAGCCAAAGAAAAGTAAATCCCAGAAAGAAAAATGGATAGAAAGGAAAGAGAGGGAGCTGAGAGAGGATCCCCTCTGTAGGCATAATAGAGACCACAAATGCTGGAGCTGATGCCAGTGTGATGGAAGATGCTGGGGAAGGGCCATCCACAGGCCCAAATATAACAGTGCCTCCACAACTGAACCCAAAGAAGCTGACTGGACGTCCTTTCCAGTTCTATGATTCTATGATTCTTGGGTTCAGGAAGAGGGAACAAAATGCAGCTAATACAACAGACCACACACAATTCAGTAGGATGTTGAGAGGTGGGCAGACAAAACTGAGCAATGATGGTGGAAGGAAAACTCCCTCTCCTAATAAGCAAGAAAGATTCCATGGGCAAAAGGCCATTAAAGGCAGGGAAAGGAAATGCTCTCTCCTTCCAGCTACCGCATCTTATGTATCTCATTGACAAATGTGACTTGTCTCCACCAGGCCTTCCACCTTCCCTGCAACAACTCCTACCACGCAGTAACATATTCTCACATTAAATAAATACAGTAACTAATTAAAATTGTTGCAGCACCATAAAATAGAAAAATATCCCAAACCAGGTGTCTTTGAACTGGATTAAATATAAAGTGAATATGGGTCTTTAATAGCTGGAGAGCAGTGACTAAGTGCTAGTTAAAATTGACTAGTTAAAATGCTTAGAACATTTCAGATATACATGAATGGAAAGTGGGTGTTTCAGCCCCATCTTTCCCTCTAGCTATCCTTACTTAGACATTCTGTTTCCTTTCTGAGTCTGTTACACAAAGTGAACTCTGAGGTTAGTCTTTTGAGCATAAAATTCAATGTACCATAGTCCATACCACCTCTGAATTCTCATTTTCCTGCCTAACCCCCTGCTGGAAAAAGATGAACAAAGAAACTCTATTGTCCTGAATGCCAAGTGAGATTGAGCTGTGAGAGACAGATATGCCAAAATCATTTGCACAAATCGGGGGTGGGGATTGAGGGGATGGATGAGACTTCCTGGAGGAGGGGAGGGTGTGGAGAGCCATTAAAAATCAGTTTGAGATGAGTAGGAAGAACAAAAATGTAATGTGTAAATCAGACCATCTGAACCCAGCCAAAAAGATGGATGGTGGGAAAGGGGCTATATGACAGGACTTGTGGCTGCGTGAGGATGGAGAAATGACACGCAGTCCCTGGATGGGACGATACTAGGTTTTCCAGGTTCAGGTCATGGCAGAGAGCATTTCACACAGATGCTGTAGGTACTATTCAGTGCTTGTAGCTTGATCAACCAGGCTTATGCTTGATCCTAAATTCAGCCACATGTATGCCATTTAATTCTTATTTGCAAGCATTCTCTCTATTTATGTTAAATAAACCAAGCTTTTTAAAATGAACTTTAATATATCTACTGTTACTGGGAATAATTACTGTCAGCTCCTCTGAGGAAGTGAACCTCTAGCCTTAGGCAGAAGGCACCAGTTCAAGTGCTCAGATAAATGTGCGCAATTGGGGGGGGTGTTCCAATAGGAGTTGCAGATAGTGCCTGTTTGATTTTTAGCAGAGGACCAAGATGAGGGCTGCATTTGAGGGGCCTGAGGTGAGATGCAGCCACCCATATTTACATGGAAAGAGCTTTTATACTGAACCACACATTAAATGTAGACCTATCAAATCATGACTCTAAGTTATTCACACATCATAGGGAACTATAAAAGTGTGGAGGGGTGTCCCAATTGAGAGCCTCTCTAACGAAGCTGAGGAACTAATAGGTTCGGAGGCTGGAATATCTGATCACCCTAGCCATGATCTTTAGGATAAAGGATAATTAGGTGAAGTGGGGATAATTAGCTCGCGTTGCTTTTGCCCCTGTGGTGACTGTTCTGTGGCTAAATAGGACTTCAGTTTTCAGGACTGTCAGTCTGGCACTTCTCCAGTGAACTAAAATGCACATCCAAAAGGTAAAGAAATGAAATAAATTGATAGAGGTGTAAAATGGAGCTCAAATTCTCCTTTTATTTTACAGAAGCAAACAGTTTATAGCTCCTTATCTAGGAGCTCCCTGCCGCCATCTGTAGAATTTAGCAATTTCCTTTCCCTCTTGCTCTAGCAGCTGTGAGTCTCAGCAGCAGAAGAATCGTTGCCTGGATACTCAATCTTCTTTCTGCATTTACTGATGGAAGTGTGTGCTCAATTTTGGTAACTTGATCATCACGACTTTTGCATAGATCTGAAAGTCCCTAGCAAATGCAATTTCTTAAGTGACAGTCTCAATGCAGCAGATATACAAGAATTGCTTAAAAATCTATTCAGAAGGAATGGAGCAGTGCTGCTATGAACATTTTGTTGATATAATAATTGTGGCATAAAATAAATTGCATGGAAACTAACCTATTATGTATGTGCCAGTGCTGTTCTGTCTCTACTTCTCTTCTCCCTAGAGACTAGAAAACAACCTATGAACATTCAATTTGCTATCACCAGATTTGACCCATTTGTGAGTAGCTGAGTGAGCTTGTTTAATTTTTTAACCTTACTTACCATTGCTCCTTGCCTGTCTTCTGGCTTAGCCAAACTTCTAATAACTATGATTCTTTATTGTAAGTTTAAATCAGTGTTTCTGTAGGTAACATGTTAAAATGCATTAGCAGGATTTGCTCTGTGTTAAATGTACTGGTTTTTATCTTAGCCTACAAACAAACTAGTTATAGGTGTACATTTGGGGAAGGAAGATAAAGGAGTGGGCGTGAAGGTGCTTGAGTCTTTCTTAGTGGTCTAATCTCTTGATGTATAGACTCAAACACTCAAGAAACAAAATCTTTCTATCCCTCACATCCTAAAATCCTAGAGTTCAGGTCAGGGGCTTATTCTTGAGATAGGTTGCAAACAATATGGGGTTGGTTACTTAGCAATTCTGTTTCCCCCCACTCACATGCTCAAACTTAAGGAAGTGCTTAAGTGGTTTACTGGATTTGTGTGGCTGTTCCAAGGACATACCGCATAGGAGTTCTGTGGAATTAGAGCAGGGATGGGCAAACTTTTTGGCCTGGGGGCCACATCTGGGTGGGAAAATTGCATGCAGGGCCATGAATGTAGGGCTGGGGCAGGGGGTTGGGGTGCAGGAGGGAGTGTGGGGTGTGGGAGCGGGTGCGATGTGCAGGAAGGGGCTCAGGGCAAGGGGTCGGGGCGCAGGAGGGGTCCGGGAAGTACGAGGGGGCTCACAGCAGGAGGGGTGTGGCAGGAGCTCAGGGCAGGGGGTTGGGGTGCAGGAAGGGTACAGCAGAGGGCTCAGGGCAGGGGGTTGGGGTGCAGGCTCCGGCCTGGCACCGCTTACCTTGAGTGGCTCCGGAGTGGCAGCGGTGTGCAGTGGGGCTAAGGCAGGCTCCGTGCCAGCCCTGGCCATGTGCCACTCCCGGAAGTGGCCGGCACCATGTCCCTGCAGCCCCTGCGGGAAAGGGGAGACAGAGGGCTCCGCGCGCTGCCCTCGCCTGCGGGTACCTCACTCGAAGCTCCCATTGGCCGTGGTTCCCCATTCCAGGCCAATGGGGAGCTGCGGGAGGTGGTGCCTGCAGGCAAGGGCAGTGCGTGGAGCCCTCTGCCTCCCCCTTCTCTCCCCCAGGGACCACAGGGATGTGGTGCCAGCTGCTTCTGGGAACAGTGCGGGGCCAGGGCAGGCAGGAAGCCCGCATTAGACCCGCAGTGCCACAGGAGTGGCAATCCTGTGGGCCAGATCCAAAGCCCTGATGGGCCAGATCTGGCCTGTGGGCCGTAGTTTGCCCACCCCTGAATTAGAGGGACCCTGAGATGAGAAGAACATAAGTCCAAGGAGTCCTGAACATTTTAGGAGGATCTCCTTGAATATTTCATCCACTTAGTTCTCACTTTTCCACCACCTGAGGAACATGAGGAATAGAATCCAAACTGATCAAAGACTCTCTTGATCTGAGTAGGCTCAAGGACACTTCATCTCTGCCATTGTTTGTTTTACTTCTCTAAGGGCCTGACTCCTTCATTCTTTTCTCTCTTACAGCTGCTCCCTATAGGAGTGGATTAGGGGATCTTGTTCACAGATTGGCAGAATGATTTTTCTTGGAGTCTTACCTAGTATTTGGTAGAACACTGTTTGTTGTTGGGTGTGTGTGTGTATCTGGTGGGTTGTTTTTTTTTTGGCATTGACTAGGTTGACATGATTCTTCAAGAGTTCATAAAATTCTCAAACACTTAACTTGTATACTAATGTCTTCTGGAAAACTAAAGAGAAGATCGGTGTGTGGAGAATGTGGAACACAGACAGCGGTTGTCTTTATTTTGTTCATTGTGTAGTGCAGCAAAGGAAACTAACAAAGAGAAAAGCCACCAGCAGTCACGCTCAGAAATCCCAGTTCATGAAGCCCACCCATAATAATACACAGGGAGTTGGAGGTTTTTTTTTTTTTTTTCACCATAATTTTATTTTAATTATTGGTTCTTATGTTCTATACTCTAATTCCACGTCAAAGAGTTGCTCCTGTGGGTCAGTTTCTAGAACATATGGTAAAGGATTGAACACTGAATAAGCTGCCAACTTGGGATGTATGAAATGGTAGATCAATGTGCAAAATCAGCAGGTGCTGATAAAGTGCTGATAAATAGGTCCATAAAGTATGAGTGAGGGTGGCACATTTAGAGCCTCTTAAGAAAAGCTCAGAGTTAATTTTGTTTACATGGAAGAAAAATATCTATGTAGCACTGTGTTTTCTCATGTGTTTATAGAGGCTTCAATGGGTATTCAAGTGCTTTCTGCTGTTGATTATTCTCAAGAAGAGTTTTAGGAGCTCTATGCCAGGTTATGGGATTTTGGGCATATGATTGCAGGTGTTTCGCTAGGAAGAGGTTGGATAGGAGCTAATTTGGGTTTGCTCATTGTCTGAGTATTTGTTCTTTAGCAATTTTGTCTAGGAAGTGTCTAACCTGTAGATACCAATAAGAATTATGAGAAGTTAGATTAAATGTACATTCTGAGTTATTTATAGTCCAGTAATGTAATGCACTGGAAAAAGTCTCTAATAGCTGATTAATCTTTGGCATGTCATTTTTTAAAAGTGTCTTCCTGTCATTGGAAGAAAAGCTGGTAACCTGCATATCTGGAGAGTCAGTAAGAATTCTGGATTGCCAATATCTACTTTTGCAGAGTGGTCATTAGCATAGGGTTGTTTGATCTCCAGAGAGACCAAAAGTGCTCTGTCCATAAACCAGGTTGCAAAGAAGGTGGGGGGAGAGCAATATGCTATTTTCATGCTTTGCTATAAAGGCCAGTTTTGTGTTTCTGTAAAATGTAACCACTTTCAAATGTATTGAATTACAGCTGCCCAGTTATAGAATTTCTGATTAATACTGCCTTTTATTTTCTGACTGTTTGGAACCTCAACTAGCTGATTCTTGGTCTCCCTCCATGCCATTTAAAATCCTCTCTTATATCAAATAGGTAGAAATACTGGGACGACTTGAAATACAACATAGGGAAAGACATTGACTTGACCAAACAACCCTGATATTCTATGAATTCTGTAGCATCTTTGAGTGGCACCCTGGAACCTCAATATTCGCCACTGTCTGATGGGACCTCATTCTCCCTACAACAACACACCTGGAAACATCTGAGGAACAAAGACTGAACTGTGGGAAGTGATGGTCCCAAGCTAAGGGATTGCTAGTCTGTGTATGAAAACCTGGGAAAGCCAAGGCAGCTTGTGCCTTAAGAATCTGCCAGCCTGTTTAGCACTCAGGGTGAGAATTTGCTAATTCATATCCTACCTATCTCGTGTGTTAAACTCAGTTTGCAGTTTTGTTTATTTACTAAGTAATCTGCTTTGATCTGTTTGCTATCACTTATAATCACTTAAAATCTATCTTTTGTAGTTAATAAGCTTGTTTTTGTTTTGTCTAAAACCAGTGTGTGTAAATTATAACTTGGGGCAGAAAGCTGTTGCATATCTCTCTCCACATTGAGGGAGGGGGCGAATGTTATGAGCTTATGCTGTACAGTTCCCTCTGCAGCGCAAGATGGTATAATTTTGGATTTACCCTCCAAAGGGGGGGTGCATGCCTTAGGAACTGGGAGGTGCCTTAGCTGCCTTCCCATTAGGGGCTGGTTAAAGAACTTGGGTGTGTCCCTACCTGTGTGTATGCTGGTGAAAGAGCAAGCTTGGAGAGGTTAGCAACTTGTCACAGCAACACAGTGTGACAGGGAGCACAGGCTGGTGGGTGAGGCGGGATCAGTGTTACCCCAGTTGCAGGTGGCACCCTGTGGGAACCCATCACATCATGTGATAGAATTTATTATAATTATTTATTATTTATTTATTTAATATTATTTATATAATATCTACAGAAGAGAGCAAAGATAAATTGTGTCATCACAATGCCAAATTTAATTTCCATACTGATCTGATTTGGCACTACATTTCTTTATTTCATTCTATCCTGATCTGATATGTCCTTCTTTCTAAAAGTGCAGAGAGCAAACAGAAGAGGTATATCAAGGTCTCCTGATTACTGCTATTTGAAAATATAATCATGTATCCTCTCACTACTGGAATACTTTCTATGCTTTTCAGAAACCTAGATTATTTTACTGAAGCTGCTGTTTCATCTCTTTATGAATTTATAAATGTTAATCCAATGTCTCTGACCGGTTTCTCGTAGTCAATTTTATGCACAGGATGAGTAATTTCAAATATTCAAATAAGGAAAATTTCATTAGTTCCATGTAGACCTCTGTTTGGCATTGAGCCAGTACAGAAAAATACATTGTACTATTCATGGATGGAACTTAAAGCACAAAAGGGATTGGCAAAGGTAGACATGCAGGTGGCACATATTTAATCTGTAACCTTTAAAATTGCCACAGTTTGTATTAAGGGAAAAGCTTTTCCCTGGATGTCCTCAAATGTGGTCTCTCTGCTATCTAATGACCCCCACAGTCAAATGTTTCCCATGGGGAAAACACTATATTCAGAGTTCCCTTTGTATCACATGGAACAATCTATGAGGTTGACCTATTGGAAATTGTAATCATCTGGCGGCTATTTCTCAGGTCCAGGCATATCTTCAACATCTGATTGGAGACATAACCCATGACACTTACCTTACTTTGTAATGCAGTTTGTTCCTTTGTTCCCATGTTTTTGATACAATAGGCTTCACGGGATATGGTCTTGAATAACTGACTACTGCTCCTCCACTGAGCAGTAGCAGTTTGTTGGGCCTTTCAGGTTGATTTCCTGTTGGAGGAGAAATGCGTGACACAGAATCCAGGTATATTCTTAGTGTAAAATAAATGAATTGTACTATTATATCCAGTCCCTGAACAGAGGTGGTCACAAACAGCATGCAATGAAACCTCTCTTTCAGTCCATCTCTTTTCAATCCAATGTCTGGTCTCCAAAGAGCAATTCAGCTTCAAGATTCTATCTAGTTAAAGAGATTAAGGCAGAAATCAAACTCCCTTGCTGCTTGCCACAGGTCCCAACCAAAGAAACTAAATCATGAAAGCTATGAACAACAAATGCTCACCTGGTGAGATCAAGAACTTTACCAGCACTGCCTGGTGACTCCTACCATAGCAATCTTTCTTCCCTCCTTGATGTGTCTTAAAAATGGATTACAAACCTGAAATGCCTTTTTCCACAGTTGGATGCTGTGCTAACTTCCCCACTAGTATACTCCACTTTTTTTTTTTTTTTTTTTAAAAGAGCGACTTATCTTTTGGATAAGTGGGTAATTTATTCTCCAGGCCCATTGAATTCTTGCCCACATTGCTGAGACTTCCAACAAAGGGTCTGTCTACACTAGACATTTCACCTGGGGTTAATGGCTTGCCAGTTAGTTCAAGGTAGCTAATATGTTTAACCCTACGGTAAAACCCAAATGCTTGGGGAGTGTCCACACTAGACTTTACAAACACGTTAATTACCTTTGAACTAAATGGTAATCCAATTAATTTCAGGTAAAGTTTTGTGGACATATTCTTAGAGCTAATTGTGATGTGGCCACCCACCCATTTCAAAATGGAGTCCAATTTGATTAATATACATTCAGCTGTTGGGTAGCTATAAACTGGTGACAACTCCTGCTTGTTCCCAAACCAGGCTGGATTTGAGTAAAACTCAACTACTTAATCTAGATATCTTCCTATCAATCCCAACCCATCTAGCTCCCATATCTAGAATGTGTTTTAATGTATTGTGGACTGGCCCCGCACTGGAGCGGAAGAGGTTAAGGCAGTGCTTTTAGCAGCCAAAACCACTCCCCCTTGACCCTGCTGGGCATGCTCCAACTGCTGCTGCAGTATAAAAGGGAGCAGCCCAGCTCAGTCTGGGCTGACTGCCAAGGAGAAAGGATGCTTGGTCGAGGCTCCAGTCCAGGAATTGTTACAGCCCTTACCTGCTCCTGCCCCCGCTTACCCCATTTCCATAGAGCCAAGGGGACACGACAGGGCTCAGGGTGGAGGGAGCTTGCTGGCAGCAACTGCTGTCTCAACTTACTGATCTACTTAAAAAGGCAATGTACTTAGAGTGCGGTGTACTTAAAGGGGTAATGCGCATTTCTCTCTCTCACACACATGGTGTGTGTCTCTGTTTCTGTCTGCCATGCTGTCTCCCCTCCCTCCATTTGTGCTGCCTTGTAGAGTGTGAGGCTACATTAACAACAATGTGTTAACCCTTGAGTGCTCAGCCAAGTGCTAGTTTATCATTCAGCAGTAAGGCATTCCCTGGGAAATATCCCACCCTCTTCCATCCTCTGACTCCACCAACTCAACCAAGCTTCACAATCATCATTGCTGTGTACAGTATTACATTGTTTGTTTAAAACTTATACTGTGTGTGTGTGTGTGTGTGTGTGTGTGTGTATATATATATCTTTTTTGTCTGGTGAAAAAAATTTCCCTGGAACCTAACCCCCCCCCTTTACATTAATTCTTACGGGGAAACTGGATTAGTTTAACATCATTTTGCTTAAAGTTGCATTTTTCAGGAACATAACTACAACGTTAAGGAGTTACTGTACAGTATTTTACATGTTTCTGTATTGTTTTTTAGAGTTATGTTTGTAAACACTTCCATTATTTCCTTCCACATGCTTTTTTCTTTGCTTCCTCTAATGGAGGAGGCAATTTAGGCTGATATCCGAGTTGTTCCTAACTGTAGCAACATTCCCCCTAGAACACAGAATCAGCTTGCAATTCCATTGGCAAACCCAAGGAATTGCTAACTGTACATGATCAATAAATTACGTTACTGCTTTTGGATTAGATTGCCTGTCAGATTTTTGACTAGGAGAGGAAAAAAGTAATGGATAATCAGCTAAAATCAGTCAGAAAAAGTAGTTGTGTGCTTAATCAGCCAGATCCCACCCTTCTCTCTAACCCCATGAAACCCCTTTGTGAATTCTAGGGCTCCATAGATCTGGGGATATGGCTCTGAGCAGCAGCATCCCCTAACAAGCCTGTAGAGAATTTTTTTATTATCCTCTGCATCATCAGGGGCATATGACATCTACCAGATTCTGCTATTTACTTTGGTCTTGTGCTGGTCTATTCAGGCTTCTGAGTGATGGCTCTGGCTTCTTTCTCTATTGTTCTGCATAATGTTTCTCTAGGTTTTTTCTCTTTCCAGGTGGTGTCAATATTATCACTTGGAAATTGTGTCTGGTGGCATCCATAACACATGTCCTAAATATGAGAGAGACAAAGTACATGAGGTAATATCCCTTTTTGGACCAACTTCTGTTTACTGAAGGGAAAAGTTTTTGAGCTTTGTCCTAAATAAGTCCATTGTCGTCATCATCTTACCATATTTGATGCTTCAGATTGGTTTGCTCTATGTAGAATTTCTGATGCAAGAAACTCTATCCAATGGACTCTGAAGATCTTCCATATTCATTTACTTTGGAATGAATAGATCGTCTTATCAGTTTCTGTTGTAGATTTCCATAACTGTGCTCAGTAAAGGACAGACATGATGCTGGTGTTGTGTCAGGGACAAACATGCTACTTTCTCCACATCTTTTCAAGTTTATGAAAGTTGTTTGATGCTTTTGATATTTGGTGCTTGACATCTAGCATGGTGTCACCATCATTGCACATCTCACTCCTTAGATTGGTAAAATGACTTACTTCTAGTTTTTCTTCATCCACTCTAATGGCTAATCCACTCTTTGTGGATTTTAGAACATCCCATGTGTTTGGAGTATCACACCTTTCTGCTCTTTGGAAAAGAGAGATGCAGCCTCCCATCCCCTGCTCCCATGCGACTTTTATACTGGATGACTCCTTGGAAACTGAGTATAACCTCCAAACTTTTGAAGTGTCTCTTATCAGTTTTTATGCAACTTGCCCTTGATTGCTAATCACAAAGAAACTCCTTTACAATCAGCATTCCACATGTGCAGCGAGTATCCTGAGACTCACTGCCACATTAATTGAATAAGATGCCTCACACAATTGCTTTTATGTTGCTGTTCTGTACAGATTGAGCAGATTTCTGAGGAGGATTTTAAACCTCTGCCTTTTTGAGAGAGAGACAATGATTTCTGTGAACAGGGGATGGCACTGTTGCACTGCGGCTTCTTAGCCTTCCATTCAAAATGTCTCTATGAAAGAGTTCAGTACTTGCCAGGAAGGGAGCTGACAAGTCAGTTGTATTCTTGAAAATTATTCTTGAATTGTTTTGCATAAAATATCAAATCTAGGTTACCAGGAAGATTAGGAATTTAGCTAAAAACCCAAAAGGAAGGTGTCAACATGCATTGGGAATTGAATGTTAGCAGGTGACTTGGTTTACGTCTCTATTTATTTAGATTTAAAATAATAAAAAGATGCCTGTCCAAGGCTCTAGGCAACCTAACACACATTAATAATGCAACACAATGCCAGCAACATTGAAATAATTTATCTCAGTGGGAACTGAACCAGCCAGGCATCTATAGAAACTCCTTTGCATCCCTTCATAATTCTGGGAAGCATAACTCTCTGGCCTCTCCAAAAAGCCTATCTTTTGCAGAGTGCCTGGAAGGCCACCAAATTTGGGAGGAAGCAAGTCCTGGAGAATGTCCTGCCAGATGGGCCCTCCTTTTTATAATGGGGGATCCAGCTCAAGCATCTCTGAGCACAGCTATGGCAGTATGTCATGAGCTGCTCCCTTGGACTGGGCTGTTCAGGGGTCATAACTAACACCTTAAACTCCACCCAAAGACTGATGGACAGGCAGTGCAGGTCCCAGAGCACTGGTGTCATGTGTTTCCATTTAGTAAGTGAACTGCTGCTTTCTGTACCAGTTTCAGTCTCCGCATGGTTTTAAGATGTAGCCCTATGGAGAGTGCATAGCAGGAGTCTAATCTTGAGGTAAAGAAGGCATAGATAACAGTGGCAAGGTCCACATCTGAAAGGATAGGTTATAAGAACATAAGAACAGCCATAATGGGTCAGACCAATGGTCCATCTAGCCCAATATCCTGTCTTCCAATAGTGACCAGTGTCACATGCTTCAGAGGGAATGAACAGAACAGGGCAATTATTAAATGATCCTTCCCCTGTCATCCTGACCAGCTTATGGGACACCCAGAGCATGGGGTTGTGTCCCTGACTGTCTTGGCTAATAATCACTGATGGACCTATTCTCCATGAACTCAGTTATTTCTTTTTTGAACCCAGTGATAACTTTGACTTTCACAACACCTCCTCACAAGAAGTTCCACAGGTTGACTGTGCATTCTGTGAAGAAGTACTTTCTTATGTTTGTTTTAAACCTGCTGCATATTAATTTCATTGGATGACCCCAGGGTCTTGTGTTATGTGAAGGAGGTCTCACCCTTCTAGCTGATGCAGGTGGTAAAAAGTTGACTGGGCTACTGCTCTAATATGATTTGCCAAGCAACAATGGGGGTGCTAAAATACACCCTTTTCCAAGTTCTGAACCCTAGTAACTAATAGCAGATCAACTCCCTGTAGAAAAGTAACAGAGGTTACTGCTGCATCTCCGATAGCTGCTTCCCACAGCCATCATTTCCATTCGTGTCTAAGTTGACCTTCAACTAGCTTGCTCCAATCCATGCCACAATCTCAGTTAGAAACTGGCTGATGTGGTGAACCGCATCATCGACGTTGGATGAGACAGACATACAACTGAGAGTCATCAGCCTACAAAAACACTATGCCTCATTGTTCCTTTTTAACACTCCTGTCAGCCCCACACATTCATGGACCAGGATGAGTAACAGGGTGAAACACCCTGCAGCACTTCACTCTTTCAGAGCTCTTTGGGAAGAGGAGCAACTGCCCACAACTACCAGTTGAGATCTGAGAGATAAGAATGAAGCAACTGAGGGCCCTCCACAGCTGCCAGGACTCAGCACGTGAACTATTAAAGGCAGCTCATCTAAAAATACCAGCATGGACCACCTGATCTTCATCCCTTGTGGGGAGATGGTCAACCAATGAGGTCTCTCTTCCAAATCCAGCTCTATGTGCAGATTGGTAAGGATCAGGAAGATCAAAGGCATCTAGCTTCTGAGAGCTATCCCTTCTTGGGGAAGATTATGGCGAGACGCTATGATACTGGTCAGTAGTTAGCTAGATCAATAGACTGTCAGGGCCAAGCGATGACTTACGGAGCAAAGGCTGCACTAATGTTTCCTTCAAAGCAATAAGCAGCTTGTCCACCACTTAGAAGTGATGACAGTTTCCACAAGCAAAGGATTCAGTACTTCCCTAGTGGCTTTCACCCTTGATCCAAAGGCTCGTTGTGGATGTAGTTTTCTCAACACTTCCAGTACCTCAGTGTGAGTATCAATGGCTGAAACTTTAGCAGAGAAGATGAGGCCCTTGTTTCCCTCAAGACTTTGCTCTGCCACTACAGTAACAGACAGTCCATCCATAGTCTAATGAATCCTGACCACAAAATAAAGTAATTTCCTCACAACTATGGAGCTGAGACACTCCGGATTTACCAGGCTATTTACCACCCAAAATAAATCTGATGTCCAAGATTTTACGGATGCTATGGTGTAGGAAGATAACATTTTTTTCTTTGCCTCTCACACATCCACAACATAACTTAAAAACAACAACAACAACAACAAAAGAAATGAAATGCTGCAACTGATCAGCCTCAACAGAAGACTTCTGCCACCAGCACTCTTGCTTGATTTGCAACATATCATCCATAAACCAGTGTGACCTGTGAGAACAAAGCTGGTGAAGAGGACAGGTAGGGGCCACTTTATCAATGGTAGAGGTCAAAAAAGTAGTATAACTGGAGCAGGACACAATTTTTTTGGACTATTAGTTTATTCACCAAAATATACAGGTTTTGGTTGACCTGAAACTAATCATGAACTTGACCTGATTAATTTTGCCTGGGAAACAGTTTCTAGGGCCGGCTGCAGAAAAATATAAATTCCACTTGCAACTTTTAGCTTAGTGGTTTGGGCACTTGCCTGTGACATGGCCGACCTGAGTTTGAGTCCCTGGTCTGGAGCAGGGGCTTGAAATCAGATTTTCTAGCTGAGCAGCCTTTTTTTTTCTTTATTAACATTGTATTAATTTTTAATACATCTATAACGTGACAAGATGTACATAACTTCTCATGCTATAGTAACCATTTGCTACCTATTCTTAGCTACACTTTAAACATTTAATTATATGTAATATGAATGGTTAAAATATAAATCCATTATTTGCATTACGCAAGTTACAAACAAACAATTTTTGCTTATAAAAATCCAGCTAGTTAAATAAAAAAATATTAAAATACGATAAAGAATAGAAGCAAAATTCCGAGGGGGGAATAGAGATGGGAACGGAAAGAAGTGGGTAGGGAGGAGGCGAGGTGGGGAGAGGCCATGAACTTACTAGGAGCATTCGGATACCTCCAGGAAAGCATCTCATATCTGAGAATTTTTCTTGGGTGTTTCTGTTCTAGTATACAGTTCTTTCCATGGTGGCCATGCTGTTGTTTATGCTCCAGTCCTCAACTGTTGGTCTCTTTTTCAATTTCCATTTTTGTAGTACTAGTCTTTTAGAAATTACTTGTGCTGAAAGACTTTCTTCAGCTTCCAATTAACGGCTATTAGGTTTAAAATTACATGTTTAGTTCTTAACACAATTTTTTTATAGGAAAAAAATTAACTCTGCAGTTCAGCTCTGTCCAAAACCTATGTGCATAGGAGCATTCCCATAGCACATGGGTTAAGCTAGCACCTGCAGACTCAGAGTGTCAACATTGGTCTCACTTAGCGGCACCTGTTTTGAATAGTCAGAGAGGGGTCCAATGCATCCTCCCTTTGATTTTTCTGCTAAGTTAATCTTAAATGGAGGTCCCAGGAGCAGTTCAGGGCACCGGCTAAAATTCATTTCTGTTAGTTAGCAGACAATAATTAGCCTAATTCTTCAACCCATTTCTTTTTTAGGGGATCCGTGTTTAGTTCCAATTTGCTGGCCAAGTGTGTATATAGTGTTGCCAGAGGTCTTGGCAATCTGGGTAATATTTGGAGAAATGAAAGCAGTGCAGGTGGATCGGGGTAGCGAAGGCATCAGGGCCAAATAGGGGAGTTTACATGCTTAAATTGGATAGATTGCCACTCCTTCTTAGTCTCTAGATTGAACCTCTTTTTTAATATTGTAAAAGGAGGAAATTATCACTTTCAATAAACTGAATGGTGGTCAAAATTCCTTTCCTAATCCAATCTGGCCAAATGATGGGGTTGCCTGCAATACAGAGTTTTGAGTTGCCTCAGATAGAAGCCTTAGTAGGTAGAAGGGAGTGATATTTAAATTTAGTAGACATAGAAAATGGTAAAGGTGCAATCAATTCTGCTTCCAGTTGGAGCCAATCCAGAGCTGTATGGCATGAGGGGAATGAGCCACTGTGCTGCTTGGCTAAGAATGGTTGCCTGATGTAATATTCTAAAGCTGAGAAATCTAAAACCAGCTGTTTTGATAGACAACTGTTATCTTTGGAAGGAGATTCTGGGTTTGTTACCAGAAACCCCCAAGAAGGACCTGAACATCTTGTCGATTTTGGTAAAATAAAAGGGAAGAATATGGATAGGGAGGTAATTCAGAATAAAAAGGATCCCGGGAAAGGCATCCCAACTGAGCATCCTAATCGCAGGCTATAGGCTATTCTGCTCTCAATCTCTCTTACTGAAGCTGTTCCATTTTGTGTATGTGTACTTGAATATTTATTGGGCCAAAGAGGGAGAGGGAGGATGACTCCATAGCCTGGTGGTTAAGGCACTCACCTGGAAGATGTGGATTCAAATATTTTCTCTGCCTGATTCAGAAGAGGAATTTCAATCTACATCTCCTGCCTTAGGTGAGTGCCTTAGCCATCAGGATATAGACTCGTTCTCCCTTTTCCCCTTTGGCCATATGCAGAGAGTTCCTAAGCATCTTCAGCTCCCATTGAGGTAAATAGACTTGATTTTATTTCCAATGAAGTTTAATGTCAAGATTTTCATTGACTTCACTGCAGGTGGCAGGTACTCAGAATTGCTCAAAATTGGGCTCCTTGAAGTCAGTGAGCCTCTTGCCTGAGCTCTAGAGTAGATCCCTCCTTCCCTCCCGCCTTTGAGATTGGTCTAGTTAAAAACTTGGATCTCCCAACGGAGAGTAGAATGCACTATTCTTTGCTTCCTATAACCTTGTCCAACTTTAAATCTAAACAGGGTGCTGTAATCTTTAAAGATGTATCAGTAAATCCATTAATTAGAATTCTAGGTACTGGCAGCTGAAAGGAATGAAAGAAAACACAGAACTGGAAAATACTGTAACAACCATATAAATGTTGACCTCAAGAAGTCATCAAGTCCAGCCCCCTGTGTTGAGGCAGCACCTAGTAAACTTAGACCAGGTCTGGCAGGTGTTTGTCCAACCTGTTTTTAAAAACTTCCAATGATGGGGATTCCACAACCACCCTTGAAAGCCTATTCCAGAACTTAACTACCCTTATAATTAGAAAGTTTTCCTCATATCTAACCTAAATCTCCCTTATTGCAGATTAAGTCCATTGCTTCTTGTCCTACCTTCAGTGGAGATGGAGAACAATTGACCACAGTCCTCTTTATAACATATTTGAAGACTCTGATTATGTCCTCCCTCAGTCGTCTTCTTTTCTCTAGACTAAACATGCCCAGTTGTTTTACCCTTTCCTCATAGGTCAGCTTTTCTAAACCTTGTATCATTTTTGTAGATATCCTCTAGACTCTTTCCAGTTTGTCCACATTTTTCCTTAAATGTGGTGCCTAGAACTGGACAAAGTACTCCGGCTGAGGCCTCATCAGTGCTGAGTAGAACAGGACAGTTACTTCCATGTCTTAGATATGACACTTCTGTTAATACCCCTCTGAATGACATTAGCTTTTTTCACAACTGCATCACATTGTTGACTCTTATTCTATCTGAGATCCACTATAATGCCTAGATTATTTTCAGCAGTACTGGTTGTTTTGAATTTTAATCCTGTCCTCCAAAGTGCTTGCAACTCCCCTGTGAGACCCAACTGGATACACCTTCGTTTGACAGCAAACCATTGATAACTACTGTTTGAGTGTGGCCTTTCAGCCAATTGTGCATCCGCCTTGTAGTAATTTAGTCTAGACTGCATTTCCCTAGTTTGCTTATGAGAATGTCATATGGGGCTGTATCAAAATTTTTACTAAAATCAAAATCTATCATGTCTACTGCTTTTCCCCTACCCGCTAGGCTAGTAACCCTCTTAAATAAAGAAATTAGGTTGGTTTGGCATGATTTGTTCTTGACAAAACACGTTTAACTTAGGCAAAACCAAACAAACACATGAACACCCCTCCTCCCTGCTTAAATAGCAGAGGTAATAGCATGCCTTAATTTGACAAGGAATATGAGACTAAACATAACAAATCTTATTAGCAAGGCTAAGTTGAATCATGGCTATATTCTTTCCAAAGAAGTGGAAACAGGATCTATTACTGTTTGTGTTTCCACTTAAGGCAGAGGATTTGTTGGTTAATTACAACACCTAAAACCAATCACCGTTCATTTAAATTAATTTGAACAAAATTTAAAGTATGGGCACATTGGTAAAGTACAGGCAATGTCTTTCAATTTGCATCTTAGAATTAGTCATGCCTCCTGAAAGTGTTTTTTGTCCTGATTCCAACATCCCCCTCTTATGGTCACCTCTGTTGTATCACCTCTTTTTGTTGCTCTGTCAAATTTCACATGCTAAGTAAGGTTGGACCTCTTCAGTGCTTGGATGGGAGATGAAGATAAATTAAAGCAGTGACTTCAATGATTCAGAAAGTGGCATCCCAAGTCATTGTTCCATTATGGTTTTGTGGAGGGAAATGTTTTGCTGCAAGTGATACCTTTTGGGATTAGAACTATAACCTTGCCACTAATTATCATAAAGATTCTATAGTACCTTTCACAAGAGTAGAAGTCTGTAAAATCAATTAACTCTGTGAGTTGGCTCAATCTGTGCAGCTTGGCAATTAAAATTTAAAATAAAATGAGTGAGTTACAAACTCCAGATTTGGCTTACATTCATAAAAAGCTCTCTAAGTTTCAGGAGAACCCTTTCAATTTTCATAGAGTCCATGGAGGAATTTATGGTTTCATTAAACTCTTGTAGGTGTACCAGGATTTGACAGAAAAAGAGAGGAAACATATTGTTTTTTGAAGACTTAAATTTTTGGGTACATCCCAAGGATGTGAACTTAAATAGAAAATTATCAACCACTCCCTTCACATATCAAATAATTGCGCTGGCCAAATTCTAGTTTTTCCTGTGAACTGTATCCTCTAAATGTGGGAAGTGTGTATCTGCTTTGTGGGCACCTATGTGAGGTGGTTCAATGTGGCTACTATTAGTGAGTCGTATGCTCTAGCATGAAGTATTTGTGTTCCTTCTTGTCTGTTTTCCTTAAACTGAATGAGTTCAGATTGAAAGTCTATCTTGCTCTTTTTGCGGGGGGGGGGGGGGGAGAGAAAGGTAAAGGTGAAATTATGTTCAGGAATTATCCTTCCACTTTTCACTGGTTACTGTTTTCTTCACTTCCTGCCCTCAGCACTGGGGACAGTTGGGAACAGTGGCCAGACTTTACTCTAGAATAATATGGCTGAATCTCTATCAGGGGTGAAATGAATCCTGTACCTGTAATACTTTGGAACCCTTTTGGGATGGAAGGCATGATTATCTATATTCTCATAGCCCCTCAGTCATCAGGGCCTTCTTGTGCTACATGCTGTACAGACGAATAATAGACAGTCTCAGTGAGTTGACCATCTAGGTGTTGGACAGGATGTCAAATATGGTAGGGACTGGTTGAAAGGAGGAGGTAACAACAAAATGAAGAGACTTTAACAGAAAACAGAAGTCACAATTCTATACCACTAAGTAACTGGCAAAGGAAAATGATCCAGGACAATGCATTAGAGGGACATCTCTTTCCAGAGTTGATGCTTTCCCTGAGGACGGCTGAGCACCTGCAACTCCTGTTGAAATTGATGATCAGAATCAGACCCCCAGTGAGAGAAATAACCCACTCCAGTTTTATGATGATACGAATACACTGTGACATAGTGGGGGAAAAAAGAATTGTTCACAATTCATTACTGCATTAAAAGAACAGTTTATGTTTGCGGGAAACTAAGCTGTGAAAATGGGGACTTTCTGATAAGATTATTAAATACAGAAGTCAATGACAATCACACTTATTAGTTTTGATACTCTGTAGCATTCACCTTCATTATCATCTCCTTGTTTTAATAGCTAATATTTGAGAACAGGATAGTCATGTGTCATCAAGGTATTCACAAATTATACTCAATAGAATTAGCACTTAGAGCAGATGGGTCTTGCTCATAAGGTATTTATACTTTAAGAAATACAATTTTTTTTCTTCCTGTTGTTCTTTTTGGTAAGGACTTAAGATACCAATGGGAATTGTCACCATTTTGCCTGTGGCAGTTTTACATCTGATATGTGAGCTTTTCTCAAGAGACCCATTCTCTTTCAGAGATCAAAGAACAAATCCACTTCTATCACATTTGTGGGTCATTGAAATATATCATTTCATGTCTGTTGTGCTTAGGAAGTGTCCTGTATATTTGAATAGCTGATCAAAATCAATTATGTGCAAAAGGTAAATTGCTTTTAAATAGATTAGATTCAGAAGATACACTATACGGTACATCTATCTTCTATCTAATATGCCTCTTGATGTTTAATGACTCCCGTATTCCTAACCAAAGAATGCTTTAATATTACATGTTGTAGCATTCTTGGTGCTGAATTGCAGCTCCTGAACGGTCAGAAATCCTATACATTGAAAAGAAACCAACAGATGGCATTTTATAAATCCCACACTTCATTGTCCTACAAATAGAGATTATCAAGTGCATAATGAACACACTGTAGGAATAATATTCTTTGACTGCTAGTTACATCTATTAATCATAAGTAGGCAAGTAATACCTTTTTTTCCCTCTTACTGGTAATTCTGTTTGTAACATACACAGTATTATTATAGAACTGTGTTCCTTTGTGACTTCACATCTAAGTTGGACACCAAGAATGCAAATAGCACCTACATTTTTGCCTTCTGATGATTATGTTCCTATAATGTATGGATACTGGAATTATGATTATATTGTTTCTCACTATGATTTGACATGAAGGATGAATTTCAAGCAGCTGGAAAGCCATGCTTTCTTTTTCTAGAAAGGAGGGTGGTAACTGGCAATCAAGTTTAACATAGGTCTTGGTTGAAATGCAGTGAAAGAGATTGCTTTTAAAATAATAATGCCAGGTAGATAGAGATTGCTTATGGATGGTGTAACCACCAGCTGTGCAGTAGAAATATCAAAGGATTGATATGGGAATACTTGGAATATAGAAATACCAATCTAAAAGGGTGTTAAGATATAAAATGTGTACATATTATGTTGTAGCTTTAGGAGAATTATCTTATATTCTGTCATTATCAGGTACTTTGGTATAAAGCTACTCTACCTTCCTTCACTATATTTAACTATATTAAAATTATTTATAGTTTCTAGTAAGGCGAGAGTAACATGCTTTTTTAGTCAGGTAAGATGTAATTGACTAAGCCATCCTGTTAAAAGGCAATAGAATGGCAGGTCAAAAGTGTGCTTGTGAGCATAGAAGTGAGGTAAAAATGGTTCCTCCTCTCCCTTCACTCAGTACATCGCCTCCCTCTGCATTCAGAGTACTGTCTGCTTACATCAGGCTCTGTGCAGGCTACATGTAAATACTTCAGGTTTGCGCACTCAGCAATTCTTGTTGATTCCTTGGCAAGGAATCACCCCCCAAAATAAGCAGATAACCTGAGACCCACACAGAGCTTTTTGGGAACTCAAGGGTTGAATTGTTGCTACTTGATGAGGTGGTACTTATTTTGAAAGCTGCCATCTTGTACTCCAGAAATATATATTGTGATAGACCCAGGCCAGTTGGGAACAGCAGAGTAGTCGAAGGCAGATCTACTGGCCAGTGGATAAGCAGTTTTCCGTTCCCTGACTGACCAGAGCAGGGGCTGCTCCAGGCTAATGAGAACACCTGACTCCAATTAACCTGCTAAGAGTCAGGTGAGGCTGTTAAGCACCTGACTCTAATTAAGGCCCCTCTGATGCTATAAAAGGGCTCACTCCAGTCAGGCCAAAGAGAGCCAGAGGAGAGGAAGTGCGGCTGAAGGGCTGGGTAATGAAGACACCCTGAAACCACTGGAAAGGGAGCCCTAAGGTAAGAATGAAGAAAGCAGGGGAGCTGTGGGGATGTGGCCCAGGGAAATGTAGCAACTCTGGCGGTGAAAGGTTGGCTGCCAACAGCTGCTGCCATTAGGGTCCCTGGGCCGGAACCCGGAGTAGAGGGCGGGCCCGGGTTCCCCCCAACCCGCCACTACAGAAACACCTCCTGGGAAGAGAAGACAGCTCCCTGTCAGAACAGGAGACTCAACTGTTCTTGAATAAGCCTGTAGGGACAACAGAGACTGTGGGAGTTCTCTCACCAACCTCCTTGCTGGCTTATGATGAAAAGGGCTCAGTAGACTGTAACCCTGGCCCTAGAGAGAGAAGGGCTACGTGGAGGGTTGCAGTGAGCCTCTGAGGCTAGCATAAACTACCTGGAAGCGCGGGACCCACGGGGACAAGGTTGGAGCTCTGCCACAATATACAATAACATTTAACTTTAAGCCTATATTATTTAAGAGACACAAGGAGACCCTTCAGATTGTGAACCTAATGCAAAGCAGTGCAGTGATGTCTGCCTCAGTCTGCAGATAGCTTGAAACCAATCCCGGTGCACAGGGACGGCTCTATGTTCTTTTGCTGCCCCAAGCACGGCAGGCAGGTGGCTTTTGGCGGCAAGCCTGTGGGCGGTCCGCTGGTCACATGGATTTGGTAGCATGCCTGCGGCAGGTCTGCCGGTGCCGCGCCATCAGCGTCCCCGCTGCCAAATTGCCACCGAAGCCGGGGGACCGGCGGACCTCCCACAGGTATGCCGTCGAAAGCCGCCTGCCTGCCGCCTTCACAGCAATTGGCAGGCTGCCCCCTGCAGCTTCCCGCCCCAGGCATGCGCTAGTTGCGTTGGTGCCTGGTGCCGCCCCTGCCGGTGCATGACCTAACATATGCATTCTGAAATGCTGTTCTACAAGATGTGGCCATGGGGATGCAGGAGGAATGGCGTTCAAGCAATTGACCCTGTTCAGAGCAGAGACTTTAGATAAAGGGTGTAATCCCAAAGGCTATTCAGTTTCAGATGTGTCAAGGCATATCAAATACATGGCCTGAATCAAGTCAATCAGTGGCTTTCCATTGGTTAGGTCAGGTCCCTAGCACCCATAATTAATCTTATGACTCTTTTTTTTATATTGGGAGTAAGTGGAGAGTTTAAAAAAAAGCCAAATCATAATCAGCATTATTAGACTATAGCTGTAAACTGACTGAGTACAGTGTGAACACGGTATTGTACGCTTCTGTTTTCTGTTAGAGATGAGCAAACTGCCTCATTTGTATCAATGGGGTGTTAACGCTGAAGCTTAATGACAATTTAATTGCTAGCTATTTCACTGCTAGACAAAGCACCTGATGGATGATCATATTATGAGGCTCTGCACAGACTACCAGGAGTGGCATATTGAGTGGATAGAGGGGAACTTATGGGTGGAATCTTTGAGAATTCCACTTCTACTTTCCTTCCCAGCTGAGCCCCTGCTGGCAGCCTCTGGAGTATGTCTCTCCTCTGGGAGCTATGCAGCCAGGGGCTTTCTCAGATTGTTTGGGTCCTCTGGAAGCCAACACTGGGTAGGGATTCCACATTATAGATGGGAAGGAGGTTCAGCATTAACTTAACCACACAAGTCCAATAGTGTTGGTGGAAGAAGGGAAACAATGCCCAGCCATGGATTCTGACTATACATTTTCCCAAAGAGGTGTCCACGGGGAGGAGGAGGAATGAGCCCACAAAAGCAACACTGTTTTCAGCCTATACCCCTGCTTGGATCTGCTGGGGTCTTTTTAAACCTCTGCCTGCGGAGACGATAATCAAGCTCCAAAGGAAGGGTTGTCCTTTAAGCTTCTGTTGTCTTTATGGAGCAAACATGACTATTGGACAGGAAGCTGAATTCCATTCTGTCTTATGCATCATCAAAAGAATTGTTAGTATGGTTCCAGTTGTAGTGTCAAATTCTGTCACCAGTTACACCAGTGCAGCCCCACTGGAGCCATCCAAATCTTATTACTGATGACGCAGGAGAGAGCGCGCCCAACTTGAATTTCAGCTAGCAGGGTGAGTTTGTCTGGGGGTAGTTTTTTAAAAAAAGGGAAGTTTTACTTGCAAATTTGATAATATAGCTTTATGTTACAATTGGGTGAAAACAAAACTGGAAAGGCATTTGGATGCTAAATCTACTGAGCCAAAATAATTCTTGACTTTTAGATAAGTCAAATGGATTTACATGGGGGATGAATGTATTTCATATGTATCTATTGGTGTAAGGGATCTTCTTTTCCTCCCTAAGTGATAACTTGTTTGCTGTATGTTAGGGAAAATCATTGTTCCAGTGGTATACCCATTGCACCTATAGAATAATGCTTGTAAATATTATGAATCTTTTTAAATAATAAAGATAATTTTTAAATAAACTATAGAAATCATATGGTTTACCCATGATGGCAGATAACTAAAGCTTTGTCTCCTGCACTTCCAAATCTGAAATCTACATTTATAAATATTTAAGTTTACATATTCTGAGGTCTGAATGCCAAAGCCCAGTAAAATGTGATGGAGACTATCAATAAAAAAACTTTTACAATGAAGGCAAGAGGGGAAGCCATGGATTTTTTTCCAGTATCTCTGGCTGCCAGATATCACGGAAGGAGAAGCAGATGCATACACTCATCTTGACCTCAAGGCAGGAAACATGGCCATTTTGTTATAAGAAATGAGAAGCAATCACTGCACCACTATTAGGCAAATTTCCAGGATCAACTCAAGCTGGAGACATTTAATAGAAGAATTGCTCTAGTGCAGACCTGAGTGAGTGATTTAGAGGGCCAGGATGCAGCATCCTTGCTCAAGACTGAGGATCAAAAAATATGTTAGCTAACAAAGATGTGGAGAATCAAAGCAGATGCTTGAGTCTTCAAGGTTAAATGGTAGCTTTTGAAGGACTCAATGCATTTGAAGGACTGGTCAGCAGTGTATTACAGAGGGACCTTAGCTCTTTAGTCTGCATTCAGTTGGGTACATGCTTGCGAGGTTTGACAAAAAAGAGAGAAGACCCTACAATCAGAATGAAAGGCCTCAGATTTTGAGACAAGAAAGGAGTAGCTAGAACAATGGGCAGCCTGGACTATAATGGAAAGTGACTCTTCTTTTCTCATATCATGGTACAGATGGAATTCTCCTCAGCTCACTACAGAGATAATCTACTAAAATGAGAAATCATTGCCATGATTTGGTATCTCATTTGGGACCAAACTGACATTGATACACACATAACTTTTGTAAGATGACCTCCAATCATCAAGAAAAAGGACTGTTGGATCATTCTTTTAACATATTGCCGGACTTAGTTAATGTACCACTTAATAGTGCTCCAACTTTGGGTATGATGGGATGGAAAAACAAATGTAGAGGAGGAAAAAATGTGCTGATGTGAAGGACCTGGCATTGGGAAAACAATGGAGTGTGTCGACTGGGTTATAGAGGCTCTGTTTATGAGCTGTTGGAATGGACCAGGAAGCATGGTTTTGCAGAGACGTGTATTGTGAGCTACACAATGGAATAAAGGATTTCTGATATGCTATGAGGAAAATATTAGGGACTTGCTTGATAGCTGGCTGTAACACATGACTAGGCAAGGGGTTATTTTGACACACATCACGCGGTGGTGGCTGGTAGTTAGCTTGCACTATATAAAGCTTTCATGCTTTCAGAAGAAAACACCTGCTTGGTCAGTTTGGCAATGACAAGATTAAGTGAGGAATTGCTCTCCAGCATCTGGTGGTGCTGAGATGGGAATCAGACTTGTTTACAGTTCTCACAGGGTGCAGGACTTGGGATGGTCAATGCACTAGAATGGGGATTCCCCCAGGAAATGACATGCTAGCACAGGCCTAATTTGATCTTAGTCTTGTATCGTTATGTTATGTAATGTATGTATGTCGTTATGTAAGGTTCAATCAGCCCTGTAGGCTGTGTCAAATACTCAAGAGGGTGCAGAACTACACTGCTACTGTAAGCTCCAAGATGGACTGTGCCTAAAGCAGGTTCAGTGTCTCCAAGAGGCCTCTGATGTTCAGGGGAATCATGCCCACTCTTGTTTACAGTGCACTGCACCCTATGCTCCTTGCTGTGGCCATCCAGCTGAGCTGGCCTGTGTAATAGCTGTGGTGGGGACAGGGCCAGCTCTGGCTTTTTTGCTGCCCAAGGCAAAAAGCCTCTCACCCGCCCCTGGCGGGGAGCGCAGCAGGGGAGGGCGCCGAGCCCGGCCGCGGGCCTGCTCTCCCCGACCGGCCAGAGCACGGGGGGGAGGGCGGTGAGCCCTCTACAGCTCCGCTCTCCCCGGCGGCCAGAGCGCCGGGAGGAGGGTGGAGAGCCCGGCAGGGGCCCCGCTCTCGCAGCCCGGCCGGAGTGCCGCGGGAGGGCAGCGAGCCCAGTCGCGGCCCCGCTCTCGGGCCGGAGCGCCGTGCCGCCCCCCTCCAGGTTCCGCCCCAAGCACATGCTTGGTGGGCTGGTGCCTGGAGCCAGCCTTGGGTGGGGATATGACTACAGCCTTGCTTGTCTCTTTGGGCTGATCAGCATTTGTCTGGAGGAACAGCCTGTAAGCTCAGGTGAGAGAGAGAGAGAGGTCTGCAATTGTGGCTGGCCAGTGTGTAAAAGGTGAAGGGTAGGGAATGTTCCTTGCTTCCCAGCTCAGGGATCAGCCACAATCTGACCCAAAGAATGAAGGGCTGACTCCAGACAGAGCCCTGGGAACTTCAGGAATTGCTTTAATATTCAATCTGCATATTCCTAAAAAGTCAGTGTCTGTTTTTTAATGACTTTGTCGCACAAACATATGTCACTGGTTTGTTTCTTTGGGCTCTGACCTTGGATGAGCTGCTCCTTTGAAGGGAGCCTGCATCAGCTAAATGTGAGTGTGCCCAGTCCTAAGTGGTGAAGTTGAAATTCTGAGAATGCAAATCAGTTTTGGAATGTAAAACAGAAATGGTTTATAAGGGGTAAGTCCATTAGAAGTGTAAGTGATTAATAAGAATCCTCACTTAGAGGTAGCACTCCAAACAGGGCTTGAAACGGAATCTAAATTTATTGTAACGTATTACCATAAAGGTCGCTGTGTACTTGAGGTATTCATGTTCTTGGTGCTTATAGCTTATAAGTTTTGAGAATGAAAATAGTTGTGTGACAGGAAAAGTAGAGACTGATTTTTTTAATGCACTAAATTAAGATGCATAGGGTTCAGGGGAAGGTGAAGGGAATCATGCTGAGTAAAGTAAATATAGGGCCCAATTCTCCCTCCCCGTATGCAGGGGAGCAAAAATGGTCAAAGGTACAGAGGAGCAGCTCACAAAAGCCATTTGCTCCTCAGCTCAGTCAGGTGTCTGTGGAAAGGGTGGGCACAAGGCAGGGTTGGGAACTTGAAGTAGGTTTCAATCCCACAGCTGCATAAGCAGAATTCTATTTGGAGTTGATGCTATCAGGAATGGCATTAGTTTCTATTCCATGTCTGCACACTCTTGAAGAGGGGAGTACCACAAGGGTAACTTAATGGCAGCATGGCTTTAAAGGAGGACCCGATGTCAGAGAAAAGCTCAGCATTGCTATAGAACTATCCTTTCCATTGACTTAAAGCTTCCTTTCCCCACAGACTTTGAAGGTTGCATGAAAAGCTGCTAACGCCTACATAGGAGTAAACTAGGAAATTTCCATCAACGTGGAAGCCAGGTGAGTACACTATAGCTAAAGCACAAGCCACAGGGAATCACCAGGGGGCTGAAAGTAAAGGAAGGAATTTAAATTTTTTTGGAATGGAGGAAGCATGACATTTAATGAGGCTGGTCAAATAAGGGGAACTTTATTATGATGGCAATAAAGCTGAGGGACCCTAGAATAACTAACTGTTGTTGTAATGGTTTTATAGTTTAAAATACAGTATTTAGAGATCAGTTTGAAAATTTGCTTTTTTTATTTTTTTGTCTCTAATGTAGTTAATGGGAGCTGTGCCTTTAAGAACAGGTTAGGTTTTGCAAGAGTCAGGGCAATACGTGATAGATCTTGCTTGTGCTTCCAGAAAGTGGAAGACCTGCTTGCATATGCTCTAAAAGGTCAGAACTCAATTTAATAAACTTACCTCATAACAAAACAAGCCTGTTTCCTGAGGGTGTAACACCTAGCATCCAAGAGCTTAGTAAAGCAAAAGAAAGTGGTTTCTATAATGAAAGAAAGAAGAGCATGCTGCCTGCAACCATTTCTCCTCCCCAAGAACTTGTCAACTTCTAAATTAGCGATGAGAGTGAATTTAACATGTTTGTATCAGAAAGTGACAATTGGCCTTCTAGACTAAACATTGGCACACTGTAATGTACATGGCTAGTAAATGTGGAATATGGGAGTACCTGCTCTCCCTTTTGCAGCCTGCCCTGACGTTGGCATTTTCAGTGAGGTTTACCCTAGGCACCCCGGGGTCACAAATACTATGGTTAAAGCCCCACAGCCTCCCATTGAGGTGGGCAAGTACTATCTCCATTTACAGACTGGGTAAATGAAGCAATTCAGTGACTTGTGCCAGTCAGTGTAGGCACGCTGCCTATTGCATTGACTTGTCAAACTCTGCTCCAGAGTTAAGGTTTATGAACCACATGGTTTTTATTTTAAAAGTTTACACAGTGAGTCCCAGAGCCTTGAAGTACAACCTGTTTTCGATTATAGTGTATTTTACCTCCTGTTCCATTTCCACCCATCCTGTTACCCCAGGTTCACTTAAGTTTTGCTGGGCCTCTGAGTCGGCTTACCTCGGGCCTCTTATACCTTCTCTCCAAGAGTAGGTGGATTTGACTATGTTGTTTGTGGAGTAGTACCTCTAGCTCCACTTCCAGATGCTACCCAAAATACAGTAAATAGGAGGTGAATGGGCATCAGTCCCCAAGGGACGTGTAATCAAGAATTCTCAGGCACAGCACACCACAGCTGGATAAACCCTACAAACAATAAGTCTGAATAGTCTTTTGAATTTTTAAATGGACTTGCTTCTTTAGGGGTGTGTGTGAGCATGTGTTCACTATGGATATTCTAAGGCAATGGTATCCAATCAGGGGCCTGTGTAGAGACAGATTGTCATATGGTGCAGTTCTCCTCTTGTGTCTACTTGCTAAGCTGTAGTAAGACAACTGAAAAGTCATTTAAATACTTTTACATTTCCATGTTAAAGGATGAGGTTATATGATCATGAATGGGAAAGGAGAGGTTCTGCATGGTTGTGAATGGATGGGGAAACAATGTCCTAAGATGTGGTCTGAATTATGAAAAACATGTGAATGCTTGAATGAGTTCACAGCAGGAGTGTCTGTGGAAACAGCTAATTTTAAGTGAGTAGCGTAGTATATGTGTGGAAAAGCAATTTGGAATAAGTGAATTTATCAGCACTGCAAACCAGACTAGGAATTTTGCTCTTCCAATCAGGGAGCAGAAACATTCTGTGTGATCGAAGTCACCTCTCAAAACTAGCAAGACAGTCTGAATATTAAATACTCGCACCCAGAGTAAGTACTCACAAATGAGTGCAGTCCAAGAACTATTTGTTCAAAATTATTAAAATAATTTCAACAGCAAGTAATCTGAGAAAATTGTGAGAAAAAGAGGCTAAATTTATGTATTATTGTCTACTAATTATTGGCCCAGCTCTCTGCCACCTCCAGGCCTAGCTTCCCTCCAGCCTTGGGACACTTCACTCTGTGAGGCAGTTAAAGGTCCTTTGTGTTCTAGTTTGTCCTTGAATTAGGATCCAAACATAAGATTCATGCAACAGCCTATCCCGTTAGTCAAAGTGAAACAATGACTGAGGTGGGAATAGAGGTCTGGAGCCTGGCTTCCCTGCTATATCAGCTAAAGATTACACTTCCCTTTAAGGAAACTCCATTTTCCAATCTTGTATTTAATAAATATTATGAAAGTTTAGCATATGGTTCAGCTTGATATTTTTTTTTCTTGGAGACAGAAGTACAATAACCCAAGTCTTTTCTAAAATAAGTTTTGGAGTCAGGAATACAATATGAGTCAAGCTGATGTTTCTATTCTCAAACCTTCACTTCATCTGTTTTTGGAACCAATGGCATGAATGCTGAACTTGATGAAGGGCAGTCTTATACAGAAGAAAACAAAAATCTTCGGGGGTATATTCTTATCTCACTCCACATGGTGACTGCCATTAATGTTAGTAGAATTACATGTGGGCCTGGAAAGGCAAATATCCTGTTTGTACAACGTCTGCAAAGTAGGTGCTGCAAAAACTTACGAACAGAGAAGACTACACAACATGGCACTACCAGTCCAAAGAGAGACCTTGTCAGATTGAAGAATTGGTCCATTGTAGTAGTCAGTAAAGACAATATATTTTGATTTGATGGTAGGAAAGGATCAGATTTTCCTGAAGTGGAGGTAAAACTACTTTACCCTTCTGTATGCTTTGGAGGTAAAACTATTTTACCCTTCTGAATGCTTGTGAAGCTTTCAAAGGACTTTGTGTTACCACCACCACTGTGTGGTAGTATATCCAGTTTATAAGTGTGCAAACTGAGTAGCAAGGTTGGGACTTGCCTATGGTCCCAGGATAAATCAGTGTAAATCAGAATGAATGAATGAATAAATAAACCAAAATAAATGCAGGAGCACTACTAGTGGCCTGCTGTTTGCCTTTAGACAGCACAGCCACCCCATAATTTAGATCAATCTTAAAGTAATAACTGTTTTTAAAAATAAACGCACAGAAACTGATTTGAACACTATGATTTTTAAGGTGGATGGTGTCCCTTCTATAGGAGGAAAATATTTGTGATGAAGTGTCTATATGAAATATTGTAAGTGTCAAAAATAACATGTTCTCCCTTAAGTAGAAACAACGGTTCCAGGTGAAGTTGGTTGATATAAATTAGAGCTCAGAGAACAAACATTTTTGGGGTTTTTTTGGTTTAGTGTCATTTTGTTAATGTGTTTTGTCCATAAAAAATTAAATCTACCAAAATTTCAAAACATCAATTTGATACGAACTGAAAGGTTTGTTTTAAAAAATGTCAAAAGGAAATGTTTGACTTTTCCTCATTTTCTTTTGGCCAAAACCATTGACCAAATAAACACACATTTGCAAATAGTTTTGGTCAACCCCAAACTGCATGTTTTTGTGGGGAATAAGCTATTAGTTTGAAAATATCCTCCTTTCTCTAGTATAAACCTCTGCCTGTTCTGGAGTTATGAATATGCAATAAAGAATGACTTCTCTCTTTGTTTGCCCCATCTGTTTGGACTCCAGGCAGGGCCGGCACTTCCATTTAGGTGACCTAGGCGGTTGCCTAGGGCACCAGGATTGGGGGGGGGGGCATTTTGCCGCCCTCGGTGGCAATTTGGCGCTGGGGGGTCCTTCCGCGCTCCGGGTCTTCAGCGGCAATTCTGCGGCGGGTCCTTCACTAGATCCGGGACCCACTGCCGAAGTGCCCCGAAGACCGGGAGCGCGGAAGGCCCCCTGCCTAGGGCGCCAAAAACCCTGGCGCTGCTCCTGACTCCAGGGGCTGTGGGTACTCTGCACATCTGGTAATCAGGCTGCTCATTTAGGGTGTAATCCAAAACCCATTGAAAGCAGTGAGATTCTGTCTATTAACTTGAAAGGGATTCGGATCAAGTTCTTCAGTGCTTAAATATGGAGTTAGTTACCTAACTTGAGGCACCTACGTTGTTGTTTTTTTAAAAGAGGTTTAAACACTTTTAAATACTAGATGGTGTGATTGACTGATGAGAGCAGAGATTTCAGCACTTTTAAATGTTTGTGAGTGATAGTTCCGCTTGATAAAATTCTGAATATCCTGGGGAGGGGGAAACAGAGGAATTTATATATATATTTTCCTTTTCAAAAACTTGAATGCAATGGGATTAATTCAGAAAACATTTTAATATAAAAATAAAATATTTTCATTTTTTAGTTTTTGATCCTCATGTATATCTCTGGATTAAAAATGGCAACTGTACCCTTCTCCCACCACACTCTTCCCACATACCCTACCCTCATAACAGTTCAAAACCCAGGCATTCAAAAATAGATATTTGCAGTAGAACACTGATTTTTAAGGATTTTCCAATCAGAGACCAGAAACATGCCATGTAGGTTCTCTGTCCAAATAAAACAATAAAAATCAATATGCTGAAGTGAAGGCAGAAGTTCTATCCAGTAATATTAATGTGCCTAAGGAAATGACAGATGATTCTTTGGCTGCCTGTCCACATGCAAAACAAGGATAACCCGACTATGCTAATACATGGCTGGCCTTTAACCTTTTGGACAGATCAACACGCAGTGCCATTACTGGTATTATATGAGCAAAAAGGACAGCAATATCAGGGTTGTAATTTATGACCTGGCAGGCATCAGTCTGCAGATAAGGGCTATACTTGCTGTAGCTCTGCATAAAACATACTATCAATTTTGATGATTTAATGACAATTAAATAAAGGCTATCAAATGTATTCTGTAGAAAGCTTTGCAAAACACCATATAGACATTTATAGGAAACAGTTGTGAATAACCATGCTCCTTTTCAGTTTCTTCTGAATCTAAGTGTTTCTAAAACACAAATGCCTAGATGGAGATTAAATATACCACATAAAGCCATATTCTTCCTTGGACTAAATTAAGCATCTATTTATGCTCCTAGAAAAATGTGGGAGGCTGGAAAAGCCTGCATGAGAGGGCCTGTTGTAAAGAAGTCTGCTTCAAAAACATAAATTTAGTTGGGAATTGGTCCTGCTTTGAGCAGGGGGTTGGACCAGATGACCTCCTGAGGTCCCTTCCAACCCTGATATTCTATGATAAATAAATAAAATAAACAGGGCATCAAATGGCACAGCTTAAGGTGAGGGGGAACAAAAAATACTTCCGAGCATGATGCAACAAATATTGAACTGATGGAATTAACCAAACATAACATGAATTAAATCAAATACATGCTAAAGGCAAGTATGCATTCTGTTGAATCAAACCCGTTAGAAATCTGGAAATAAGGTAGGCAAACTGCTATCATGTTAAAAGACATCATCTTGAGCAGCATAGCGTTTGGTTAACAAACTTTCATTTTGTTAGTAGACACATAACAAATTTAATCAAGAACATCAAGCATTCTATGAAAAATCTGATTCAGAAGCCCCTCCTCACAGAGAAAATCCAGTCCATTATTCCTCCTGCAAGATTTATCTTGCTATGCTAACAACCCTGGAAAAAGAAAAGTGGGGTTCACCAAAATAAAGGAACCTGCAATAAAGCAATTTAAAATCAAGGTAATCAGCAAAGGAGGAGGTGGAGCTAAAAAAATTCCAGGAATCCTGTCCATCAAACTTAAGTCTATATAATGGGATTGGGGTTTCTGCAGTACTGTCCCTATCTAGGAATAAAGCTTTTACTGGCAAACCCAATAAAATTCTAATTTGCAAAGTAATTAAAAGCCTGCTTTCTGTTTGCAAAAATAAATTAAAATTCAGTTAACAGAATAATCTTGATTTATTTTTTTTTAATTCGCACACACCAAGGAGGATTTATACTTCCTAGAACAAGCAGCTAATACATTGGGATACTTGCTTCACATTATAGGAAACTCAAGAGGAGCTAGTAGTAGCAATTCCTATCTCTTTTGATGGGGCAGAGTGGGATAAAAAATATAAACTTTTTATGGGTCAGATCCTGAGGACCCAGTCACAGTTCCGAAGCCTAGCCGTGGTCTGTGCCTCCATTGTGGGAGGCAAATTCCAAAGGACAGCCACCCCTGCTAACTCCCACTCCCCCCAATAGTTTTGGGGCTACTCTACAGCTGATCTGCCCTTTTCCTTGAGCTAGAATTCCTGACTCTGCCCCCTTCCATATGTTGGAATGGAATTGCCAGGGCATGTCATTGGGGAAGATGATGCCCCGCTAGTCTCCCCAGCTAAGTGAGAGCTAAACAGTCAATGAAGGGACTGAGCAGCCCCACCCCACCTCTGCCCAGTATCTGCACCAGAGCTGGCAAATGCTCTATTGGCTAGAAGCACCCCTGATGGCAACTGGGGAAGTGCATGAATTTCCCTGAACAATAGAGTTGAGTGTGTGGGTGAATGGAAGAATGAGCAAATTGGTAAATAAGGTCAAGTGTATGTGGGGGAATTGGTGGGGTGCAGGAATCAGAGGTAACTTGTGGGTGGGAAGACAGCAGTGGGAGTTAGGATGATAAGCGCTAGATTGGGTGGAGGCAGGGGAAGGGCGAGAAAAAGTGAGGACTGGGACAGAGCTGTGAAGGAACAAGAGAGGGATAAATAGTGTATTCTCTCACCCCTGCCCTTTATTTTAAAGTATCGGGGGGTAGCTGTGTTAGTCTGTATCTACAAAAACAAGGAGGAGTCTGGTGGCACCTTAAAGACTAACAGATTTATTTGGGCATAAGCTTTCGTGGGTAAAAACCTCACTTCTTTGGATGCATAGAGTGAAAGTTACAGATGCAGGCATTATATACTGACACGTGGAGAGCAAGGAATTACTTCGCAAGTGGAGAACCATTTTATTTTAAAAGAGTTGCAGTTATTCATTCTGCAAAGGGGAGGGTAGTGGGAGAGGGAAGAGTTGGTGCATCTCTCTCCCCTTCCCCCCACTTCCCAATCCAATTCCATAATTTCCCCCCAAACACCCCATATTGGACAGCATCCCCGTTTTCACTTGGGAAAATTTGGTTTAGCCACAAGGGGAGGATGGAAGGTAGGGGGAGGAGGAAGAAAAGGTGGAAGCTGCAGCCACCCCATTTACTTTTAGGTGTTAGCTGCCATTTTAACAAGGGCCTGTTGCAGATCTCTCTTTCATCAACAGCTTTGTGCACACGGTGGAGCATTTTCATCACGCTGACATTGGTAGGCCCCCCCCCCCATGGTATGGGCACCTTGTGCAGTTGCAGCTTTGGCAGCACTATTGGAACTAGCTGTAGAGTCCAGTGATGGCATTTGCTGTGGCAGGAGAGAGAGAGTTCTGAATTCTAGACCTCTGCAACTGGTAAGCCTTTCAGTTCACCTTTCTGAGACGTTCAAGAATTCTAATTCAATGAATTTTGCAGAGCTTCATTCAAACTGTGCTTGTAAAGTAGTCTAGCCCATCAGCATAGATTTCATTTCACATTCATTCTGACAACAGAACTATATACAGCAATATCTTATGATGGGTTAGCTTAAAATCACCAAGGTGGTTTGCAGAGGCAGGTGAACTTTATAATGGTACTCAGCACCACCTCTATTGCCAAAGTATTGAACTTTGAATAGTGTAGTAGCTACATTACCTATTTCTAATGATACGCTAATCTTCCACTGACACAGAAAATCCAGTGGTGTGCCTTATGTAATATGCAATGGCTCAGCCCCTACACAGTGATGATGGAATATTATGGTGAGTCATAATATTCTTACTATACTAAATGCCTGCAAATGGATTAGCTTTTTAGTATGTAGTGCTGTGTCTGAACTATGTATAGCCATAGCAAAATGTGAGAGCTCTTCTGATTAGATGATGAATGGCAGAACTGAAATGACCTTCTATTTATATGGGGCCTAAAGAATTCAAATTCTGATGTACATAATTCTAATCTTATTTTGTTTCCCTTTGTAAAGAGCATTTTGAAAGCAAAGCCATCCAAACAGAAATTAAATACAAGCAGTGGGTCAATAATCGTAAGTGTTTGACTTAAAGCAAGACAAAAAAAATCCAACATTAAGGTGTTGATCTTACAAGTTCTCCAAGTGCAGAATTCCTATTAAATCAATCGTGCTCCTGCACATGATGGGCTAGCAGGATTGCACCAAACATTGATGCTTCTCCTCTTTCATGGGTAGCTTTGGGAAGACTGAATGAGTCTACATACAGACCCCAACCCTGCATTGAGCTCTGTGTGTAAACCCCTGCACCCATGCAGAGCCCTATTGACCACAAGTGATGTGGCTGCAGGTTCGGCCTCTTCTTATTTCCCTCTGCCCTCTCCTTGTAGGCTGACCAATTTTCAAAGGGAAGACTGGGGAACTGAAATCCAGGTGCTGCTTTGGGGCCACAATTAGCAGTCTGAGCACAATTTCAGTTTGAGTTCTGGTCTCCTTTATTAGCTGAGGTTGTACATTTTCTTAAAATGTAAAGCTGTTTTTATGTTAGTGATAATGGGATGACTTTCTTTTAGGCATTATTTGTCTTTCACATTGTCAGTTAGCAGAGACAAAAGTATATTCATATTGGCAACTCTTCAGTTGGCCTATTTTTGTATAGTTTGAGCTCCCTTCTTTTCTTTCCCTACTCTTCCCTGTTGGGAATCAATCGTTTATGTGGATGAAGTAGCTTGCACTTCAATTTCCCTTCTAATTTATTTGGCTGGTGGATTCTTCGTTAGTTTTAGTTGAAAAGTTATGCATTACTGTTTTATTTTTTACTTTATTGCAGTAGTCCCTAGAGACCCCAGCTGAGGTTAGGGACCCACTGTAGTAGTACTGTGCAAACACACAATAGGAGACAAACTTGCTCCAAAGAGCTTGAAGTCTAAATGAATGGTGTTTGGATGCCTTTATAAATAGATAGGATGACATTTGTAATTCTACAGGGCTTTCTGTCTGAGGATCCCATGGCACTTTACAAACTTGAGTGAACTACCTCCCCCACAATGCTATGTTGTTAACCCCATTTTCCAGATAGAGGGACTAAGGCAAAGGGGTTATATGATGGAATAAATTTCTTCCCATAAATCCCATATGCATACTACAGTATGACTGCAGAGAATATGGGTGTTTAATTTCACAGGTAACCAGAAGAATAGCTCTGTGCCCTTCTTCACAGCATCAGTCAGTAAGTGCATATTGATTTGAAACAAATGTAAATTAGAATTAATTTTTACTTGCTAAAGTAGTCAGATAAGGAAAGTTTCTATTGATCTTTGTCTTAGAAGCCAATTATCTGGCTTAAATGTTTTTATTCCATGGATTACTGAGTATGGTATTTAATCGTTTCGCACTGATCAGTGGGAAACTGCATGTGTAAAACCAAAACACTGTAAATTAGAATAGTTAGAATGTGATTATTCTAAAAAGTGTATCTTGTTTCATTTACCCCCTGCCTCTTCCTGATCAAAAGCTGTGACTATAACAAACTCAATAGCAAGCTGGCACAGACCAATGAACAGGGATCCTCCCTGGCACCATTTCAATTTCATCTTCCTTTTCCTTTTCCTTTACTCTACTCAATCCATTTGCGTTTCCTCCCTCACCCACGACTGGAAAGCTTACCTGTTTTAACTACCCCTTAGTGTCAAGCGTTTTTGTGGTACTACGCTCTGCATGAAGAATGCTCTCTGCACTACAGAAGCAATCTCTCTAGTTAGTCCGAAGTAACTGGAGAAATGAACACTAAATAAACAAGGTGATGGTTATAAAATGTATGCTCCATTGATCTGAAATTACTAGTGCAAGAGAGGACAGGGGAAATGGACTACTGGAATATTATGTAGAAAAGCCCCTAATTTAGGTAGTCTGTAGACGGATTCCTTGATAGCAAACAAGCAGAGGCCAGATCCTGCTCCCATTGAAGTGGGTGAGAGTTTTGTCATTGACTTCAGTGGGAGCAGGATCTGACTTTAACGCTTTACTCCTAGTCTCTGCACTTGCAGGATGACTGACCTCCAGTCATCTTTGTCCTGCCTCATAATGTCCAAACACTGCCATTACATGTATCTATTGCTAAAGCAGTCCCGGCTTCAGCCCCAGAGCGATTTAATCATCTTGGTAACATCCTGCTCTCAACTCATTTTCCTGGCAGTAGTTTTAATTACGTTTCAGGCTCCTGAATGAATTTGTTTTCCCGGGATCCTTGTCATATTTAAACTCTTAGCACGTTTGGATGCCTGCAATCACTGATGCATTTGTTTTAGGGGATGAATTAGTCTTCTGAGCATGTCCAATTTATGAATTAGATTTCATTGAAAGCTTAAACTGAGAGAGAGAGGACAGCTTTGTAGTACCACTTTCCTAGTGTGCAGAAAAATATCACGTTTTCAGTTAGATCGTCAACGGAAAATAAGATCCTGGTCTTGAGATTGGAACAGGAACCCTGGAATGTCATATCCTCCTCAGCAGCATCTTTATTACACCAGCCACGCGCGTTCCTGTTCCTTTTTACTTTGCAACACGGTACAATTTTGTCACTTAAGTTTAAAAACCAGGAAGATTTTCTAAATCTGCGGCTTCCATTCACCCTTGCCTTTTCCCCAGAGCTGTTTATTTTTATACTAATGACGCCATTGATTGATGAATAAATCCCCCCCGCCCGTGGGGTGAGGCAGAACTCCCAATTTTTAATGCAACCGATTACTCCAGCTTCAAACTTTTAGCCAGCGCTTCCCTGGCGAGAGGGCTGGTGGGGGCAAACGCCGAAACCAAATAAAGCAGCCGGGCTGCGATTCAGAGGCTAAGTTTCCAGACTGGCCAGGAAAAGGTCGGTAAGATTTCCAGGTAGTTCAAGGAATTAAACTCCCTCAGTCCCTCTATAGAGGCGGGCTCCCAAATCTTCGTTAACGGTGCTCTGAACTTCGGTCCCCTCCACAGTGATGCCGGGAAGAGGGGGACACAGAGTCCTGGGGGAAGGCTAGAGCCAGCATCCTCTGACCTCTTCAGCACCGGGAAAGCTGGATTGAATGGAGGCGCATGAGTGGATAGCGTCTGCTGGGAGTAAAGCAAGCCTGGGCAGCTGGTGGATACGTGCATCTCCATAAAATCTGCACTAGCCTGTGGGGGGAAGCTGTTCCCCTCAAGTGATGCTGGAGCGCTTTCCTCCAGCAACCGGGGAGTTGCTGGGATCAGCTAGGATCCCCCCCCTTTATGTTAGAGCGTCTCTTCGTACCCCTCTGCCGCTCAGACTGTAGTCAGATTCACTGATCCGGCATAGATCCTTCTCTCCTATCTCAAACTCCCCTTCCTGTTGAAAGCCTCCTACCCTCCCCACCCCCCCGCTCTGTCGCCACAGACCTTTTCTCCCATCCTATGCAATCCGAGCTCTTCTCTCCCCATCTCCTCGTGCCACCCCCTCCAGCCCCCGTTTTTGGCTAGGCTCCTGGGTGGAACTGGGCTCCACTGTTTCCCTCCTCTACGCTCCTCTCTCCATCTCCCCGTGTGTTTCGCCCAGACTATATTGAGTGGTGAGTCTCTGCAATCACGTGGTCTGTGGAGGGGGGGGGCGGTCCTCCGCAGTTTGCTGTGTGCTGGGGCTCAGACACACACGGAGTGGTGAAGAGCTGCTGCTGAAGTCTCTGCCCTGCTGCTGCTGCTTCCTCGCAGACACCCAGGATCTATCCATCTGCATATATTTTTAGCCCCAGCCTTTTTCTTGCTGTCGTTCCCCTGCTTTCCCGTTCTCTCCATCGTCTCAATCTTGGAAAATCATTGGGATTTCGGGGTCTGGGATTTTCTGATATATATTTTTAATCTGGGTACCTTTCCCCCCCTCTTCTTTCCCCCCGTCTCTGTCTCTCCATCAAACCCGGGCTGATGTGCTCCGCAAGAGGCTGGAAATGGAAGTGGTGATGCTCTGGCTTTTCCCCTGGATATTTCAGTGCGTTTCAGTACGGGCGGACTCCATCATCCACATTGGTAAGAAGGGGGGACGAGGGGGGGAGAAAGCAACAAATACAAGAAAGGGATGGTGTCTCCTTAAAACCCCATCATGTCATGGGCAGAGGGCGAGGAAGCCCCATTAACTCCCCCGAGAGGGGGGCACAAAAGCCACCCGAATCCTCTGAATTGCAAAGTTAGCAGCGAGATGAGGAAGCGACGGTGGGGTCCCTTTTGGTTGCAAGGATGCTGCGAGCACGTTAGCACTGAATCGCGGCAGGGGTTTCTCTGGAGACAGGACGCAGGTTTGCTGCTGCCGTTTCTCCGGTTGTACTAAATGCTGGGCTCAGACCTGTTTGCGTGCGAGGTTTTCTCTCTTCCCTCGCCACCCCTAGTAAACAAGGCAAGGTAGATTAGGAACCATCCCGTAGGGGAAACTTTCCAAAAATCCCTCCACCCCCGGCGTTCCCTTCCCCAATCATAGCAGATGCCACTATAACGGGAATGCAGGAGGGACAAGTTGGCTGGGAAAGGGTTAGGAGACGCTAGATGCGCAGTAGCAGTGTGTGTGTGTGTGTGTGTGTGTGTGCGCGCAACTGTTGTGGTTTGAATAAGGGCTCATTAAAACCTTTGGGCTGCAGGCTTGAAGTCTCCAGCGAGGAGAAACCTGGCTCGGCAGTGGGGGGAGATGGGAGAAGGAGAGGCTGGGGGATTCATGCAGGACGGGTAACTTTTGTGGCTTCTAGGAGAAGGGTAGAGGAATGTCCAGGGAAAGTCTGGCCGGCCGGCAAAAGGCAAAGGCTCTGCAGTCACCTTTTGGCGGGTGTCGAAAGCTACCGGCAGGAATTAAGATGGTGGTGGGGGAAAGGGAGGGACAAAATCCCCCACAAATCCCCCGGGCTTCTGGCAGATGAGAGGGGAGGAGATGGAGAGTGGCGGGGAAATGAAGAGCAGTGATTCCCATCCGCCTTTAGAGGAGGAGGAGGAGGAGGAGGAAAATCCTCAGGGAGGAGAGAGAGAAGCCATGGAGCAAGAGAGGCTGGGTGGGAGTTTAGTCCGGAGCTAGAGAGCGCGCGCCTCTGCCCTGATGAACATGAAATGTAACAAGTTTGCCCCCTCCAGGCGCCACGCGTGAGGGGGCGGGGGTGAGCATGTGGGTAAATGTCTGAGGGTGGGGACCGATTTTGAACCAGCTGATGTGGTGGCGGCGGGGAGAACTAGGATGCTCAAACACCAGCCCTGTAAAACAAGCAGGAGGCTGAGGGCCAGGGCCGGAGCCAGAGCCCACAGCATTGCGGATGTAGCCGAGAAAAGAGACCGAGTCAACTTTGCCCGCTGTGCGAGGAAAGCCCTGAGCTACCCGTGAATTCCGAGGGGGGAGGGCGGCGGGGAAGCCCTGGTTGCGTCTCATCCTCTCAGGCGCTGGACACACTTACGGGATTTCAGCTGCACCAGGAGCACGTTGTTCACCTTGGATGCAAACTCGAGATTTCGGACTTTTTTCGCGATTTGCTGAAGAGGAGGAAAGCGCGCCCCGTTTCTCATCAGTGGAGCTGGAGAGAGAGGAGTCCAGAGACACAGCAGGTGGTGGAGGCCAGCCGTCCATAAAGCCTCTGTCTCTTTGCCCTTTGCCTGCCAATGGACAAGGTGAAGGCCAGCCATAGATTCGTGGCTTGTATACCTGCCCACACTTCAGCCTTAGTGTTATTTTAGCACCTCTTCCAGAAATAAGATTGAAGGGGAAGAGCCTCCTGAACTTGGATTTGTGAATTTACACCCGAATCTTTGTAAGGCTTCAGGACACAGGGCTGGTGTGAATAAGCAATATTGTGTCAGGGAGGGAAGTGACTTTTTTTTAATCCTTCAACCTAAAAAATCCTTGATCTGCATAACACGATAGTAAACCTAATGTGCACACACACGCTCCCGTAGTCAGAGTATATTATGTAACACAGCTCGCCAGATGTTTTCATGTTAACTGCATAAACACAGCCCTGAAATTAGAAGCTTTCAGGTTACTGAACACACAGGCTGACTCTAAATCAGTGTGTGTTTGTGTATGCAGCAGAGATTCAAAACCCCAAACAATGACAAAACTAGGTGAGCAGCAGAAAAAACCCAGAGCAAAAGTTGGTTGTGTTTCTAACCCCCACCCCTTCTATTACATTCTAACTCACAAAGCAATTTTTTTTCTAGGGGTTTTGGTTAAAAAACAGTAAGTGACGGTTCGTGAAGCACACATAACCTATTGGGCAAGAACAGGCTTCATGATGCAAGTCTAGTTGTGCTGCACCTATCCACTGCAGTCAACTCATGAGGAATGGGTTCTTGAAGACTGTGTGTGTGTGTGATTTAATGCGCTGAACAATAAATGCCTGTGTACGATCACCGATAAATCGGTGCAAGGAAGCTGTTTTCTGTTAACTTGTTTTGAAATTCTCCCATGGAGCCTAGCTTAACAACGTTCTCAGTGCCACACTGAACTGGCCGTGTTAAAACACTGCACTCCAGGGGAGAGAGGTAGCTGATTTATATAGATGTTTATACATGAAATTTTAGGCGCGGGGAAATAAACAAGAATAGTTATGGAGCCTCCTCATCTCTCCCCATCTCCCCATTAACTCCCCCACCCCTCAGTCCTCCTGGAAAAGATCAAATTCTGATGTGATCATGCCAACAGGTGCCATTTTTGAAGGAAATGCTGCCAAGGACGACGAAGTCTTCAAGCAGGCGGTGTCCGATCTGAACCTCAATGACGACATTTTACAGAGCGAGAAAATCACGTACTCCATCAAGCTCATAGAAGCCAACAACCCCTTCCATGCGGTGCAGGAAGGTAAGCGCCGCGGGACGGGGCTCGGCTGGGACCGGCTGCGAGGGCTTTGCAGAGCCCCGGCTGCTGGGCGCGGGGAGACTGTAGTTCTGCTTCGCGCGTCTGTTGCAGGTGTTTGTCACGGCCGGTATGCCCGGGCTGACTCGCCTTCCCGCCCGTGGGCGTTATCTTCCCCTCTAATAATACACGGAAAGGGGGGGGATGTTGTCTCCAAAGAGCAGTTTTACTGTCAAGCTTGACAGGGCTGCTGGAGCCCTGTGCGCTGGGTGCGCGATCCGGGTGCAGGTGGGCACGTGCCGGCTGTTCTCTTCCGAAGGCGCGGGCAGCTCTGCTGGGGCTGGAAACTTTCCGGCGGCCGAAGGTTGGCGCTGTTTCCCAAGGAAAGGAAGCTGCCTCGGCGCTGTGGTGCCTGCTCGCGGAGAGCTGTCATTCGTGTGAAACGCCTTCCCAAGCAGCAGCCGCTCGTAGTGCGTGTGAGCGGCCAGGCAGGCAGGCAGGACAGCGCACGTGTGTCTGGGCACAGAACACGAGGATCTGGCCTGTTGCCCCGTGTCTCCCCGGGCAGGTCCGGGCAGCGGCGCCTGGTCTCTTGCCGCAGGGCCAGAGCAGTGGCGGGTTTCAGGCGCTGTGGGGTGCGCTGGGGGAGAGCCGGGAAGGAAGGCAGCTCAGGCGCTGCACAGAGGCGATCTCTCTCAGCCTGGCAATCTGCGCTCCGAGGAAGGGCGATCCGGCTGAGGAGCCCTTCCCTGGGGAAGGGCGAATGTGAGCACGGGGCTTGGAGTTGCAACAGGTGCCAGAGCGAAGGGCACCTGAAAGCCCCGTTCACTGGCAGATGCTTCGGATGTTATTTATTGGGGGGGAGGGAACATGAGTGGTCAAACTACCCTCCCATAATTCTGCGATGTAAAGGCAATTCAGTGAGATACAGGGAAATCTAAGACACCGATGAGAGAATGATCGGAAGTGGAGCCTGCAAGTGTATAAGGGAACAATTCCTTTCTACGGGAATAAAAGGGTAGTTACAATGCGATGTCCCTGAATGATTCAGAGTGAGTGTGGGTTGGGTTAGTTTTGCCATTCTCGTTTCGTTTGTCTCCTGACTTGAACTCCCCATGTCCGCAGAGAGGCGCAGAGTAGGGGTGCTTGTGCGTGCGTGAGGTCTAGTAACTCCAAAGATTGCTTCAAAGAATGTGAATGGCGAGACACAGTCTGAGCAGTCTTGGTAAGAAACCAAAACACATTATTGGTGCCCAAACGTTTAGGCTGCCTCTAGCCCCCTTCTGCTATCTCTAAGGTCAGCTTGACAGGGCTGCTGGAGCCCTGTGCGCTGGGTGCGCGATCGGGGTGCAGGCGGGCACGTCAGTCTCCCTAACTTGTTGCTGGGGGAGAGAGAGCTGAAAATGGAAGGAAATATTAAACATCCATCAATAAAGAGGCTGAGTGCTGCAATGTGCGGAGACTGCAATACATGTGAGAAGTTGTGCAATGTCACAGGCCTTGAAGCCCACACTTTGAAACGACGGTACTTAGGCAGAAGCTTCAGGCTATTTTGTCCTTTTCTGAAACCAAGTTTTGATTCAAAGAGTGAGGGATAGTCTCATTTTAGATATGTTTAGATTTTTACCAGTCACAGAAAGGATCAAATACAGCTGGACTAAAATAGGGACTGGCTGAGAGATTAAGAGGAAGTCTTTTCGGAATGGAGACGATGCTGTCCTTGTACTTTGCTGTTGTGTTTAATAATACTTTATTATCATGTTAACCCCCTATTGTGTGGATGAATGGAGAAGCAAGTTTTTAAAGTAGGGAGAAAACTGGGAAAGTGGTTAGAAAAACAGCTGTTTTATTTCACAGTCTTTGATCCCACTGAAGTTTTACGTGTGGATTAAATGGGGTAGCTAAGTAACTGGCTGAGCATTTTCCTAGCGTTTATAAGATCTGACAAGTAGTTACACAGGTAAATCATTTCAATTAGCTTTTATTGCAAAGGAAAATGTTTGAAATTAATCAGCTTGCCTTTACAAATAAGACTTTAAAAAGATGTTATTGGGGTTTGATGAAGAAGCCAAGGTTGATTATTGCCTGGGTTATTTCAGCAGCAGTGTTTCTGAGTAATAATTATTCTAGAAAAGAGAGCTATTTATATACCCTGACAAGAATATTTTTAAAAATGATTCATCACTAGTCTTATCCTTAATATTACAGAGCACAGGGAAAATAATCTTTTCCTGTGTGAAAATTTGCATTCATACATATGTATTTATGTGTAACTTGTGTACATGCAAATTATGGTTACAAAATTGCATCAAATATTCATTTTCATAGACCCCAAACAATTCCTTCTGACATCTTTTTGCCACCATGCATGCTTCTTTGCTGTCACATAAATCCAAGACAGCAACAAAACAAACCTGTTTGGGGGACTGATCCGAAGCCCATTGACATAGATGGCATTCGTTCAATAGGCTTTGGATCAGGCTTACATTCTTGAAAAGAGGGCAAGAAAGGTGCTTGTGACTGAGGAAAAATACATAGTCACAAACTATGAAATAGTAGGGTTGATTATTGGCAAAGACTAACTGAAGGATCAGCTCTTCCTATATTTGCAAAATGTCAGTGTCCTATATTGGAGTTTATTCATATTCATGGAAGTGACAGAAGTTGACTGGATGAACCAAGTGCTTCCAACAGTGTCGCCTCTTCTCAAAAGTAAAAGCTTTAAACTACTTTGATCACATTGCGATATAAACTGACAGTCTTGTGGACAGCAAGTCCACCTGCTTAGCTTGTTCTGAGGAACTTGACCAAACTAGAGAATACTTCTTGACTTGGTAGTTTTCTTATTTTTCCTTTTAATCCTGCAGGAATAGCAGTACCTCCAGGAAAGAAGAATATTTCCAAAGTAATAATTCGCTGTGAAAACTGTGCGTTGAAACCACAGGAAGGATTCTGGTCAGACTTTAATCTATTTGGTATAAATCATTAGGCACCACAGCATATCTTCAGTGCCTGAAAAGGTGTAGGACCCAGATTTTCTTGGAGATGCCCATTGATGGGCAGTGAGCACCTAAATTTAGAATAATTTCCTACAGTTCTGATCACCTGCTAGAGACCAGAGGAAATGGAATAAATGTTACAATTACATTGAAAAATCACCCTTTGTCACCTAGCTGTTAAAGCTTATGGGACCTCAAAACGATCCTATCTTCATCCTGTGTGTCAATACCTTGCCACAATGGGTGAGTTAAAAACAGAGTGGCAGCCTTATTGGTTCAAGTCAGACCCTCCCCCACTTTTTTGGGGTTTGAATTTCTTTCATTTGCAACTGTCATTCAATATGCTGACAGAATGCTGCATGGGATGCACTAGTAACCATTCTATTTGTACGATGCAGTATCTTTCTGCACAATATTACATGGTGTCAGTCTTACTATTCAAAGTTTCATTGTAATCAGTTATGCAGATGCCCTACTCATTTCACCAGGACTTTGCTTACAGTAGTCAAAATAACCTGGAGCAAATCAGCTGCTCAAACTGCTCACAGAATGTTGCTATTACTATATAAAATGGACTGACACCCACATTATTCTTCCTGTGCAATGTCTTTCTAAGCGGTGCCATGGAAATCAGTGTTGTAAACGTTAGTTTCATTGTAATGGGACTCTGTGTAGTACAAAACGATTTGGAGTAAAAATAGTCCAGTGTGATACTACTGCCAGAGTAGCTCACAGAATCAAACAAGGCACACAATATTATTTTTTGTTTAAAGTACCTTTATAAACAGCATTACCCAGTAACACTGTGAATTATTCCTGAAGTCCTACTTAAATCAATGGTGCAAGCAGGCACTTCATTTCAGAGGTACTAAGGTAATATTATGAAAAGTAAACACTCCAGGTGACAAGATTTATTAACAGTAACAAGAATTTAATTTCTGATTATTTTTTAAATGCACTTGGGTGGATATTTAGTATATTGGTAAGATTTTTTGCAGGGGGAGGAAAAAAAATTGAAAAGCAGCAGTATTTTTTCAATAGGATTAGTTCACTTCCAGGAGTAATGGCCTACTTAGAGTATTTTATTTTCCAAAAACAAGCCATTTTCAATACTAGGAGATATACAGATATACCTTAGACATTGGGAAAAGCTATAGGGACCTTTGCTCAACAGAATACAGTGATGGTGAATGCCCAGTAACTGCAATAGGTAAATGAGAGCTGAGTCTCTCTCTCCCTCCCTCTCTCTCTCTCTCTCTTAGGGTGACCAGACAGCAACTGTGAAAAATCGGAACGTGGGGAGAGGGGGGTAATAGGAGCCTATATAAGAAAAAGACCCCAAAATCGGGACTGTCCCTATAAAATCGGGACAACTGGTCACCCTACTCTCTCTTTAGGTGGATTTCCATGCTAACGGGCTTATAGATGCTTGAGCATAGTGGTTAACATGGAGCCTAATTCTAAAACATGACCCTAGGTGGTTCAGCTTGCATCTTGTGGGGAAAACTTCCTCTTATGACTCAGTAATAATTTGTATTACAGTCATGCCTAGTTGCCAATGGTCAAGGCCTCATTGTGCTCAGGGTTGTGCAAACAAGCAGTAAAGAGACAGTCCCTGCTCCATAGAACTCACAATCTAGTTTTATAACAAGATGCAACAAGTGGATGAAACAATCAAATGGGGGCAGCGGAGAAGTATGACATAACAGTGAAATCTGGTAGTCTTTCATGTATATATAAAATAGGACTTGATTTTATATTTGTGCTCACGTACTGGCATGACACTTTGTGGAGTATGGTCTTTATGCCTATGACAATTAGTTTTAGTTGAGGGGAAAAAATCATTTTTATTGTAAATAGCTGGCAAAAAAATCAAAATCTGAGAATGCTTATTCTGGATTGGCTGTTCTATGGAAATCAGCAGCAACTGTATAAGCAATGTTAATTTAATTATTGATCCCTTTTGTTCTCTTCATTGTAAAGAAGCGGTGTGCCAACTTTTAACCCAACATCTGTAAAAGTCCTGAGATGTGAACTAGTGCAAATAATTTGTTTTTATCAGTGACCCTAGCAATTCCTTAAAATGCTGCAATTTTTTTCTGAGCTAAGAAGTTTGAAAGCTCAAAGGTATAAGGATCTCTTTTACAGATAAGACTGTGAAATATTTGGAAAATAAAGTTTTCAATTCAAATTGCCATTTCTATACTTGCTGCTGGAGTGATCATGTTGAGGAAAAGTGAACGTGTGTTTGACAGTGTAGTCCAAAAGACAACTGTAAACCAGTTTCTAGCCTGTCTTGAAAATACATCTGTTTAAGGTTAAAAAAAAAAAAAAAAAAAAAGCATGTGTGTGTCTGTGTATATAAAATAGTTCAGCAGCAGATCTAAATGTTTTTAAACACTATTGGGGCATAGAGGCTAACAGTACAAAATACCTTTTGCCTTCTTAACTGTCACAGTGCATTGTGGGGAGAGAATCCGATGGAGGTAGTTATTCAGAAATCTTGAAACTGTTTTGAAATGCCAATACAACCTTTCCTAGAATTGCAAATTGTTCTATTTTCATAGACAGTGGTTCCTTTCAAATGAATTGTTTCTAATTTGGGCAACCTTGCATGCCTGCTGAGGTTAAAAGGCTCTCAGCACTGGAAAGTGGAGCACACTTTGGAATTCAGTACATGCTTTGAGAGTGAGGATGATGTTCCATAGGTTGATTGTAGTTATCTGTTTTTTTCCATGCATACTGCTGTGGTACATGAGTGACTCACAGCTACTGACTTTTTTGGGTGCATGTTTCTATCCATGTTGTGTACCTTGGAGTGAAGCTGTTCCCTTGTCTCTTGCATACGGGACTTGGCAAGGATGTGTGCTTGGGGAAGTTCTCAAACTGCTGTAGCCAGGGACATACGTTTCAAGTTACAGTAGGTATTGAGCATTTTTGTTTGTTTAGATGTAAGTTGAGCCGCATGTATATGCCTAAATGTGCAAGTGAAACAGCGAAACAGGAGCATTATCTTTGTTGTTCTAGGATTTGTTTGCCCAGCTAAAATTCAAAGCAGAACCTAAACACATGCATAGCCTAAGGGTATAGAACTGAATTTCTGTGAGGTTCTGGGTCTGTCTCTCCCCACCCCCTCCCTTACAAGTTTATTTCAAGATAGTGAGAGTGACACTCTGAGTAGAAACTCATAGAGGGGACAGAAGCTGTACTGCAAATACACCTGGATAGAGTCTTCAGCATTCAGTTGCAGAGACTGCTTTCTCCTTGGGTTGAGATCAGCTTTAAGTGTAAATGGCCACATAAACAATAAATGGAGAAATGCCTGCCAGCCATGGTGAAAGTGTCCTCCTCAGTCTTTGGGCAAGCTCAGGACAGGTCAATATATAGGCCTAGGCTAAAATGGTATCATGTAAACATGAGATAAGGCATTCTGATAGGGTGACCAGACAGCAAATGTGAAAAATCGGGACGGGGTGGGGGGTAATAGGAACCTATATAAGAAAAAGACCCAAAAATTGGGACTGTCCCTATAAAATCGGGACATCTGGTCACCCTACATTCTGATTTGTTTGGTTATAGTTTTTAGATGAAAGCATGGCCCCAGAGGTGAAAGGCTGTTGTTTTCACTATGTTTTATATCGTCAAGATGTTTAGTCCCCGAACATGGGGAGGAGATGGGTGGGGTTGGGAGTAGAATTGCAAACCATAATGGATCTCAGGAATTCTAATATATTCTTGTTCATATGAAGTGATTTAAAAAAGAAGATTTTATTGATTTGGCTGCATTGGGTGGGAAAATGTATTGCTTTGTTAAGAAATACTATGATGCCCCATATTTAAAGTTAAATATTTAATAGTAAATATAAAAAGGATTCTAGCTTTTGTCTGCCAGACTTGCAAAGAATTGTTTTTTATTAATGTACTGTCATTTAATTTTTTTGCTAGTTGTTTCTCATGTGTCTTTCACTATCGTATAGCATCTCCTTTATCTGCTATTCTCTTGCAGCTCACTTGAGCATATATTTCAAGCAGGTTTCACTGGGATACACTGTCTTGTTTAGAACTTTTTGACAGCTGAACTCTGAGTTCTCTGGAGTGAACATATTGTTATATACATCATTTCTAGTTTCATTCTGAGCTTTCAACGCATTCTCAAAACTGGGCAGATACAATGTAAGCAGGGGATTACTCCCCTAGTTCAAGAGACCTGGCTGTGTAACTACATATTTTCTAACTAGTCTACTGTGGTTAAAAGCTGTTGCTCAGTGGGGTGAATGTGCTTAACATTTTTACCTCCTCATGCCTTCCGAGACCAAACTGAGACTTGTTAAGGACTGCCACAGTGAAGGCATCTGTGACACTGTCTTCTCATTCTGCCTGTGCTTTTATGCTCTTTAGTTGTATGGCTTGGCTAGTATGTTTCACAAAATTAAAGAAAACAATGTTTTGAAATCTCCCTCTCTCCCCTCATGTGCATTTTTGTTATGTTATGTTAATGACAATGACCCTGTGTTTCCTTCAGTTTGAAACAAATATGCCAATATTTCATAAAGGGGGGCAGATTCAGTTCGGCTGAGGATGAATGCTGCCTATGAATTGCAAGCAACAAATCCAAGTACATATACCTCTAATTACAGCTGGGTATTTTGAGGCATAGCTACGCACTGTTCTATTGTAGGTGGAAAAAATGTGAGGATATCTTGCACCTGGGAGGCTACTGTTCTGAAAAGGTACCCCAAATATTTTTGGTTTTGTAGAGAGCATACTGTCCTGGGATTAATTTCTTTTCCTCTTAAACCATATCCTTCAAAAGCATCCACATCATTTTGGCTCTGTACCATGTGTAATGAAATGCATTCATGCGTATGCAGATCAGGAAAAAAATGTATTGAATTTCCAAGTCCTGTGCTGCCTCCGACACATGACATCCATTGGGTTTCATGCTTCAGCTGTTCCTACTTAACAGTTTTGGGAAATTTCCCTGCTTTGCTCTACTGCTGGTGCAGCTGTACCGGTGCTAGTGACAGTGGGAGTGGCCACTCGGGCACTTTCACTACTGTTTTGCCTAACTTTGTTTAGGGTGTGGTTAAAAACACCTGTGCCCACAATCCAGTAAAGAAATGTTTCTAACTTTTATTTAGAGATCAAAATTCGCTTGAACTGCCCCACTCTCCCTGGTACTAGTACTTTCAAGCCAGGGGTTACATTTCTCAACTTTCTAGAATACTGGTTTTGTACAGAAAGCTAACTTTAATAGCTGTGGTGGCATCTGGTCAATTGGGAAACAAAATTATAACTAATTTATAATCAAACTTTGCAGACAGATTTCCTAACAAAAACCTGTCCATATATGACACCCTGGGAAAAGGATGTGAATAGACAAATTACCCAAGAGGAATGCAGTTTGATCCACAAAAGAGGACCAGCAATCTCTCTCTTTGTGTGTGTGTGTGTATGTGTGTGTGTGTTGGTGAAAGAGGAGATTTTATGCAAATATGGTGGACATGTCCAGTCATTAGAGAGTATTGGGTTGCAATCTGTAACCAAATATGACAAATTGTTTTTACCAAATAGTCCTTTGGTAATCCTCCTGGGGCTTCCTAGGTGAAATGGTCACACAAAAGGAAATGAAGAATTAATCTCTCATCAGCTGCTAGCTGCTTGGCCATTCTCTCACTGGAAAAAAACAAAAATAGCCCAACCATTGAGGAAAACTATGGGAGGTTGTGGTTATGGAAAAATTAACACACCAATTATATACCCAGCACAATGGAAAGAGGACAGATAGATACCTAGATATTTGGTTACCTTTTATTCAGTACTCAGACAAAATACATTCATCTGCAAAAAACCTTGCACACCTGTCCAATGTTTTTAATATTAACCTTTGATAGACATACCTGCTCTGTTAAATATGTGTATGTAGAGATTTCACTCAGTTTAATAAAATCAGTAGAAATGATATCAGTGTTGTGATGATGCTCACTCTGTAATATGGTAACACCCTGTTAATAGAAAGATCTGTTGTCCATATTCCTGTAAAATATCTCACTAAACAAAAGCTACCTGTTGTAATGATTGTTTTGTTTCTGATATTTACATGTGAAGGATCTATAAGCTTGCTAAAACTTCCTAAATAGTTTAAAAAATGGCAGTACTCCATCTATTCTAAAACTCCCATTGTTACTATCACAGTGGAGCTCCATGAATGGTAGTATAACAATGGTCCTTGTTTACAGTGGGCTTGTTTCTCTCTGTTACACTGTTAGCTACTCTTGCTAAACATTAGTAGCCAATTTGGCACAGCTGGTTTGCCAGGACTGTGGCTGCCCTGGGCTTCTTAGAGCAGGTCTACATGACATAGTGGCTAACAAGTTTAAGTGACATAGTGGTTAGAATGCTGGAGTTGCCTGGAGCCCTATCTGCACTATTACTTCTACCTAGGTGGAGCTGCATCCATGCTCTCTGTGGTGGAAGAAGCTTCTGAAAAGGCTAGAGTAGACACAGGCTGAGTGATTTCCTAGAAAATGTTAGACAAGGAAATACAGAATGAGGGCAGCATATGACCTACAAATAGCCTATATTACAGCCTGACCGTGTTTCTTTTCTCCCTGCTAATATGCAATCTGTTAATACCTTGATTTACCAACCACTAGGTGTGGAACTGTCATAGATTTCAAGATAATTTAATTCACCGAATGGCTGCAGGATTGGCTCACTGTTCTCCTAGAATACCAAATGGTCTCACCCTGTTTTTCATCAAAGATTTAATACCAGAGAGCTATAGTCGGGTGTTATGCTACTTTCTTTACTTATACAAAATATGTACAGTATTAACTAGTGTACTGTGAAGCATCATCACAAATCAGACTTAAGCAGTGTTTACAAAAATGTAAATGAACATACTTTTGTGGCAATGACATTTTTTTATTTTAAAAATAAATTATATATTTTTCTTTTTTATTTGCACACTTTGGTAATCCATGATGGGTCTCCCCGGTCACTACTTGAATTAGCGAGTTCTGCTATAAATGTGAAATGAGTTTGGAAGATCTTCTCTCCCTGGACTTCTGCACCTTTGGTATTAGAATTGTTAAATCAAATAACCCTAACTATTAAAATACACTGTATATATTGTGTGTATATATACAAGTGATTTAGATGCCGGATATATTGTAAACCAATTTTGCACTGAGTAGAAAAATATCTTGATCTTATCTGCATTCCTAGACTCTAACTGCCACAGGTGATAAAAGGAACCCTATATTCCAAGCATATTTTAAATTGCATCTTAATATATAAGGAATGGATAGAGTTTCATATTTTGATGTGATTCATCCTTCTGTGGTCCAGAGTGATAGGAGTTCAAACTATAGCTCTTTGAACAGAGAGGCTATTACCAGGTTTATTAAAATCATGCATGGCTTAGTGTAGTTGTACATAAAAAGATAAACAAAAGATAGTGATGAGTTCTTACAATAGTGGCTCTAAGTTAATGTTGTGTTCAGTGAGCCTATGGCTAAAATGGTTACTGAAGAGATGTAAGTGAAATTTGATACTCTGTGTCCCAAATATCACTTTTTTTGGACAAATAACTACTTGCTTCCCCAAGACAAAGATCAGGTTGCAGCAGTTAAAAAGGACATTGTTCTATACTTTCAAATAAATGATATGGACAATATAAAAAGAGGTCTTCTCAGGAGGCAAGTAAAGCAATATTTAGGGGCCAGTTGATAAGCAGAGCCTCTTGGCTGAAATGTAAGAAGACGTAATTTTTGCCATTCTAAGGGTACGTCTATACTTACCTCTGGGTTTGGCGGTAAGCAATCGATCTTCTGGGATCGATTTATCGCATCTTATCTAGACGCGATAAATTGATCCCAGAAGTGCTCGCTGTCAACGCCGGTACTCCTGCTCCGTGAGAGGAGTACGCAGAGTCGATGTGGGAGCCTGCCTGCCATGTGTGGACCCGCGGTAAGTATCTTGTAGTTCGAATTAAGGTACTTAGACTTCAGCTACGTTATTCACGTGGCTGAAGTTGCGTATCTAGGTTCAAACGGGGGGGTTAGTGTGGACCAGCCCTTAGTAAAACATAAATCGTGTGTTGGACTTCACTCAGTTTTTCTTGCAAAAATAGATATTTTTATCTATATATAGATAGATAGCTATAGATATAACTTGTCATACACTTATCTAAAATTTATTCTTCTGAGAGATTCTAAAATGAATTGTTGCTGTATTTTTATTTGTCCCCAGTGGAATGTTGGCATCTGATGCTTCTAAAGGTTGCTGTTCTTATCTTACCGTGTAGAGGCATCTTAGCTAAAATGACTGATTGGAAGCATTGCTGCTGTACAGTAGATTTTGTACACTGACTTGAAATCTACCTTTTCTTAGAGGAGGTTTTCATTGATCTAAATCTGCCCCAGCAAAATAGAAGTGTCATGTTGAAAAATCACATTTTGTGGTCCCAGTTTCACACATGCTTTCCATAGTTCACATAGACACATGCATACATATTTGCACATATCCAATTTTATGTTCGGCTGCCTCCTCATGCACTTGAGCATACAACTTCTGTTCATATATACAGAAATAACGTGCTTTTGATTTTTTTTAGAATTTAGTGCAGTTGAAAAGTGCTAGACTGTTAGGCCTGGAGACTGAAGTCTACTAATCATGGGATACATGTAGGGCATGAGGACCTGCAATCTTCCCAATACCAGTGCATTTCAACCTTGACCTATAGAAACCACCTCTAGAACTGAGAAGCCAGTTTATTCTCTGTGTCCCTTCAACTGCTGGTTTCTTGGGGTTGAAATGAGGAATAAAAGGGCCAATTAATGTCAATTGTGACAGTAGTATTTGGTGATGTGATACTTGTCCGCTAGGAATTGGAGCGAGGCCACTAACTAGCATGCAACATTTTGAAAATCTATTCCATAGTGCATGAAGATGTGTAATGATTTCAGGGACAGATTATAACGATATGCTAATATGCCAAGATTTCTCTCATTTACATAGCTTTAAGGCAATAAGTACATAAAAATGAGAAACATGTTGAGAGGGTTTTCTTTTATGTAGTTCCTAATGGCTTGTGTTTAATTATAATTTGGAGACTTGATTGCTGTTCTTGAAACTATTTTCAGGTTTGTGAGTTTTGAATGCTTTTAGTCGGCCTGCAAGGTTTGCTTGATCAAAACATTACTCAGTTTCTCTGGTGGATAACTTTCCCCACATCAGTGGTTCTGCTCTGAAATTCTCATTTGACTTTGTTGTGGCTTCTTGATTCCTATCTATTTCCCACCCTCATCCTTTTAATATTAGTTTAAATATGCAGTAAGAAATGATATCTTGAAGCGCTAATGATCTTCAGTTAAGGGTAAAAAGAACCAAGAGGCATTAATTTAAGTAGTGCTGTTTGGCTGCATTAAACCACCCAGCGGGGTTTCTACTGCTTGACCTTCCTGAGAACCATTCCCTTAGCAACCTCTCAAATAGAGGGAAAAAGGACAGTAAGAATGAGGGCCTGAAATGATTTCCACTTACATTCAGCTGAATAATGTCTGAGGAATGACTTGCGTTCTAGGCCCCCCGCCCCAAAAAAACAACCCCTACCCAGTGGGATCCTAGCTCTCGTTATTCACCCAGTATCTTAGTCTAGTCCTTTAATTCATTGCATTTTAACTTGCCATCTCAGTCTTTGAGAATTTAGTTAGCAACGTTATTCAATACTCTGTAATATCATCTTCTTGATCACGTTGGCCCTCTGCCTCACTCTTATTTAGAAAGTGAATAAATACAAGGAAGGAAATGTCTGTAAAGTTAATGAGAATTATTTTTGTCAGCAGGTGAATGCATCTGTAAGTCCAAGGTTTTATGTTGGCTGTGCATTGGGAGGTGATAATCATCTTCTGCTTCTTACCACATGATATATATATAGAACCTGTAATGATGAGGCATTGTCATTGCCTTTTGGGATGTCAGCACTACTGATGAGTAAGGGGAGAGCTGAGTGAAACTCAGTGGTTTTGGTTTATGGTGGATTTGCGTTCCATTCCATGTTGGGTTCACCCGCACCTGAATTTTGCTTTGATTTAAATGAACCTTCCCAAACTCAAAGGAAAACTGGATGAATTTTGCTTGCCTTTGTTGTTGTTGTGGTTGAAATCAAGTGAAACAGAATTTTGCTTGGTTTGCATTGGTAACTACAATCCAGAGGTGGAGAGGGTAGAGGCATAGAAGTATTGGTCAGAGGGGGTTTCAGGTGCAGAGGGCTACATGGAAGAAGATGCAGAGGTGATGAGTGGTCTCTCCCCATATTGTATCCAATCAACTCCAATCACACAACAATATACATTTTATGTTTACCTAGTGCTTAATCTTTTGTAGTCTCTCCCATTCGCTCTCTCTCTTTTTTCTTCTGTCCGAAGTAATTCAGTTACTATGGAAACAATAATGTTATTTGTATGGGTGGAGCTTAGAGACATCAGCAAGAGCAGAATAAAGCCTGCTAATTCCATGGATTGCTCAACATTCCATAGTGAGTAAACTGACTGTACCTCATACGGCTGGATTCTTAAAGTGGCCCAGAAGGCCAACGGAGTATACCAGGCTGCTAAGAGGAAATCTTGGCTAGTGTTCAGCTGGAGGCTGACCCTTGTGCAAGGGGAAGGAGAGGGTATTTCAGCAAAGCATGGTGGAGTGGAGTTCCATTATGCCTGGTCCTCCATTAGTGTAAGGTCTTTGCCCACTGTAGCTGCCCTAACTTGCACTGGGGGTGAGTGGTTCCCTGTGGCTGCCACTCTTGCTGGATCATAGTGGAGCATGGGGGCCTATGTCCGGATTGAAGCATCACACAAACTGAAACACACTCAAAAATAACAATCTCAGAATTCATTGCTACTTGACTGGCTTTGAAAGAAGGGCTGGGAGGAAGATGAGCAACTATGGGATCTATCAGGGAGTGCTTTTCGGGAGGAAAGACAGAACATGAATTGGCTTTCAGTCAAGCAGTATCCTGAATGAGCCACAATTTGGCACACGCTGACATACAGCATGGCATTCCTACTGCCAGCGGGGGCTTGGCTCAGCATTGGCACTCCCAGAGCCATTGGAGCACACAGACAGAAATACTGTGAAGCATAATGTAAGGCTGCATTATTTAACTGGTATGTTGTAGTCCTCTTGCTCACCTCCCCACAATTCGATCCAGAAACAGAGCTCATGCCAACAGAAGCTCTGCTATTAGTAAGAGAGGTTCAGAGTTACAAAATTGAGAGGGGACTCTAGTGGCTACTCTAGTACTCTAGTGGCTACAATTACATCTTGCTCTTAAAAAACACAATCAAATGCAAATAGAACATAAAACTACAGCCACCAACTAACAAAGCCCACACCTAGGGGGAAATCCTGTCCCTACTGGAAAATCAATGAGAATTTTGCTCTTGTCTTCAATGAAGGCAGGGTTTCACCCCTAGGATGGAGGTCAGTGTGGACAGCCCCTGATAGATGAGAAAATACTTCTGTGTCTTATTGAACATTTATCAAAAACTGTAATTCCAATTCTCAAACAGCTTTTTGACACCCTGCCACTTTCTTGTTCTCAAACCCTCCCTTCTGTGGCATTCTGCTCCTCTGCTGAGGAGGATCTGCCTCCTGGAGCTTGTTTGTTCTGCTCCTGGCAGTCTCCCATGGTCAGTGGCACATGTCACTTCCGCCAGCTTTAGTGTCTTCGGAGCTTCCATAGAGCCCTGGTGGCAGAGACAGCTCTGGAGAGGTACTGAATTGATGCATTTCCTGGCTACCTGAGGCACACACCCTCTGTCTGGAGCTGTTCTCATTTAAGTGGTGCTGTCTAGACAGCCTTCCCTTTCTAGCTCCCTAGTTTATACATACAACAGATCCATCACCATTTTAACTCTTAGTTAGTATCTCCTGATACTGACATCTCTTTCCACTTTCTTCCTTCCTGCTATATATCTCTCGTCTTCTTGCTCAGTAGCATGGTGTGTCTCTGATTCTCCCCCAATCCCCATCTCACACTCAGTGCAATTGAATTTTGAACGTGCTCCTTTTATGATTTACTGGATTATTATATTTCCATTGCATTTTAATCATCATTATGACAACATCTGTTGGCAGCAGTACACAGCTGTTTTTCAGAGCACATTCCCTAGGATTTGAAATATTATATATCTATGCTACAGAGAGCACCACAATTTTTTTCCCTTTTGTCATTTGAACTAAAAGGAATGCAATTGCATTACAGGAAGGAGAAATGTGCCTTTGGAAGATTTGTCACCTTGTTCAGTGGCTTCCATTGCAAAACTTCTTTACCTTCCCACAGCTACCTTCTGGTTTATCTACACCAGAGAACCCTGGACTTGAAAGGTGAAAAGTTTAAACCCTCCTCCTGCTTTCATTGACAAAACATACGTTCTTTCTTTTGGTTTAATTTAGCTTTGGAAGCTGCATTTCTTTGACCCCATCAGAAAAAGGAAAGTCTACACTTACAAACAAAACCTCATGCATCAATACAATACCCAAAGGAGAGATCTGACGGTAGATCTAAGGAGCAATTAACATCAAGAAAAATCTAGGAAATAACATTGACAGCAGCAGTCAATTACATTTTCTACAGTGCACGCTGGCAGCATTGACAGTTAATTTCATGCAAATTAAAATATGGATTGGCCACTTTGATAAAAAATAATACTTTATAAAATGTCACTAATTTGATTGAAAAACAGAAATACTTGCCTTCCCTTTTCTTTTCCTTCTTTCCTGATAGCTTCTGTATTGAATAATCCTGTATATCCACTTTTGCTCTTGTATCTTTTTGGGTTTATTATCCAGAAGTCAAGCGGGTATTTTTGATTTCTGTAATTGTCATTTAGGAAGCACAGTGAAGAAAGAGGCTTCTGGTGGGTATACAATTTTGTCCAACAAAGAAGTGGAGGAGGCTGGATAAATGTTGAGTGGAGATATACTTTTGCTCACACTTTCATACTGTTTATTTTTGCCCGGATTCTGCAATGTATTCTGCACATGTGCAGGGGTCCATTCACCTTGAGCTCATTGCAGGATTGGGGCCTTAGGCAGTACCGTGCCAGTCCTACCATGCCATCTTCAGTTCTTTCATGTCCACAGGAGACAGACCTCTGAAACTGAATGAGTTAGCTGGCCCAAAGGAGTCAAACTGCTTTAGATAGTTTCTTGAATTCAGAGAAAATGGTATAGTTTTTGAGGAGAGGACTGTGAAAAGGGAGGCAATGAATCTTTGGAGCAGGACTGGTTAGTTTTAATCTTGTGGCCCTGTTTCTGTTTGTTTGTTCAGAAATATCTGCATTTATATTTTGTAAAAGCAGGTAAAGAATGAACAAATAAATATTATCACAAAGAATACTTTTATTTTGTAACTATCTTCTTTTCACTTTACAAACAAGAAATGTGCTTGAAAAAACCGAATCCCCTTTTCTGCAAACCAAGATGACAAAATTGACCTTGGAATTCAGTGATTTGTAGCATGCCAGTTTTGGATTATAATCCATATTAGATGTTGCACTTTATTTTTATAAGTGTTGCAAGGTGTGCCCAGTGCTGTTTAGGGGTAAGTATACCAAACAAATAACAACATACCTGTGCCAAACAACTTACAATCACAAAACACAAAGTACAGATACAGTAAAATACAATACAGAGCAAGCGCAATGTTATGTGGTTTTAAAACTTTTTTTTAAATAGATTTGTATTGTGACACATAAATATAAGCAGCATCATATGTTAAACTGTGCAAACAACTGATTTTTCAGTTCAGTGGCTGAATCAAAAAATAAAATACAAAAATTTGGGTCAAGCTGAAAGAAAATGTTCCAAAATGTTCAAAGAACTGAAACTGAAAAATGTTATGTTTCATGTCAACAAAAAAAGTTTATGTTGACCCAAAATGAAATGTTTCATTTTGATTGAGGTTTTTAACATATTTTTTAAAATTAAATCAAGGGAAATAAATGAAAAGTTGAAATGTATTATTCCAGAAATGCCAAAACAAGCCATTTTGATGTTTCCAACATTTTTTGAGCTAAACAATTAGCTAAAATTGACCCAAATTTGCACATTGTTTCAGTTACTCCAAATTTGCAGTTTTTAGTTAAAAAAAAGGTTTCATAAGAAAAATGTTACCCAACTCTAATCATATGGCTTTGGAGAAGCAACGTGTATGGTAAATGCAAATGACATTTTGCCATTGTAGATTCAAGTGAATCTAAGTCATAAGGACAAGATGAAAAGAATGGGAGATTGCGAGTGAAGGAGAAGAAAAAAGGCTCAAGCCTTTGTTGCTTGAATTTGGTTGACTTTCCTGGGAGATTTAGGTGCACTAACAAGTCAGGATTGGGGTTCTACAAAGTACAAAATAAAGTAGAAGGAGTTTCTTTGAATGTAGAAATGTACAATGGCAGCTGAAAAGATTCTGTTTGCTCCATATTTTTTTATTTGGCTTCAGAACCCCTGGCAATTGCACGAAGAGAAAATGAACTGAGACGGCCCAATCCTGTCATATGTATTCACTTCAAATTTCCATTTAAGTCAATCGGAGTTCAGGTTGTGTACCCCCTCAGAAGGAGAAATGCATAGTTGGGATGAATATTGGACTCAAAACATACAAGGAACTGATGTATTCTGATGACACATTTATTTAAAAGCCGGAACTCTCTCTTCCTGGGTTCCTTAAAATGGACAATTTGGAATTGCAGTATTTCAAACAAGTGAATTAACTGGGGACTAATCAGGGGTCCTAAAGGTTTTATAGGGCAAACTTTGAAATTTGGAGTTTTAAATCAACTCTGAAACAGCTAGTCCGAATGATAACGCATAGCCTGAAAATCACTGTAAAGATAAATTTTACACTAGAGCCAACAAAATGCAAACTGGTTTAGGAAATTGGGATAAACTTGCGTGTGTGTGTGTGTGTGTGTGTGTGTGTGTGTAAAATGAATACAATCTAAACAACTCTTTTCAGCAAGTCTTTTTATATGCTCAATGTGCTTCTCTTTCCCTTTTAAAGTATTCCCAGGAGACAAGGTAAAAAGTTGGGAACTTTTTCATTAAAATTGTCCCTTTTTGTTTTCATCAAAAGATCTAATTTTTCTGACAAGTTCTACTTCCCTGCAAATATGTGACATCACTAAGTAAGCTGTTAGCATCATGAAACCATAGCTAGATATGGATATAGGTGCATATTGGTCATGATGTCATGCAACGTGTTATTAATCAGACAATTCATTGGATCAACTTTTTAAAATATGAACTCTCCCCTATAAACTGCAATGTGTCCAATCTAGAAGGTTTACAGGTAACGCTCCATCCATAATTGGTATCCACATTTGCAAGTAACAACTCACATGAGAAGTATGGCCTTCAGTATAGAAGACTTTGAGCTTCAGTGATTAAAGAAGAAAGATCCTGTAGTGCATTCATCTAGAATAATCCCTAGATTATAGCTGGAGACAGGAAATATTTGCTGGCAGCACTGGGCCCTGAGGCTGTCTTTTTCTTATTGAAATGCTGATAAAATTGTTAATGCTCTAAAATAAAAAGTATTTTGGAGATGATTTTAAAAATAGATACATTGGTATAAGAAATGGACCATTTCCATTTTCTTCATCATCCTTTCCCTTTTGATTAGTTTTCATAGAGAATTTACCTTAGTCTATCTCCTTTTTATATAGAAAATCATTAATTGGGGAAGTAAACTTGTCAAGATATTGGTTATCTTGGCACACAGAGAGAGGGCAATGAATTTTTCTGAGCACTCGTTCTGTATCTAATTTTCAAGCACCTAAGCGTTCACCGCTAGGTCATGGGTTTGAATCTGACTCAGGTTGCTAGTGGCTGAGAATCATTTTCTGAAAACTCTTGGGCAGCCCATCTAATGGAGGGAGTAGTTTCAATCAAGTTTCTAGTGGAAGTGCAGAACTCCCTAAGTTTGGAGCATAAATATACTGACTCAAATTAATTTCCTGCTATTTATTTTCTTTGACATGGCCTGACATATTATTTAATTTGGCTGGGTGGTTTGCAGAGCTGAAGGTCTCTGTCACATCACTAGCCAATTACAGGGACTACTGAGTTTGACTGACTGTTTCATTGTTGATGTACCAGCAAGTATCCATGTACTGGGCCTTGGCGTAAACCCCCCTGCACTCCAGTACTTGCTATTCTCAGGTAGATTTTATAGGATAATATAGTGTGAAGGAGTATTGTGATTCTTCAGCGGTAATGAAGCTTGATGAAATGAGGTGGACACAGGAATTCAGGAAATCTGACAGTTTTAAGCTGAGTTCCATCCTATTTGCTAAGCATAACTGCTTCACTGTCATAAGGCAGACTAAAAATCTTAGATAGCTCTTCTTCAATACATGTAAGCTAGTGAATGATTGTTATCTCCCGTTTATACTATTCATCAAAGCATACTGTGTAGAGAAGGCCCGGAAAATTTTCAAGGGTTTTGTCTCTGTTAATGCAGCACATGACAATGGAAAACATATGTCATACTAATAGCATTTTCAAGCATTCGTAATATCATGTAACTATAGTTGTACTAATTTCATTGAACCTTAGATGATGCCTATATCCCTCGCGCCCAAATTCATTGAAATGGTTGAAAACTTTGAAACTCCAAATCCTTGAAGTTCTTCCTCCTTCTGTATATTGCACTTGAACAAGCTAAGGGAAAATGGCACATAATAGCTGCCAGGTATTTATGTGAAAATTCAGGCCAATTTCTTACTTAAAAATAATAAAAAAATCAAATATTGTTCCTATCAGGCTCTTGATAAACTAATAACTCTGTTGGGAAATATGAATAAATTCTAAAATGAAATCACTGCATATAATAACTGTGAGTTTCTGTTAATGTTTCAGTCCTTTCCTATTTTTTTTTTTTACAAAACTTCTTGCAGCCTAGTTTAATTCACAGAAGTCTAATTAAAAATTGAAAGTCACCACCTGCCTTCTTCCAGTTCTTAGGTGCTCTGCTAAAATAAGAGTTTGAAAAGGTAAACTCATTAATTTCCTGTGCCTTGGATTCTCATCCCTATCACAGCTGAGATTCTGGAGCATGAGTGACTAGATGCAAACCCTTCTAAACTGTATTTAACTGCACAAGCTCGCTGGAAGTTTGTACATAGAAAATTATCCAAATGTCACATGCATACGATCTTTTGAAAATGGCATCTCACAAATCCATGTTGAAGGCACTTGTAATACAGATTTGGGATTTTTTTTCCTTCTGAGTTAGTCTGGTTCTTTAGAAAGAATCAGTGAGGAGGCACAGAATTTACCTTAAAAGGACCAAATGCATGAATTTGTATTATTCATGCCTATTCATTGCTGTCTATAACTCCAGTTACCTTTTCATTTGAGGCTTGTTTTTGTCACTTTCTGTTGAATAGTTGCAGTTTACTCTTTTAGGGCCAGATCCTGAAAATGCTTATGCTTGTTCATGTGAGTTGATTCAAAGTTCCTCGTATGCATAATTGTTTGCTGAGTTGGGCCCGTATTTCCTAAGCAGTCAAACTGATGGAAAAATAATTGCAAAGAAGCAGCTATGCTATATAGGCTAGCTTCAAAGCCCACTGACGTCAACGGGAGCAGAGTTAGGCCAATGCTGAATGTTTTGAAAATTCCACTCTAAAAATTCACATGCAAATAGTCATGTCACAAACATTCACAAATTCAGCCAGCCAGGGAATAGAAAGGATAATGTGTCACTTACCCGACCAGATACATGTAAGCAATACACCTCAGATTTGCAATATTCCTGATCAATTTGTAGAGTAAAGATATGTGTAGTGATTGATATCTAAATATGCATTTTGATAACAGATATTCTATGTGCAAAAATAAAGACCATATTTGTGAAATAAATTATTTGTAGCAAATTAGTCATTTGGCTCTACTGTTTAATATAAATAGGTCAGTAAAGATATTTGAATGTCTCTATTAGTCTCAGGAATGTTTATCACAAGTCTGTTGCCATGGAGCATAGAGTGGATAAATATTCATCTAATTAAAAAATAAAGGCATAGAAGGTATAATCTATTTTATTAGTGTTGGGAAATAGTGCAAAATCTACTGCTTTTAAAGGGCCTGATTCTGTGATATTCTAAGCACCTGTAACTTCCATTGATTTCATTTGGGGTTTAAAGTATCCAGCCCTTCCAAAGAAGTACTTAGCACCTCACTGAATCGGGACCAGAATCAGATATTTTTCTCATATTATAGCAGACCCTTATACAGGAATAATCAAGAGCCAGCCGAAGTTTAAATGCAGATGACAGTGGAATTTCAGTAGGCAATTCCACACAAGACTCTGGTAGGCCCCAGTGCCAGCCAAATGTTTTCTATTCTCGGGAATAGCCTAAAACTGTAATAGAAGACAAAGGTTTCCATTGATTACAACTGCCTCATGTCTATTAGTCTCAGGATACAGAGGCATAATAGACATGAAGAGTATCTGTATACTAGACACAGATACTGAAACACATGCGATTCACTCTAAAAATAGCATCTTACCCTAGGTATTAATATTTATTTGACCACCATACTTAGCGCTCTACAGAACATAAAGGAGACTGACCCTATGTGTATATACACAAAATATGGAAGTGTTCCATGGTGTTGCATTCTTAAATAAATGAACTGTATAGCTCAGAGTGTATCAGCACTTCTATTAGACAATCAGGCATGATGAGAATAGGGCTGACTGATTTCTGATTTCCCCCAAGAAAAATTGTTTGAAAATGTTCATGTTTTTGCAGGAAATTTCAAACCAAAGTGAAAATTTTTAGTTTTGATTTCTGAAAGCCAAAGAAAAAATATAATTATTAATTAAACAACATTTTTTATTTATAAACTTCCCGCTTGGGAAAAACAAACAAACCCAGACTTTTGTTGCCTGACATTTTCTCACTGAAAATTAGTTTTCAACACAGCCCCTTTTTGGGGGTCAGAAATTCTTTTGGTCACACAATGTTGACCAGCTCTACAGGGTGATGAGTACGGTAGAAGTATCCAGGTAAATACATGCTTTCCTATATTAGGAGAGTCTTGGGCAGTGTCAGTCTATAGGCAAGAGTCACCACCTGGCATGAGCCCTCTTTTGTCTCATGATAGATCTGTTGTAAAAGAGTCGGAGACAGAACAATGAATCTGTACAACATCCTTCTTTCCTTGGGTGTCACAGGATTCCTTTCAGCACACTTTTTAGTAGAATCAAACACAAATGGCAAATGTGTGTCTTTACTTTAAAAGCTGTGACAGACTTTGCCTTCACAAAAACAAATAGCAAGGAAATGCCATAACTGCAAAGGGCCTTCCTTTCAATCTTAGGGCCAGGTCATGGGCTGGGTTAGGGAAGCCTTCCACCAGTGGAAAGCTGACTTAAAGCAGGCTCGGCCCTTGAGTAGCGGATCTTCTAGTGGTATAACTGTTTCTGTCCTTTTTGTTGCAGCTGATGAATGGGGAATGATCACAAGAAGAGGGATGTGGACCAATGTGTCCCTGTGTCTTGGTAATCGCTGGCTGCAATAGCAGCTCCTTGGAACCCACAGACACCTAGTCCAGCTAGAACAGCCTGCAAGATGCATTAATCTGAGCCAGGGGACCAGCCAGCAAAGGTGTCTCTAAGCCATCTTTACAACTCCCCTTCCACCCAGCTGTATTGAGTAATTTTTTTGCCACAGTTGAGGATCTGGTCTTTTACTCAAGCAGAATGACCACTGAAGTCAGTGTATTAACAAAGTCAAATGGGAATTATGCCTAAGCAAAGACCACAGGATTGAGCCCAGCTGTGGAAAGCTGGGACTTGGGCAAACCAAATGATCTCCCATATTCTGTGTTTGTGGTATTTCAGTTTTTCGTTAGATATAGAGAGGTACTGCCATTAAGTACCTTGAAATTAATGATCTTTGACAGAATGCCCATGTGGAAACCTATGCTGATAATCCTGAACTTCCCATGTGTTCCAGGAGAAACTGGTTTGGAAATGGTGGTGATCCTGATAGAGGGGCTAAAGGTGCTCATCACCAGACAGAAAATGGGAATGTCAGAGAACCAATTCTATCCTCATTTGGAGACTGGCTGCCAAAAGGCAAAGGTCATAGGAAGAAAAACTACACTGCTATGGCTAACATCACTCTCATCAGAGCTAGAAACTCCTTATTTTCTGCAACTTCTTATTAGATTCAAGTAGGCTTTTCAGATCAGGGTTCTCTCAGCAAATGGCTCCTGAAAGATGTGCTTTGTTAATGTTGTGAGGTTCCAGCAGAGGAGTCTCCTGATAAGACTCTAGCAGTTAAACTTCAGAACAGGCAGGTTGCAGCCACTGGGGACGGCTTAGATTCATGGCCTCTTTGGCATCTCAGTTGCCTTTCCTGAGATCTATCAAGCTCATCTGTGTTCAACTACAAGTCCTGGTGTTTGCAGCTCCTTCAACAGGGATCTAGTGCCTAAAGCTTTCACAGACACACACTTTGTGCCCTTAACAGGATTTATTTGTGCAGAGCCATAATTACTTCAATATGTTTTGGTAAGAGACTCCTATAACCATTCTGAATGACCATATTTATCAGGAAATATTTATGAATGATCTAGTGCAGGGATAGGCAACCTATGGCATGCGTGCTGAAGGCGGCACGCGAGCTGATTTTCAGTGGCACTCACACTGTCCGGGTCCTGGCCACTGGGCCAGAGGGCTCTGCATTTTAATTTAATTTTAAATGAAGCTTCTTAAACATTTAAAAAAAAACTTATTTACTTTACATACAACAGTAAGTTAGTTATATTATAGACGTATAGAAAGAGACCTTCCAAAAACGTTAAAATGTATTACTGGCACGCAAAACCTTAAATTAGAGTGAATAAATGAAGACTCGGCACACCATTTCTGAAAGGTTGCCAACCCCTGATCTAGTGTAACACGCACTGAAAATCTGATATGTCCTCTCTATGGTGAGGTGTGTCCTCCCCTTGCCAGGGAGATGAATTCTAATACATGTAAGCTCTAATCCATTTCTAACTAGTTGGAGCCTTTGAAACTATTGCTCTGATATATAATGCCATTTGTGCTGTAGCTTGCTGTGATAGGAATTCCTTTCAATGCAGTGGTACAGGAGATAGTGATATTTTCATGGCAAATATTTCCATCTTGCTCTTTGTTCAGCCAAATGGTTCAGGAACACTTCCTACAACTTCATTGAGGATACTATTGGCTTTTGTGCTGAAGGTCAGTAAAGGGGTTCCTGACTTGTCAAAATCCTGTTGTTAGGTACTTAGATGGATAATTCTGTCTAGAGAAGCATACAATCTCTCCTCTTAGATTATCTTCTATTAGAGGGGTGGCTGTCTCTTGGGCTTTTCCCGATTTAGGAAGTCTGCAGAGGGATACTGATTGTTAATTGTGGTCAGAATCAGTATATTCAACATTTTGCGAGAAAAGCACATTAAAGGGACAGTGTCAAGGCTGATGGGTCCCAAAGGTAACCTAGAGTCCCTTTTAAAAACATGAGGCTAGATCATCAGCTGGTGTAAATCAGCACAGCACCACTGAAGTCAATTGAATTATACTGGTTTATACCAGCTCAGGATCTGGTCCACCCTGTTTCCCCCCCTTAACAGCATCCTGAAAATAGGACTCCAGCAGAAAGAAAATCCCACCAGCAAGAACAAACCCAGGCTTCAGGAATTTCTCTGTCATCCAAGGCCTTTTTTATCAATTCCATGCATGATATACTATGCTATCACTAAGTCTAATTATCTTGCCTCATGTGAGCAAGCAATGCAATGAAATATGTACAAATCCTGTTTTCTGTGCTTATGTATTCGAGTTCACACTGGCTATTGCAAAAACAAAATGCATCCAGTAGGCCAAATTTGGGGGCTTGCCTTTCAGACTGTATTTATTTCTCCTTGGGGAAAGACATGTCCTTTCTCAGTTTAATGGGGCGAGTTTAAATTCCATGAGCACACACATCTCCATGTCTGGTAGTGACCAAAACTGCTTTTTTCATAAGGCACTAGAAACGTTTTATGTATGCCTTTGAAGAAACAATGTCTGTGATTGCTTTTTAGTTTTTTTAGAACTCTACTTTGAAAAATTTCCAAGAATTAAAGGATTCTCCCTCTTCTGCACAGAGAAGATCAAGGCATTGGGGGCTGTGTCTGGCAGTTCTTATCTGAGATTGAATTAATACTCTCCCTGTGGAAATAAAATATTAGGTAGGCGCTCAGAAATTGTACAATGGGGGCGAGTGTAACAGAAATACCTACATAGAGGAGTAAGGGCTGGATTGTGTGCTCTTGATGGGAGCTGTCATGATGCCATTCCTTTCACCTCTGATGGGTGCTTTGGGGATGGGGCTGTAATTTGGTTCTCCCTGGCACTATCCCCCGGGGAATTTCCAGGCAGAAATCCAATCAGGAGTTAATGCTTCAAGCAGCATTGACTTCATGGCTGCTACTGAGCAGCTGTAGGGGGACTCAGAAGGGGCAACATGAGTCTGTGAAAACTGGAAGGCCATTTCTTCATATATTCCCACTCTGCAGCCCCTTCACTGCCCTCCCCCCGAAGGAATGTTTCTGAAGGAACCTGACCTGCAAAGAGTTTTCAGATCCTCATCCATGGGAGTGGGAGATCTAGTCAAAAGAATAGTATTGCAGGACAGTGAATTTTTCTCATCTTCCCCAATAGATAGGCATGACAATGCTTTACAGTCCATCTATTGGGAAAAAGGAGGAGTTTGCTTAGCCCAGGATTCCTGCTCAGAATAAATCTCCTCTGCGTTTTACATAACAACTGTGTCAGTTCACTTTGAGTGAATCTAAAGGAGCTTTTATCAAGAAGGATTTAGATGAACAGTGAAAGGCAAGGCAATACCATTACCCACTTACTTCACATGTAGTCTTTGTCATTTTAGCAAAGTCAAAGTTTGTTACAGTCTAAATGTTTCAAAGAGACAGAAATATGCAAATGCATTGATTGCTCAGAATAGTTATAAGTTTTGAACTTGTCAAGGGGAGTTTAAATATATCAATCTTTATTTACTGTAAGCAGCCTACTGAGTTGCTTTACAGTAAATCTACATTTTTAAAAATTGAAATATATTTTAACCATATTAGAGTGTGTTTGATTATCCAGCAGTGCACAAATATCATCATGATTGTTTTGTAGCTATAAACATAATGCTTTCTGGCCTACGTTCTTGACAGGGGCATTGCGAGGATTAATTAGTAAGAGGTTGTATAGCATCTAGGCGTGATAAAGTGTCACATTGTTGCATTTGATTTCTTAAGCATTTTATAAAAAAGGTTCATGTTTTCTCTAAAAGAACCTCCAGTGTCTCTCTTCTCTCCTTCCGCACCGGAATAAAGAGTTAAACGACACATCTGCCTCAAAAATAAAAGGTTGTAGTCCCAGGAGTGGATATGTACAAGTCCTTCAGTTGCATTGAGGGCATATCAACAGGAGATAAAGAGCTGGCTGGGAATGCTCCCTCTTATTACCCTTCTGTGGTTTTGTGTCAAACTTTTTCTTCTCTTAGCCGCCCTTCCTCGATGGCTTCATTTAATTTTTCCTCCACCAGATCTTGATTCTGAAAAGGAATTGATAGCATTCAACATGACTTAGCAAATGAAATAGCATCTTGGGAAGGTTATCGGTTGAAGTCTGTTGCCTCCAGGCTTCATGCTGGTAACTGGTAGGAAGAAAGAAAGAATTACTTTGATTGTTGTTTTGATTGCAGTTATATTCATAACCACTAGCACTAGATTTGTTTACCTAAACATTGAAAATAAATAGCAAGTCAGAGAAGCAGAGCCAGGGACAGTAACACTAGGATCACTGTGTTCAGCAGAATAATAATGGTTTAAATATAGGTGGTGCCTATCATCTCACCTTTCCCATTAATAATATCTCTGCTATGCTCCTTTGCCACCTGCCTTTTCTTATGTTTCCCTGTGGTCAACCACTAGGTTTAGATGATCTTTATTAGTCAGAAAGCCTGCTGAGTGCCAGAGAAAGGCAGGCTCTCAGACGGATGGTATTTATATAATACAAACAGTGGGTTAGCTATCCTGTAAATCTCCTTGTGGGTGGCCGGCTGCTGTCATTTGATTACGAACAATCCCTGTCCAATCCACCCGCCTTTGAAATTCTCCTGAATCATCCCCCTGCTTTACTGCAGCCTCTCCCTCTTGCTCTCTCTCTGACTTCAAGAGAGATCTGATCTGTTTACATCAGGGCAGAGTTTGGCCCTCAATAGCTGCCTGAATCTCCTCAAAAGAATAAATTAAAACTGCACAGTTTCATTTTACTTTTTAAACTGATCTTCATTTGGTACACATCTTTGATAGCTGCCAGAATGCATTGCTGGCTTCCTCAGTCCCTGAGTTTATCTCCCTTCAGATCTCATTATGATCTGTACCTCTGCTGTCCTAGGAAGCAAATTTGTTTATTTCGATCTTGTTATCGTTTCTTCTTTTGCCAACATCACCCCAACTCCTTCCTTCCATTTCTCAGTGTGTGACTAACTGCTAGTTCCCAGCACCTACTCACTTTGTATTCTATAAATCAGTACTTCCTAGTCTTTCTGGGATGGAGCTCTCCTCTTGGGATGGATTGATGCCTGGTTCTTCTTAGCCTCCCCCGCAGTCCCCACATCTTTGTACTGTGCTATGAAGTGTTTTTTACATCTCATCTATTTTCCCCCCTCCCATTCTGTCTCTTGCTGGTCTTGCTCACTCTCTGTTTTTTCTATTGTTTTGACTTTGCTGTGCTTTTCATTTTTGTTTATTCCCCCTCCTTTCTCTTGCCCACCTCTCCTCTAAATCCTGCTCTCCCCACAGTATTCTTACCTCTGTCCCCCTTCTCTGCCAGCTGCCTGATCTCCAGGTTGTGGTTTTTTTTGTTTTGTTTTTAAATACCTCCAGCTGTGCTACAGGCTGCCTGTTGCTACAGTGCCCACAGGAAGCTTCCAGGAAGGCATGTAATTTACTGCCACTTAGGGGAGGGTGAGCAAAAGTGCAGCCAGCATTTGGCAGCTGCCTGTAACAAGCCATAAGGATAGGCATAACTCCCCATGGAGAAGTCTGGCAGCTCTCTCAAGGCTGGGGAACCTAGCTATAAACATCACTTGCTCTCCTTTCTGCTCTTAATACCCTCTCTTGTTTTCTTTCACTCTCGCATTAGATGTGTACAAATGTGGCTAATATACTGGGTCAGACTGCAATCCATTTAGAACTGATGCAGGCCATGCAGATCTGAAGCATACATGTGAATCTTTTTGACATCATTTGTGCTTTAAGATCTCATGTATCATCTCTCTCTCTGTAGCTTGCATTACTTATTTAGGGCTGATACTTCTCATAAGTTTTTTTTCTCAATATATCATCATGGCTAGATTGCTGGAACAGATACATTTCAAAGGAGTGCAGCATTCTTGTTGTTTTGTTATTTTTGTAGCAACAAACACTATTGTCACAAATAGGCTTCCATTATAGTTCCCAGACTGGCTCCATAGGCCTCTCAACCCATATTTCATTTCTACTGTTCAGCTTAAGCAGTACAGTGGAGTCGCATCTTGCGCAGGGGTTAAGTTCTAAAGTCAGCACGTAAGGCGAAAATCGCGTATAGTCAAAATTACCCTTGAAAATCCCTTAAATCGTCCATAAAGTACAGTATACTGTACATGGTTTTGTGTGTACAACCCAGTACAGTAACATGTATAAATACATAATGTATACAGTAATGTACAATATATAATAAAGAGTACATATGCAAAATATAATTTTACAGTACTGTATTTTTAATTACAGGAGGTAATTACAAGGGATCATCAGGGCTTGATGTCGATCCAGGAAACGGAGGTGACGGAGAGCTTGGGTAACGGCAAGCGAGTCATAGATGAAGTGGTTGGCTCTGGTTCAGCTCGAGAAGTTGATTGTGTAGGCTCATCTGCTGCTGGCTGATTTTTTCCTTTAAAAACATGGTGATCGGCAACTGTCCCTGTTGTCTCTTGAGCTGCTCAAACATTTCTTGATACCGTCTCAAATCGTCCGTAATACTACGTGTGATTTTGAGGCTTCGTTCCATAGAGGGATCGTACTCAGAAATTAAATCATTCAAGTGTTTCACTGCTTGGTACACTTCAGCAAATTTATGAAGTTTCCAACTTGCTGGCTCTTCCTGTTCATCGTCATCATCTTCATCTTCTGTAGACGATTTTATCAGTTCCTCTAACTCTTTGTTAGTCAAGGTTTCTCTATGGCTCTCAATTAATTCTTCAATTTCTTCCTCAAGGATGTGGACGAAGCCATCACAACCCACTTGCCTGGCCACCTGAACAATGCATTTCACGTCTTTGTCAATGGTCGGGAACCCCTTAAAATCATTCACACATTCTTTCCATAGGTTTCGTCAACATGCATTGACTGTTTCAGGCTTGATTGCATCCATTGCCTGTTTAATATAAGTAATGCAAACGGCAATGTTGAAGGACTTCCAACACTCCATCACATTAAGATTGGGATCAGCATCCATAGTGCTACGTATCTGTGAGAATGTAAGCCTCGTGTACATGGCCTTGAAACAGTGAATCACGCCTTGGTCGAGAGGTTGGAGGATGGAGGTGGTATTGGGGGAGAGAAAGACAACTTCAACGTCGTTATGCGCAAACCGGAGTGCCGCAGGGTGGCCAGGAACATTGTCTACAATCAGCAACACTTTAAAGTCAAGTCCTTTCTCTCCGAAGTACCGCTTGACCTCTGGAATGAAACACTTGTGGAACCTATCCAGAAATGATGCTGCCGTCACCCAAGCCTTTTTATTTGATTGCCAGAATACAGGCAGGAGATTTTTGTTCTTGCCTTTTAGGGCACGGGGATTTGCAGCCCTGTAGAGCAAGCCTGGCTTTATTAAATGCCCAGCCGCATTGCCTCAAAACAACACAGTCACATGGTCTTTAGCTGCTTTGAAGCCAGGGGCTTGTCTTTCTGATTTCGAAATGTAAGTGAGGTTTGGCATTTTTTTCCAGAAGAGCCCAGTCTCGTCAGCATTAAAAACTTGTTCCAGAAGATAGCCCTTTTCTTCTATGATTTTCTTTAATTGTTCGGGGTAGGCTTTTGCTGCCTTTTCATTGGCAGATGCAGCTTCACCAGTAATCTGCATGTTTTTGAGGTTGAAGCGGTTCCTAAAACTGTTAAGCCAACCTTGGCTGGCTTTGAATTCCTTCTCATCAGAAGGCTGTCCCTCTTCAGCAGGAGGTTTGAACAGCGCGTAGAGGCTAAGAGCCTTTTCTCGCAATGTGTTGCCATCGATAGGCACATGTTTATGATCCATGTCTTCCAGCCATAAGTTTAATGCCTTTTCAGTCTTCACTAAAGTCTTATCATGCACCTGGCTCGTCACCTTAGCAGTTATTGGAGCACTTGATGCCACAGCTTGATGAATTTCTCTCTCTCGAATCTTGATGGCACGGATGCTAGATTCATTGTGACCATATTTACGTGCCATGTTGGAGACCAACATACCATCTCTCAATAAGTCCAACACAGCCAGTTTTTCCTCCAGTGTTGGAACAGATCGCTGTTTCTTTGGTTGAGCACCAGATGAAGTAGTTGCTTTCATTTAGGGGCCATGTTGTACGAAAAATACGTATCTTTAAACACTAGAATCACACTCAGAGCAGTGAGATGCTCACACTATGAGAGGCACGTGGGAACTGAGACCGACTGAGGGAACAGCAGATTCACGTCTTCCATCTCACACTCACTCCGGGGCATACGCTCATTGGGTGGAATCGCCCGCACTATTTACAGGTATCTTGTTGTTTTTCTTTTTTTTTTAGTTGAATTCGCGTAAGTTATGTATGTAACTTACATGGATGATGTAACTCGCCTGTAAATGTTGTCTATAGACACAAAGGGGAGATGGACACTTTAGAAATGTATGTAATAATAATACATTGTGCGTGCATCTGTGTGCGAGCATGAAATGGTAGCCCTTTTGAAATCTGTAATTCCACATGAAAAGGGTGGCTTACAAAATAAACTCAGTTTTAGTGAAATAAATTCACTTTATGCCAATTTTCCAAAGGAGTAAGCAACTGTTCCATGTTATTAACCTGTCCTTGTGGGTTTTGTAAGTAAACATTACTCAGTTATTCTCTTGGAAAATTGGAAAGGAACTGAATTTATTTTGTTGAATTTATTATGTTTTCTGTTGCATATGGGACACACTTCAGAAAATATTAAATCAGCATGAATGGTGTGTCTTCAAAATTTGTTAGTCTGTAAGGTTCCACTCTGTTTAAAAAAACATCTCTTGAGAAGGACAGGAAGGTGAAGAGGTGAAGATGACTAATGCTGATGTTTCTGAGATGAATCTCTTCCTTTTCCAGGTGTTGAAATCCAGAGCACTGTAAGCTATGGCTGAGATGGCTTAAAGTGGCAGGAACACACTTGGAGAAGGGTGAGACCCATCTCAAACCTGGTGGATATATAGGCATCAATAGGAGATGAGGATCATCTGTGCAGAGGCTCTCTGCACCCATGGCTGTTCTGGTGCCATCTGGTTTCCTGGCAGTTCAGCTCCTTTGGAATAGTGCTGTTAGGTACTTATACCTGGGGGAGGAACACAAATCCAATTCTGCATTAGTTTGGCTATAGAAATAGCAGTAATTCCTGCCCCCTAACTTATGGTAACATGGTTTCTTGGTGGCAGACCTTTTCCAGAAGTAGTAGCAGTAGTATGGGGAGTACAGTACGTTGCCCAATGATGCATCAGTTTTCTTTCTTTTATAGAGAGGTTAAAAATATACAGGCAGGGAGGTGAAATCTTGTTGTGATCATAAGTTGTTTATTGTGGTGCAAACTATTAGAGCTGTTAAATGTTTTTTGACCAAAAAATTTCCTGTTGGAAAATACTGATTTCAACAATGTTCTTCGATTTGAGAAAATCAAACTGAAAAATTGTGTTGAGACATTTTGACAGAAAATGTCATAGTTTAATTCTGATATTTCCAAATAGGTGTTTTCTGTGAAAATTTTCGATATTTGGATTTTCTATCCCAATTTGGAACAAAAACAAATGTTGAAACGTCAGAATTTCTTATGGGATGGCTATTCTGTTTTCTCTATCAGTTCATCATTCATTCCATCCAAACACTTGGGATCTCTGTTTTAAAATAATCTTTGTATTGATTTTAATAAGTAAATGCAGCACCAGAAAGCCTCCATAGATTGAGAGGAGAAATCAGCTATAAATTACGCATACTATACAAACTAGTCTTGAAATTATAGATTCTCTGTCCTCCACCTTTTATACCAAATGCTGCTAGCTTCCCTAAGCACATCATTCTGGTCCTGCTCACTGTACCCATTTAATGTGGAGTGAAATTCAAGGTGTCTGCTTTTAATATTAAAAATCATGCATGAAATTGATCTCAGCTATGTTCTATTGGCACTAACGACCAATAGTGGAGACTCAGGAGATGTCTATGGAACTCACTAGGACAAGAGACAGTAATCATCAAGTAGTAGCTGAACCAACGAGGGGGGAGGCCATTTTGGATTTGGTTTTGGTGAGTATTGAGGACCTCGTTGAGGAAATGGTTGTAGGGGACAACCTTGGCTCCAGCGATCATGAGCTAATTTGGTTTAAACTAAATGGAAGGATTAACAGAATTAAATCAAAGACTAGGGTTTACAATTTTAAAAAGGCTAATTTCAATAAATTAAGAGGACTAGTAAGGGAAGTGGATTGGGCAAACATATTAATGGATCTAAAGGCAGAAGATGCCTGGGATTATTTTAAGTTAAAGCTGCAGGAGCTGTCGGAGGCCTGTATCCCAAAAAAGGGAAAACGGTTAGTAAGCAAGAGATTTAGACGGAGCTGGATGAGCGACCGTCTCAAAGGGGCGATTAGGAAAAAACAGAAAGCGTACAAAGAGTGGAAGAGGGGAGGGATCAGTAAGGAAATTTACCTTATTGAGGTCAAAGCATGTAGAGATGGAGTGAGAAAGGCCAAAAGCCGTATAGAGTTGGACCTTGCGAGGGGAATTAAAAGCAATAGTAAGAGGTTTTACAGCCATATAAATAGGAAGAAAGCAAAGAAAGAAGAAGTGGGACCGCTGAAGACTATAGCTGGAGTGGAGATTAAGGATAATCTAGGCATGGCACAATATCTAAACGAATATTTTGCATCGGTGTTCAATGAGGCCAATGAAGGGATTAGGAATATTGGCAGCATGATGGAGGGGGATACAGGAGGGGGGATTACCATATCCGAGGTAGAAACCAAACTTGAACACCTTAACGGGACTAAGTCGGGATGATCTTCATCCAAGAATATTGAAGGAACTGGCACGAGAAATAGCAGGCCCCTTAGCGATAATTTTTAATGAATCTTTAAACTTGGGGATGGTACCGTTGGACTGGAGAATAGCTAATGTTGTTCCTATTTTCAAGAAAGGGAAAAAAAGTGACCCAGGTAACTACAGGCCTGTCAGTTTAACATCTGTAGTGTGCAAGGTCCTGGAGAAAATTCTGAAGGAGAAAGTAGTTAAGGACCTTGAGGTCAATGGCAATTGGGACAAATTACAACATGGTTTTACCAAGGGCAAATCATGCCAAACCAATCTGATTTCCTTCTTTGAGAAAGTAACAGACTTATTAGATAAGGGAAATGCGGTGGACCTAATATACCTTGATTTCAGTAAAGCGTTTGATACTGTACCGCACGAGCAATTATTGGTTAAATTGGAAAAGATGGGGATTGATATGAAAATCCAGAGGTGGATAAGGAACTCGTTAATGGGGCGGGTCGTACTGAAAGGTGAACTGTCAGGTTGGAGGGAGGTCACCAGTGGAGTTCCTCACGGTTCGGTTTTGGGATTTTATTTAATCTATTTATTACTGACCTCGGAACCAATTGTAGGAGTGGGCTGATAATGTTTGCGGATGACACAAAGTTGGGAGGTATTGCCAATTCGGAGGAGGATCGGGATATTCTGCAGGGAGACTTAAATGACCTTGTAAATTGGAGTACCAGAAATAGGATGAAATTTAATAGTGAAAAGTGTAAGGTGATGCACTTAGGGATGACTAACAACAATTTTAGTTACAAGCTGGGGACGCATCAGTTAGAAGTAACGGAGGAGGAGAAAGACCTCGGAGTCCTGGTAGACCGCAGGATGACTATGAGTCGACAATGTGACGTGGCGGTGAAAAAAGCCAATGCGGTCTTGGGATGCATTAGGCGAGGTATATCTAGTAGGGATAAGGAGGTGCTGCTTCCATTGTACAAGGCACTGGTGAGACCTCATTTGGAGTACTGTGTGCAGTTCTGGTCTCCGATGTTTAAAAAAGATGAACTCAAACTTGAACGGGTACAGAGAAGGGCCACTAGGATGATCAGAGGAATGGAAAACCTGTCGTATGAAAGGAGACTCGAGGAGCTCGGGTTGTTTAGCCTAACCAAACAAAGGCTGAGGGGGGATATGATTGCTCTCTTTAAATATATTAGAGGAATAAATACCAGGGAGGGAGAGGAATTATTTCAGCTCAGTACTAATGTGGACACGAGAACGAATGGATATAAACTGGCCGTGGGGAAGTTTAGGCTTGAAATTAGACGAAGGTTTCTGACCGTCAGAGGGGTAAAATATTGGAACAGCCTTCCGAAGGAAACGGTGGGGGCGAAGGACCTGTCTGGTTTTAAGATTAAGCTAGATAAGTTTATGGAGGGAATGGTTTAATGGGATAACATGATTTTAGTCAAATGAACAGTGTGCCATCGCTGGTAAATAGTATCAATGGCCAATGAGGGTCTGGCTGGAGAATCTTGCCTACATGCTCGGGGTTCTACTGATCGCCATATTTGGGGTCGGGAAGGAATTTTCCTCCAGGGTAGATTGGCAGAGGCCCTGGAGGTTTTTCGCCTTCCTCCGCAGCATGGGGCAGGGGTCACTAGCTGGAGGATTCTCTGCTGCTTGAAGTCTCTAAACTACAGGATTTGGGGACTTCAACAGCAGAGTCAAGGGAAAGGGTTGGGACAGCTTTATGGCCTGCATCATGCGGGAGGTCAGACTAGATGATCATAATGGTCCCTTCTGACCTTAAAGTCTATGAGTCTATGACAATGGACTGTCCAATTTCAGAAATAAGGGCCTCATTAAAAGCCCACCAAAATCATTTGGAGTCTACCCATTGATTTTAATGGGCTTTAGGTAATGCCCCCGATGCTGAACTCATTTCTTCAATTATCTTTTGCTTCGATACATTTTTTACAATTAAAACCAAGCAAGCATACAAAAAATCCTCAACTGAAAGAGAAGAGAAAAGCTATAATCAAAGCAGGCAGTTTATCCCTGCCTATGAGAAAGGGAGAGAGAATGTAGATTTTGAATAATTTGTGAGGCATTCAGATATCCTGGTGATAGGCGTGGTGGATAAGCTGTAAGGGTCGTAAGGCCAAAACTAATAATGGATAAGTAAGTACATGTTAACAGAACATCCCAGCATGCTTCTTTCCAAACAGGCAACGGGGCATTCTAATGACATCTTCAGAGAAAAAGAATACGCATTTACTATGAAAATCATGTTTGTCCATCTGCTAAACATCAGTATTAAAAATTAACCTTTATGGCTGCCAGAAATGCAGGTTCCTTTCATTGGAGCATGCCTGTTGTGCTACTAACCATGCTTCTTACTAATTACAGTTTCACTGACACTTTGGCAGAAGAGCAGTTGCTGCAGAGTAATCACAGTGCAGGGGCAAACATATCGACTTATATGATCTGCAGAGTAAGCAGAGAAGGGCTAACAGGAGTATTAAACACTTCTACATTTCATAGCTGTTAAGAGTTGGCTGGATTATATTGACAGAAAACTTATTTGCAATTTTTGGTAACTGTTTTTGGTCACTCCTTGCCTGTCTGACTGTAGTTAGACTCCTTGGACTTGTTTGCCTATCATGTCTGTGTAACTGCGATTATAGGTAATGGGAGTTATGATAAAGGAGATGAACTCTCCCCTCCTCCTTTTCTCCAGGCCAGGTTTTCAGAAGGGTATTTCTCTGCAGACAGTGTGCTGTTACTGTAATAGGATTTTTCTCCTGTTCATCCTTCTAAAGACTCATTCCTCCCAAACAATTACTTTTTCACCAAGTGGCCTTTGTTATGAGCTTGGCAAACAAACGAGCACACAAAAGCAATGCAGGAGCTGACCAGTGCCCTGCAGAATACAAAACGGAAATTGTAGCCGCTTAAGTTGTAATAATCTTGCCCCTCATTCTTTGGACATTTTTATCTTCCCATGAACCATAAAGTGATCACTCTCTTCCCGCACCCCTCTTTACGTTTAATCCATCAATCCACTCCCAGACAATGCTATGTGGAGAAGGGTATGTTTTAAACACTCTCAGAGTTGTAAAGGCTAAAAGTGTTCTACCGTTCCTGCTAGCACAACACACCAGTAAGATTTGTCCCATATCCTTAGCTTCACCAGCCCCAGCTCAGGATGATACACCAGGCAGATAAGCCCTAACTGTTTTTTATATGGAACTGTGGTTAGGGGATTTTTATACTTCCTGAAGCTCTTTTCTATCTCTTTATATTGCCAGACAATCTCTTCCAGACATGATTTTTAGTCTTATTTTATTAAATTCTTTATTTAGTGTTGCTTGTGAGAAGCAGTTTTCTCCCCTTTGGAATGTATCTGACAGACCCACTTGGCAGGTACTTACCAAAAAATTTCCATAGAATGAAGTCCTCTTGGCCTTGTGAAGGACTTTATCCTTCCTCTTTCCTCTTCAGATTACTTTGAACACTGGCTCTAGCAGTGTAGAAGATACATCTGTAGTTGCACACATGGCCTGGGTTGTCACCTTGTGCCCTTAAATTCTGTTCTCATGGACATATTTAATCCAACACGCTGTAAAAGGTAGTCTAAATAGGTACTGTTTGTGTTGTTAGAGGAAAAAAATCATTAGCTCCTATTCCTAGAGCATATACCCTCTCTGTCTAACTTGTCCCTTTTTCTCTGACCCTCTTAGCAGGGCTGCCGATCAGACACAGCCTGTAATCTAGAGATAGATTCTCTCCTCCATTTCTGAGACTTAGACTTCTCTCATTTCTTTGATGCACCTGGTGTATTATCAGACCCTTTTGTCCCAAAGGCTTTGTCTAAACTAGGGTATTTTAAGAAAAACAAAACAATGAAAACCAAAACCCAACACTAGGGCTACCACAGGTTTTGCTAGACCAGTTACAGTTTGTTGCTAAAATTCCTATTGCTGATGGAGTCAAAGGAGCATATACCAGTGACTCTACAGAGAAAAGATATTTACTGTTTATGGCACATGACATGTCCATTGTATGTTTTTCAAAGTTCTTCACTGTTGTAATCACCTGTTTGGATAAACAGTTTATGCTCCTTTTTTTGTATACCTTTCATTTCCTATTTCTAAATAAGTACTCCCAGCACCATCTGCCCTTTGTCCCAAGCTAATGACCTTACCATGGCATATTAATTGTCTAGACTGTAGGTGTCCCAGCTCACTGTTTGTCTCATATGTGAGTTTGAAGAGACAAGATTCATATAATTATTATAACTTTCTCTTAATATTAATTCCACTCTCTTGTTTGTAAGTTATTGACAGACCAATGCCAATCTGTTCTATCTTGCTCAAGCTGAAAAAACACTTTTAAATAGCAATTTTGCAGTGTCATGCTATGCTTACTGGTTTCCTTTTTGGCTTGCCCAGTTACACTAATATCTCTGGGACCTGGAGACAAATTGACAAAAGTTGATATGCTTGTAGGTGCTTGTAAGAGTTTTTATGTGAGTTGATTTAATTCAGAAAGGTTTAGGGCAGTATTGGTCAGTGTAACATTCTCTTCAGGTTACACATTTCTCCTAATTGGTGCTATGATACTGCAGTTGAGCTTACAAAAGCAGAGATTCAGTTTGTCAATTGTGTTGGTTTTCACAAAGCCCCACGTTTCAATTTAATCTTATAAATCTGAAGATAAGCGTGGAATGTTCTCCTATTCAGGACACTTTCTAATTAGGAAGCAGGTTGTTGGAGACTCAGAACTGATTACACTGGTCTACAATTTTTGAGAAGTCGTCTGCTTCAGAGATAAAATGTGCTATTTATTATGTATTTTGATGTGCTGAATTCAAATATGACATTAAAACAACTGATTGGCTACTGTTTCTAAGATATTTAAGTTTTTACATTTTATGTCTATGTATATTGTGTAGATAGTAGAGTTTTAATCATAAATTGTAAACCTAGGTCTTTTCATGTGTTTATGGTTGCTTTACATGATAATATTTCACCTGTCCTGTTTATGTAACACTTTAAAAATCAGCAAAAGGGTTATATAAATAACATTTATTATGAAACAAAAGGCAAAAAACTATTATGTACATAGTTTAGTCCTATTCAGTGTCTACTTGGCGCTTCTTGGCTTGTCTCTTGTATTCATTAAATGGAGCATCTCTTGTCACTGTCCAGCAATAATCTGCAAGCATTGATGGGCTCCGTTTGCCCTGATAGCGTTTCTCCATTGTTGCAATGTCCTGAAATCGCTCGCCACTCACTGCTCCGCAGTTCGGTGGAAAAAAATCTAGATGAGAGTGCAAAAAATGTATCTTTAGTGACATGTTGCAACCAAGGCTTTTGTCTGCCTTGAGGAGGTTTTCCACCAACAACCTGTAGTTGTCTGCCTTGTTGTTTCCGAGAAAATTTATTGCCACTAACTGGAAGGCTTTCCATGCCGTCTTTTCCTTGCCACGCAGTGCATGGTCAAATGCATCATCTCGAAGAAGTTCATGAATCTGAGGACCAACAAAGACACCTTCCTTTATCTTAGCTTCACTTAACCTTGGAAATTTTCCACGGAGGTACTCGAAAGCTGCTTGTGTTTTGTCAATGGCCTTGACAAAGTTCTTCATCAGACCCAGCTTGATGTGTAAGGGTGGTAACAAAATCTTCCTTGATTCAACAAGTGGTGGATGCTGAACACTTTTCCTCCTAGGCTCCAATGACTGTCGGAGTGGTCAATCTTTCTTGATGTAATGGGACTCTCTTGCACGACTATCCCATTCACAGAGAAAACAGCAGTACTTTGTGTATCCAGTCTGCAGACCAAGCAAGAGAGCAACAACTAGGGTGAGGGGCTTGAGGTGCAGGAGGGAGTTCTTGGCTGGGGATAAGGGGTTCAGAGTGCTGGAGGGGGCTCCGGGCTGGGGCAAGGGATTGGGGGCACTTCTTCTTTCCTTGTTTTCTTTTTATTTTATGGCTATAGAAAGTAATGGAGCTACTCCTGGAATAAGGAATTACTCAGCACAAGGAAGGGTATCTGAATTAGGCCCAATGTTTTTAGAACATCAAAATTATTCCCAGGGAAAATTCTCTTTGGATAAAAACAAAACAACAAAAGATAGGATTCTTTTATGCAACTCTCTTAGAACACAATGTTTTGAGCCTCCCCCTGCTGGACTTGCAGCAGTAATTGCCAGAGCGAAGCAAATACAATAGACAGACAGCATGCCTGTGCAAGTATGTACTGGCGGATGGGAGGCTATATAAGTTGAAGTTATTCAACAAAAAATAGCCTTGGTAATTTCAGATCCTTTCACAAAGCAAAGATAAAATCAATATTCTCAAGTCTGCAAAAAGGACAAAACAGGGACAAAGAATTCACTTCAGATTTTGAAGAGGATATTACCCACAATAGATAGAGGGCAAAAAATACTTGAAAAAAATCCTTTTATATTTCAGAATCTGTCTCTTATGTAAAAGTGTGTGTTTGAAGTTAATTTAAGTAAATTATAATTTTGCAGAACTTGCTTTTGATATTACAGAATCAGAAACAGAGAGAGTTATAGAAGCACTGAGAATCTGATTTTAATTTTGGCATTTGGGCTTTTTTTGCCATGTTAAATTTCAGTAAGAATTAGTAATTCTTTCAAATATCTCTGTTGAAGAGGAGTACTCCTCCTTCTAGTATCAAATGGAATACTGTATGCATGGAACAAACATAGGCCCCAACCCTGCAATTTGATCAGGGTACGCAGACCTCTGTGCCCACGTAGAAACCCATTGACGAAGTTTCACGCTGTTCTATATGTCTGTGTGGATCCAAATGTAGGCGTCAAAACCGTATAAAAGGACAATATTGAGGAATCATAATGGTAAAAACATGCCTCCTCTTCCTCTGATTTCTCAAGACTGCACTTTGCAATCGCTTTTATTTAATGAAATTATTCAGGTCTGATTTTATAAACCATGAATATATTGTACAGTTTTCCTCCTGATGGACTTGCATATGGGATTAACATTAATAAACCCTTAGGGACCAGTTCAGCCCTCAGCTGCCCATGCATGATTTCTGTTGAATCCAAAGGATGATGCATGCCGGAGACTGGCCACCAGGGCCGGCTCCAGGCACCAGCCTGGCAAGAAGGTGCTTGGGGCGGCCGCTCCGGAGAGGGGCGGCAGGTCCAGCTATTCGGCGGCAATTCAGCAGACGGTCCCTCACTCCCGCTCGGAGCGAAGGACTTGCTGCCGCAGATCGCGATCGCGGCTTTTTTTAAAATTTTTTAATTTTTTTTTTGGCTGCTTGGGACGGCCAAAACCCTGGAGCTGTCCCTGCTGGCCACAGAATCTGGCTGTATAATGTAAATAAATATTGGCACAGAGAAGAGTTGAAGGATGTCGTGCTAGGACTAGAGAAGTTGCAAGGCACCTTTTACTTGAGCTAGGATAAGAGCCTATTTTGTTCTCCTTAGGTTCATAATTCACAGAATTACTTTCAACAAAGATTGCTTACTGGAACTAAATTATGCCTAAACTAGATTTATGCGTTTTTTTTAAACATTTTTAATTGAAGAGGAGAATATGACTGAGGCTGCATTCATTTCATTAGGAGCCTTTTAAATTACCAAGTGACTTTGGCTTCAATAGTTTAAAAAAAAAAAAGAGATGGTAATATATATTCTAGTGACTAATCCAGTGAGTTTTTCAGTGTTTTTATACTTTTAGTGAGGTTGCAGTCCTGATACTGTTTGCATAAACACTGTACATCTGTTATTGCTTATTACTGTCTGTACCCAGGAGAGCAAAATTCTGAGAATTTGAAATGGAGGAACCCTTCATTGTCATGGTAAGCATGCAGAACACCTGCTGATTCTAATGCTCCCACCCTCATGGTATCTAAACACCATTCAACAGTTAAGAAGCACTGAGCGTGTCCCCGCAGGCTATGATTCCTCCTCTCCCCACTTTCCCAATAGATTTTTTTTTTAAACTCCTGATTAACGGTGGGATGAGAGGAGAATCAGGCCCCTGGTGTGTTATCAGCCTCTGACCATTCTTTTGAGGAGAGTTTTCCATGCAACAGATTAATAATTTCCAGTTTACATCATGTAGTATTGGTTCTTAGTCTTCTAGTCCAAGAGAGAAATTGGTTCCTACTCCAGAGATGTAATTTAAGATTTTGTGGGTTCTTTTTGTAATAGGTCCGGGCCGGGGCTCGACCCTCCTAGGCGGGAGGGGAGCCACACCGACTCACTACTGCTGGAAGTAAACAGCCGGTTAGTTCAGAAGCTCCTGTCCTCCGGTGCAGGGGCGGAGCAAAACCAACAGCTAGCTCAGGGCTCAGGCCCTCAGACAGGGGCTGAGTACGTGACCGTGAGTTCAGGGCTCAGGCCCGCTGGTGCAGGGGCTGAGCAGACAACAGTTCGTTCGGGGCTCAGGCCCGCTGGTGCAGGGGCTGAGCAGACAACAGTTCGTTCGGGGCTCAGGCCCGCTGGTGCAGGGGCTGAGCGAGCAAACAGTTAAGGAGCCCAGGCCCTGGATCAGGGCGGGGCACACACAGTTATAGCTCAGGCCCTTGGTTGCAGGGGCTGAGCAGGCAAACAGCTGGGGTACGCCCAGGCTCCTATTGCCGAGCGTTGGGTGAGGGGGAAGCCTGCCACCCGTGAGCGGGGTGGCAGGGGGGGAACGCAGGCCCACCCACTCCACTGCGTTCCAGCCCGGGGCCCTAGCAGCAGTTACTACTGCTGCTGGTCAGTGGGGTATCCTGACCGAAACACACTAACATTGGCTCACATTCGTCTGCAGCCTGACCGGGGTCGGCTACCCCCGGGCTACTTCCAGGTTCCCCCTCAGGGCCTACCTCGTTCGTCGCACCGGGCTCGGGCCAGTCCAGCTGCATAGGCTTCTCTCGGCCAGGGCTTGGTGGCAGGTCCGGCAGCTCCATCGGGAAATCAGGCCAACTGCACTCGGGCAGCTCCTCCGGGTAACAGCAGGGGGGCGGAGGGGTTCTGGTGCGGTCTCACCTTCAGGGTTAGTGTGGGGTGGTTCCCAGGGTTCCTCCCAGCGACGGAAGCGGACAGGCTCCGGCGGCTCCTCCTCGTAGTGGGCCCGGGGCAGCTCCGGCCAGTTAGGGCTCGGGCCTCGGAGGTCTCCCGGCTGGGAGCTCCTGGCCGCACGTCTGCTCCCTGTGGTGGCTGGCGGCTCACTGAGCTCTGGCGGCCGGCCTTTATACTTCCTGTCCCGCCCCTTGACTTCCGGGGGGGCAGGAACAGGTGGCGGTGGCTCCGCCCACTCCAGTGCCTGCAAGGGTGCTCCCTCTTCTGGGCGGGAGGGGAGCCACACCGACTCACTACACTTTTCTATTCTCCCAGGATCTCACTTTTAGGAGGTTAAGCTTTAAATGTCTAGGGGTGGAGTAGGGCTAGGGTGATTATTCTTTGTTCCTGATGAAAGAGGCTAGTGATCAACTGCTGGAGATAATTCTGAGGATCTGATCAAAGTTGTGAGAATTCAGTTTTCTGAAGCCATTACTTCTACTAAGTAGAATTGGAATAAGTGAACTTTGTAAATTTTGTTCATACAGTGACTATTACAGAAACCAAATATAGAGATGCCAACAAATATCCCTTGTAACTTGTATTCATTGCCAAGCAGATCCTTGATGATTTCAGTAAGTGCCCTTTTCTGTTAGGTAATAATGATATAAAAATTAAGTTGTACATGCTTAAATGCAAATACCTTCCTGAGATTGGTTAAACAGTGGCACTGATTCAGTTTTACTGACTTGGAATTGCTGCTGATGTAAGAATTGTCTGGCTTATGTACATAATTGGTATGTGGAGAGATACATTATAGTGTGTTAATGCAGGAGATCAAGCTTCTGGTCCAACGGCAGATACTGTGTGAAGAGTGGCATTTATTCCTAACTATTCTTAGTTTGTAATTCAATCACTGTGCTGGGTATGTGATGCACAAGGCCCTTATTAGGCATTAAAAGCATATAGTCCATTGAAAGGATACTTTGCACAAATATTTCAATTCATGCCAGGAAAAGGGATGCTTATGTATACCTGGATGAGTTATGCTCAAGCAGGGCCGGCTCCAGGGTTTTTGCCGCCACAAGCAGGCAAAAAAAAAAAAAAAGCCACGATCGCGATCTGTGGTGGCAATTCGGCGGGAGGTCCTTCGTTCTGAGCGGGAGTGAGGGACTATCCACCGAATTGTTGCTGAATGGTAGGAAGTGCCGCCCCTCTCCAGAGTGGCTACCCCAAGCACCTGCTTGGCAAGCTGGTGCCTGGAGTCGGCCCTGTGCTCAAGCACAATCTGTTACACTATGATCCTCTGTCATTTAGAAGATAAGTGTCAGAGCAAAAGCAGATGAGAGTTTGAGTGTGTGCTGGCCTTTTAAGCTCTTTGGGATTTAAAACACCATAGAAAACGAAGTGTTAGAAATTTTTTCATATCCCATTTTGGGGAAAATGTAGTGTCCTTGTGCTCTCAGCAGATTTCTGCATGCTGTTTGCTTCACATCACTTTTACACTATTGTAGCTGATCTCAGTCAATGTAGGTCCTCATCACTTACATTAGAATCAGGCCCAACAGGTATACATAAAGCAACACTTTAAAAAATTGATTTCCAGCAATGTAAGTAAACAGAGAAAACTTGATAAAGATAGATCTTCACATAGGTCCTATGAAAAATATCTCCAGAATCACTACCATACTAGGGGCAAAGTTCTTAGTACCTCAGATGAGACTGTCCTTATCTTTTAAATCTTTTACTGTGGTATTTCATTGAGGGTTGGGCAATGCAGTATAGACTTGGTTATAAACCTTCATTAATAGTTTGTCAGCAGCTATCCCATTTTATTGTGTGCTATGTACACCATAGTTAGCGGCTGATATTTTTAAGTGTACTAGTAAAGTACTGTCTGAGGCCTAGTAATTATGTTGAAACTGTGCTATAATACCCAAAGACCAAGGGCATTATCTCACAATCAGGTTACCTTCCTACTTTGTGGGCTAGCTAGATTATGCTGTGTTGTATTCAGTCTCTACCAGTTCCCGGTGAGGTTAAATGCTGTTGAAAGAAGTGAATAGTTAGTCCACCTGTATATATTAACTTGTACAATGATTTTCAAGTTTGAAATAAAGGTCTGACATTTTCCCCATTTGCCCCACGTGTGAAATCCTCGACATCCTGCTTGAATATTTGTGTTATCGAGAAGCCTGTGATGCCGCTTGAAGGATATTCTTCCAGTCTGTAACTAGAACAGATGGAAACCTTAGACCTCTCCCTTGTATGCTAACCTCAGAAATAAGGTTTTTAAAGACTCCCATAGGCCCTTGAGATTCTCAGACCAGTCTCTGCAGTTCTCAGCCATTAATGGTACAGCATCATTTAATTCTGAGAACTGAAATGGCTTTATTGGAGCTGCATGACAGCCAGATTGTGGAGTAGGAGTGGCCAGGGCCGGCTCCAGCTTTTCTGCTGCCCCAAGCTGCGAAGCGGGCAAAAAAAAAAAAAGATAAAGCCATGATCAGCAGCACTTCGGCGGCAGCTCTACCGCACCGCTTCATTCTTTGGTGGCAATTTGGCAGCAAGTCCTTTGCTCCGAGAGGGACTGAGGTACCCGCTGCCGAATTGCCGCTGAAGACCTGGACGTGCCGCCCCTTTCCATTGGCCGCCCCAAGCACCTGCTTTCTTCGCTGGAACCCAGAGCTGGCCGTGGGAGTGGCACTTATCCTGAGCAGGTCACTGAGGGTATGTCCCCGAACCCAGGCTCCAGACTGAGCCCGAATAGCTACTTTGCTATTTTATAGGCCCATATCCCTACCCCTGCGAACCTGAGTCAGCTGACAAGGCCAGCTGTGGGTGTTTTATTGCAGTGTAGACATACCCTGAGGGTATCTCCCAGTGTGGGTAGACAGATATATGCTAGTTCTGCTTGGGCTACCATGCAAAAAATAGTATTGTGGATTTGTGCCCTGGGTGATGGCACTGGCTAGCTATCTGAATACAAGCCCACCCGACCCCCTGGGTCTGAGCTCAGGTGGCTAGCCTGTGCTGCCATCTGTGCTGCAATGTCCACACCAGAGCCGTAACAAGGAATTTTTGTGCCTGAGGCAAGGGCCGGCTCCAGGCTCTTCGGTGGCGGGTCCCTGAGTCCCCCTCGGAGGGAAGGACCTACCGCCGAATTGCCGCTGCCACTTCATTCATTCTTCGGCGGCAATTTGGTGGCGGGTCCCTCAGTCCCTTTCGGAGAGAAGGACCCACCGCCGAATTGCCGCAGAAGAATGAATGAAGCGGTGGTGGCAATTCGGCAGCAGGTCCTTCCCTCCGAGAGGGACTCAGGGACCCGCCGCTGAAGAAGTGACGGCAGTAGAACTGCTGCCGAAGTGCTGCCGATCGCAGCTTTTTTTTTTTTTCCCCTCCGCCCCGCTTGGGCGGTAGAGCTGTGCCCTCCGCTTTGCGCGCCCGAGGCAAGTGCCTCACTCGCCTCGCCCTTGTTACGGCACTGGTCCATACTGCTATTTTTAGCACACTAGCTTGAACAGAGCTAGCCTGTGTCTGTCTATCTGGGCTGGGACTCCCAGCTGCAGTGTAGACCTACCCTGACTGGGTAGTTGTATGTATCTGGGAGATCTGTAATCTGATGTGAAGTTGAAGTTTCAGTATGTTCTTCCCTCCCCAGTGTAGACTTGTCATTGTCATGGGTAAACTGGGTTTACCTGCCACCATCTTTAGAAATGTTCAAATTCTCTTTTGAATGAAATATCTAAAGTACATTAACCTTTCTTCCTTTGTACAGTTCATTAAAATAAACCTAGTAGGAGATCTCACATAAATGTCCTGTAAGGTTTTATGACTAGAGCTCTGTCTCATTTTACGAGAGGAGTTACAAGCCTCTAAGTTCCACCAAATTCCCTTGTGAACAGCTGTATTATACCCCAGGGAAAACTAATATAAACGATATTGTACGTACATCACTAAAGGGAAGATAGTTTTACTTAACTATTGGTTTCAGGTTAAAATACTCCCATTAATCTCTTGCATCTTTCCCTCTTCTTGTTCATGTCTTTTAACAAGGTTTCTTGAAGTGTGCTCAGTAATGTGGCATGCATTCCTAAACATGCAAAGACCATTCATGTGCTTCTTTGCTGGAAACTGGTTGTACTTCCAGGTTGACTCATAGGATTAATTAGTCACTGTTTAAACTTCAAAGTACAGTTCTTAATTTAAATACTAAGATAGTAGGCAATACTAGCTCATAAACTATTGCTAGACTCTGTTGTTACTGCCTGGTTGTTTAGAATCCTGTTTTTATTTACATGCTTACTGCTGTTTATTTAGACTGCCTATTGTACAGTGTAGCTTAGAATTCACAACCTCTTCCACACACAAACTGTTCCACAGCAGGCCATGTATTTGCTAGATAAGTTTGTTAATCAAGCCAAACAGTTGTAGTATCAAAATCATCATATTATCAGTATATCTTAGTTATGAGACACTTAACAGGACTCTCACTTCTGGATCAAATGATGTAGGATCTAATCGCAAACCTGGACATAGTCTCGTACAGTGCAAATGCTGAAGTATAGTCAGAGTTGGGCTGGGAGGATGAAGAGGAGGAGAAAGACCCTTCTGCAAATCACTGGTGAATGTTCAAGTGAAAATCAAAAAGAGTAAGCAATGGTCTTGGTTTATGAGCCAATGTTCTCCCTCAATAAAACAGATTCTAATTTCCAAGGATATGTATTTGCTTCAGAGCTGCCAAAATAAAATCATAATTATTTGATCAAGTATTTACATGAATTGCTTTAACTTTGTTCATGCCCCTTTTGTTAGTGTCTTGCAAATATTCTCATGAACAATGTTAGCAGAGGGAAAGTGTCAACAAGTTTGGAGAATATGCACAGGATCATTTAAACTAGAAACAACATTCTAAGAGTTATGCTCATTTAGGGCTCAATCCTGCAAAGTAGTGAGCACCCAGTACTCTGATCCAGCAAAGCAACGAAGCACTTTCAGAATGTGAGAATGCATAATACTCCCATTAGCATCAGTGGGACTGCTCATATGCTCAAGGTTAAGCCTATGCTTGAGTGCTTTGCTGAACTGGGGTTAGACTGCTCCTTGGACCTTGCATATTTGAGTTAGGGTTACCATATTTGAACTTTCAAAGAAGAGGACACTCCGGGGGGGGGGGGGGGGGGGGGGGGGCCCCCCCCCCCCCCCCCCCCCCCCCCCTCCCCCCCCCCTGATTCCCCCCCCCAGACCCCCCACCCCATCCACCCCCCCCCGCTCCTTGTCCCCTGATCGCCCCCTCCTGGGACCCCTGCCCCTAACCACCCCCTGGGGACCTCACCTTATCTAAGCCTCCCTTGTCCTTGTCCCCGACTGCCCCCTCCTGAGACCCCCCCACCCTAACTGCCCCCCTAGGACCCCACTCCCTACCTGTCGCCTGACTGTTCTGACTCCTAGCCACACCCCCACCAGATCCCCGGGACTCCCATGCCTATCCAACCGCTGCCTGTCCCCTGACTGCCCCCCCGAACCCCCAACCCATCTAACCCTCCCTGTTCCCTGACTGCCCCAATCCCTCTCCACATCCCTGCCCCCTGACAGCCCCCCCACAAAATCCCCGACCCATCCAACCCCCCCCGCTCCCTGTCCCCTGATCACCCCCTGACAGCCCCCCCATAACTCCCGACTCATCAAAACCTCTCCCTGCTCCATGACTGCCCCCTGGGACTCTCCTTACCACCATGCCGATCGAGCCACGTGGAGCAGGATGCCACGCTGCCTAGCAAACAGCCCCTCCCCCACAGAGTGCTGAGGCAGGAGGAGGGGGGAGCAGGGGAGGGGCTCTAGCTGCTGGAGGCCAATGGGCCCAGCCACCCTATCAGCCGTGTTGCATTCTGCATGGGGGCGGGGGGGAAATCCCGGACCTTCCTATCTTATTACCAATTCCTCCTGGACTGCTTTTTAAAGACGAAAAAGCCGGACATGTCCGGGGAAATACGGACAGATGGTAACCCTAATTTGAGTCATCAACTGGAAAACAGGCCACATGGCACATTTCTATCTGTCTAGTCAGTACTAACCAGCAGAGTTTGAACTGGGAGTATCACATATTTGTAATGACCTGCTTTAAGATGAAATATAGGCCGAGAATTAATCACAGAAATGCTTCAGTAAAGTAATGCCAAGTACCTAGTAATCCTGAGAATTGTGAGGTGTCCACAGACAATTCACAAACAGAAAGAGGTGAAATTTGTTGAATAAATTATTAGCTGAAAATTATTTGCTTAGCTCCAGAGCACTACAGTTGAGTTCATAATAACTGTCCGCATGGTAACTGCACTACCATTAACAAATTCATTTAGTACCCTGCAAACTGTCTTTGTAAGATGCATTGAATAGGAAAAGCACCATCTAAACCAAAGTCATATTCATTATTGTATGCACAGAAAGAGTTGAGGAAAAGGACACTTTGTGCTGGGGAGAAAGGAAGAAGCAAGTGGTTCTGTAAACAATAGAAATGTGCAAGTTTTATAATTCCTGCAAACTTTTTATACCATAAGTGTGCATAGCACATGGTACTTATCATATAGTCATTAATTATATTAATGTTTTGTCTGCTCTACTACTGGGAAATAAATTTGCTTTGCATGCTATGCTATGTTCAGTCTCATTCCTCATTCCCATGCCTCTGGACCCTGCGCCCCCAGCCGGGCACTTCCCCTCCCGGGCTTCAGCTGCGCTGGGGAAGCGCCGGCCGGGGGTGCAGGGTCTGGGAGCTGCCCGGCAATCCGTGAAGGCGGTAGCGCTGGGGCAGCCCTTTTTGCGTGGCTGGGAGGGAGGAGGGGGAGTTAGGGCGGGGACTTTGGGGAAGGGGCGAAGAATGGGCGGAGTTGGGCGGGGAAGGGGAGGAGTTGGGACAGGGCGGGGCCAGGGCCCCGTGGAGTGTCCTCTTTTTTTATTTTTTAAATATGGTAACCCTAGGGTCAGTTTAGTGCTAACTTGGTAAGGCAACTTGGTAAGGCAACTCCCATCTTTTCATATGCTGTGTATCTATATTTCCCTACTGTATGTTCCACTCCATTCATCTGATGAAGTGGGTTTTAGCCCACGAAAGCTTCTGCCCAAATAAATTTGTTAGTCTCTATGGTGCCACAAGGACTCCTTGTTGTTTTTGCTGATACAGACTAACGCGGTTACCACTCTGAAACTTATGCACATAAGTAACTTTACTTGCATGAGTAGTCTTATTGAAGTCAGCTCGTGCAAAGTGTTTTCAGGATTGGGTCCATATTAGACAATGATTAGAGATATACTGTCAACTACTTTAGACCCCAAATCTAGGTTTGCAAGAACAGCAGATGTTTTACAAACCCTAATATGAAACCTCTTTTTAAAAGTTTCCATTCCCATGCTGTACTGGAAACCCTTACAAGCAATGTTCATTAGAACAAGAAAGGCAAAATGTCTATGAGCATAAAATTGGCCTCAAGTGTTACCTTGCAAACACAATGAAAGTAGAAGTAAAATAGGGGCCTAACAGATTGTCAGGAATGAATACTTGCACCTGTGCCTGCCCAGTCACAGGGCAGCCTATGAGCACAGCTGAGATACAGCAGCTTCGCTTGAGTGACCACTCTGCTTGATAGCCAGAGTGGTCAATCAGGCAAAATTGCTCAAGGGCCCAACAACCAGGGCCGGCTCTGGCTTTTTTGCTGCCCTAGGCAAAAAAGGCCCCCCCCCCCAGCGCGGCGAGCCAGGCCGTGGGCCCGCAATCCCCGACTGGCCGGAGCGTCGGGGGGGAGGGCGGCGAGCCCGCTGCGGCTCTGCTCTCCCCCCCGGCGGCCAGAGCGCCGGGAGCTGGGTGGAGAGCCCCCGACTGGCCAGAGCACTGGGGGGGAGGGTGGCGAGCCCGGCCAGGGCCTCGCTCTCCCCGACCGGCCGGAGCGCCGGGGGGAGGGCAGCAAGCCCGCTGCAGCTCCGCTCTCCCCGGCGGCGAGCCCAGTCACGGCCCCGCTCTCGAGCCGGAGCGCCCCACCGCGCCGCCCCCATCCAGGCGCCGCCCCAAGCACATGCTTGGTGGGCTGGTGCCTGGAGCCAGCCCTGCCAACAACAACAACTTATCTCTTGCTGCTCAATGTACATGCTTACAGCTGTGATCTTTCCTCTACTTGTCCTGTTGCTAGCCTTGCTCCAGCCCTGTTCCAAGTGTTGCTCCTGTCCAATTCAGTTTTGCTCCTCTGAGTGGTTCCCAATAGCTGGTTCCTAACTCCAGTGCTGGCCTGTGGTGCTTATTCCTGGTGGCTGAATCCAGCTCTGACCACTAGGCCTGACGGTCTCTGCTCCGACCACTAGGCATGACCGCCTAGTTCCGATTTGTGATACAGATTAGAAAACAGGAGCTTAAAATTCTTTCAATTTAACACAGTAACTGGATTAATAACAGAGGTAAATATATGTTTAATAGATGAGAATAAATTGTATAGTCATATCAGCATATGGATTTCCTATTGACTTCAATAGTAGTTTGTTAAGGGCTGTATTTGATACGTGACTTATTTTCACAGTTTTCCTTTAATAGGAGTAACAAAATATCAGTGAAATAGTTGGTGAGGTATAACTATACACTAGAGCAATATTAATGTTTGGTCTGTTCTGAGTTCTATCAATCAGCATGGAATGGTCAAAATAAGGGATTGTTTTCTGTGTAGTTATCATTACTGGCAAATACTTTGGAGATATGACATTACCCCATGTATCTGCAGCAGAAATGTGATTGTTATGTGTGGGTATTCCAGGATTTGCCATCTTTTTTTAGTCTAAAAGATTAAATTCTGTGTGGAGACTCTACTTTATTTAAAGAGCAATTACTGTAGCTTCTGCCATTTATGCTACTCTAAAGGACTAATAGCTTCCATTTGTCTTGGCATTAATCTAACTGCTTAAAATGAACTCTCATGGAATTTTCATAACAAAAATAATTCTGAAATGCTATCTTGCAAAGTAGCAGCTTAAAAGATTGACTACACCTCAGTGATTGATATAATCCAGCTGTGATTATAAAGCATGACTTATTTCTGCTACTCTCTTTTTGCCAAGCCTTTTACAAGTCCCCATCCCTCTCAACAAAGTCCCAAATACAAAGGTTGATATAGGTAGCCTTGGTTCAGTTATGGAAACACTGATGTTACAAGATTTGAGTTTTCTGATATCTTAACCTTGAAGGGTGATTATGTTTCATAAATATGAAAGGATCTTAATTTGTGAATGCTGGAGGTGCCAATGACTTATTCAAACCTTACTCATATGTGAAGGAGAGCTAATCACTCTTTGCTTGTGCAGTATTCATCTATGAGAATAGATTTGCCTTTTCATTTAAAAAGTTAGTCTGTTGGTGCTATGTGCTCTTTGAATGAGAATCAACCCTTTAAAATGTGTATGCATCGTTAAGGTAGAATGAGCATGGGAAGTAAATGGTCCTCTCTGTACCTTGGGGAATTAATGGGTAGTGAATTGCTGCAAGGTATTGGTGATTTAAGACTTTCAGTTACGTCATTTGCTGGTGGTGGGTTATATTGCATTGTGCTGCTATGCTTTATGTTTGTACATCAGTCTTGTTGTATTTTAAAGTAATGTCAAGGGCACCTGGAGTATATGAGTGGTTGCCCCTTTCTAGCTTTATGTATAAGTCTAAATAAATAGAATTGGAGTTAATGTGGGGACCAGACTTTTGCCATTCAGCTTTAAGAGAATCAAATCAGCCCGTGGAGTTGGTAGCTATGCAACTAAAAGGAAGATGATGATGCCATTCTGTTTTCTGTGGCACGCACCTTAAGTGTAGAGAAGTCCATTTCCTTGTGACAGAAGCAGCCTGTTATTCAGTTCCAGCTTAACATGTTAGTACCTCACCATCAGGAAGATGTTATATTTGTCCTTTGTGGGGTTTTTTCTTAATCTGAAATACAAGCTGTCTAGACTGTAAAAAGGATAAATTATAGTCACCAAGGTATGTTTTTAAACAGATAGACCTTCGCTAATGTGGTTGCTTCTTTGGCACTCTACTCACCTTGGATCCAAAATCATTGTTTTCTGTGCCTTTCTCATTTTGAAATAGCACACACTGCTAATGATAACCATCAGTATTTGTTGTGATGTGTGGTGGTTTGATTTCACATGTTCTGCCACTATTTTTACCAGTTCTACCAGTCTCGGTACCAAAGTCTACCCTTGTGTGCATGGGGGAAATTCTTACTGAAGTCAACAGTAGTTAACTGCATGGATCCAATAAAAGAATTTGGCTATAAGCTCATCTGGTCATAGGTGAAACTGGAAAATAGCTGAAGCCTGAGAATCAAATTTGACTTGAAGCACAATCGTAAGACTGACAGAACTGGTTGTGCTTCTAGTGTACTCCCAAAGCCAGGTGAAAAGTATTTCTAGTGCTAGCACTTACTGCTTCAGTGCAACAAAAAATTAAACAGGCTTCTGCTTCTATTGGTGCAGCTGGGTGAACATTTCAAATAGTGACCATAGCCAGAGGTGAGGGGATGGATTTTTGTCTTCCCAATGCATCTCTTTACACCTCTACCCCCATATAACGTGACCCGATATAACATGAATTTGGATATAATGCGGTAATGCAGTGCTCCGGGGGGTAGGGCTGCACAGTCCAGCAGTTCAAAGCAAGTTTGATATAACGCAGTAAGATTTTTTGGCTCCCAAGGACAGCGTTATATCGGGGTAGAGGTGTATTTCTTTCTGCATGTGGGCTGTTTTCTGGTAAAAGACACGCAAGCTTACTTAAACCGTCTTTCTGAGAACTTGATGTGTCATAGTTGCAACTTTCTGCTGAGCTAGTAATATTACATTGCATAGTCAAAGCTAGTCGTTTTGGAACAGCTGCTTGATAGCAACAACAATTTGTGTTTCTTTCAAAGGGCAGGGCACTGCTTCTACTATAGAAGAGTTTTAGTACAAAAATATAAAATGTCACCTGCTCACTTTCAACCCATTGGGGCCCCATGTCAGGAAAGCTCTTAAGGACTTGCTTAAGTTCATCCCTATTCAAGACAAGTACTTAAGTGTGTTTTAAGTCTCATTGAAGCAAATGGGACTTATGTTTAAAGTTCAGCATGTGCGTAAGTTTTCTCCTGAATAGGGATGTTTTCCTGAATTAGAGCCCAGGCTATTATAACAGAGAAACACTTTACTGCAGAGTATGTAAGCAATAGTGCATGACAGGGATAGGTGTTTTGTTTGGGTCTAGAACATAATCGAACTAAAAGATGGGAAATGTGAAGCTGAAGGATTAGTCCAGCCAGCACCCAAGAAGTATGCTGTATGGTGACTCCACATTCTGGAAGGTATTATGGCATCTTTACAATGGCTATTTTCACATTTTGACTAACTAGGAGATCATAACTGTAACAGTCAGAGCTAATCACATAACTCAGAATCATTATGTGCTATTTAGATTGCTCTTTCTTCAATTATTTTATAATTGTCTGGCCTCAAGCATCCAAACACATTCAAATGGTTATTTGATGATAAAAACGTAAAACCCTATGGTTGGATCTATTTTCCTCATTAATCTGTATCATACTAGCTTTGACTGCAGTAAAACTCGGAGATAACTAAGTACTGTCTGTTCACTGTGAATTAGTGCATTATGTATAGATTGTAACATTTCCTGAGCTGAATATCCTCTACATGTACCAAATCCTTTTTCCAATATGGTCTTCATTGCAGGAGTTTAAAACCCCTATTTCCCCCCCTTTTCTCCTAATTGTTTTTCTGGAGTCATTTGAAAAGAAATTATAGCAGGCCAGTCTCTAGCTTTTACATGTAGTGAATCAGTATTAAGTGCATTTAAGTGACTAATATAGTTTTAATCTCCGTTAAGCTTCTAATAGTTTTCCACGAGCACTGTCCATTTTCCTCTGAACTGAGGGGGAAATCTGGATTACAGAAGAATTATAAAGTGCAGTTATAAATGGCGGGGGGCGGGGGGAGGGAGAGGAAGATATGTCTGTGATAAGATTAATGATCATGATGAAAAGTAGACAGTGTTTTAACCTGTCTCTGGTTATTCAGTTAGAATAACAGATTTCACACCTGCTGTTATACATTATCAAGCCTCATGGAAGATGTGCATTGGAAGTAATTTATCTTAATAGACTGAGTAAACTCTTAAAACCCACACTTCTGTAATGAACTATATTTGTGAGGAATGTTCAGTTTATTCGAGACTCACTGCTTCCTTTATGCTCTAGATAATTAGAGAACAAGAAAAAAATTGCCAGTATGACTGCAGAATTCACCAATGAAGGGAGAAAGAGCCCCTTTAAATGAACCCAAAGGTCTTTGAAATAGTACATTGTTAATGATCAAAACAATACAAGATTGGCTGTATGTAATAAAACGGTGTCGAGCTACTTAGCTGGAGCTAAGAGAATTAAATTCATTAAAGGCAGATCTCTAGTGAGTACAAGCATCCACTGATCAATATAATGTGTTTTAAAGGAGGGGGGGAGGGAGGATCTGTGTAGAATGCTAACATCAGGCCACCTGCCAGAAGCTGTTTCAGGCTTGACCATGTATATCTTCTGCAAGCCCCAATGCAGTACAAAGCTAATAGTATGAGCCTAGTACAAATGGCATGTAAAGCTGTGCAGAGGGAATAGCAGAAAACTGAAGAGGAAAAAAGTGATTGTTAAGGAAATTATGGGGAAAACAGAAAACATTCAGGACTGAATTTTCCAACATCGCAGGGCCCCTTTACACCATTCCAGCAATGAAACAAAAGCCTTGGCATCAAAGTGGCTTGGGGCCTTTGTTTTTTATTTGCCTCAGATACTGAAGTTACCCTTGTAGTAGCAGAATTAAGTGCTCCAAATCTGTTGACTTTTGGCAGAAGCTGGGAGCCCAAATGCCCTTTGTGCTTTTGAAATCTCCACTTTTCAGGACATGTTTAAAAACCCATAGATTCTATCTGGTCTGCATGACTGGCTATGTCTGACAATCATCACTAATTAGCAGGAGACCAACTAAAATTATACTCAGATTAAAATATGGCATGGGAATTGGAGTCACTAGGGCCTGGCAATTAGGATGATAGTGAATTTTTTTGTGGGCTCCTCTGTCTTGCTTACTGCTGGAATTTTTACTTTAAACTAGCAAAGAAGTAGTAAGAGCTGCATTTTGTTTGCTTTCTAACTCCCCTGAAACTTCTGTAGAGTTGTCATAAACTGTTTTGGTCTTATCAAGTAGGGGAAACATGTTTGGCGTCTGATGCTTACAACAGAGAAGACAAAAGGAAGCATTGTTGGACTTGGAGGGAGGGGTCCTGACCGGAGAGGTTGGCCAGTGATCTGCTGGAGCATGTGGTGACAATCTTTGCTCGAATCTAATATAGCAGCAACTGGGGTCCATGGACCCCTGGGGGTCCACGTGGGTACTCCAGGGCATCTGCGAATGTCTGTCTGTCTCCAGGGGTCCGTGAGTCATGTCCAGGGCAGCTGGCACCACTGATCAACTCTTCCCCCTCCCTCCCAGTGCCTCCTGCACGCTGTGGAATAGCTGTTCAGCAGTGTGGAGGAGATGCTGGGAGGACAAGGGAGGAGCGGGGACGGGGCATGCTTGGGTTAGGGAGTGGGAAGAGGAGGGGCAGCGGTGGAACGGGGGCAGGGCTTGGGACTGAGTGGGTTGAGCACCCCCAGGGAAAATTAGAAGCCGGCTTGGGGGTCTGCGAAAAAAAATTAAAAAAAAACGGGGGTCCTCGGGCTGCTAAAGTTTTGAGTTCCGCTGTAATATACTTTTAAGTTGGGCACCAATAAGTGTTTATTTTTCTTGTAACCACATCTGACTTTTATGCCTCATTACCTGTTCTCACCTGAAATCCATCTCGTTGTAGTCAATAAACTTATGTTACTGGTTTATCTGATCCATTGTGTTTAAGCTGAAGTGTGTGGATAACTATTTAAGTAAATAAGCTTGCACATTATTCCCTTAAAGGAATAATGGATTTTGTATTGTCCAGGAGAGGGCTGGGCAATACAGGACATATATTTCTGGGGGAAGATCCAGGACTGGATGTGTGTTGAGGTCACCCTGCAGTGTATCCCAGACCCGTGAGAGCCGGTTAAGGTGGGAGCGACTACAGCAATGCATTGTAAGGCACAGCCCTCCACTAGTTTGGATTGTGCACCAGTACGTCTCAATAAGGTAATATCTTTAATTGGACCAACTTCTGTTAGTGAGAGAGACAAGCTTTTGAGTTCTCACAGAATTCTTCTTCAGCTCTTGAGGAGAAGGCAGTTGTCTTTACATACCAGTTCAGGAGAACATTCTGTGCATAACAGCTGGCAAACTCATCAGCCATGGTTTTCTTTTAGCTAGTAGCATTGTTAAATTCTCTAATGATTGTGGTATAGGTAAGTGGCAACGCTGAATATGTCAAACTTCTAGAAACTCAGAGGGCATTCTGATAAGCCTAGCTGTTTGAGCAATCGTATTAAGATTTTTGTAGTTGTAATAGTAGATTAGTGACCAAGAATGTGCTAGCTGATTTATAATAGATTTAATTTAATGAACACTGTAGTCAGGGCCGGCTCCAGGCACCAGCCCACCAAGCTTGTGCTTGGGGCGGCACCTGGAGGGGGG